>NW_003852397.1:44804687-44834889 GCF_000181295.1 Otolemur garnettii | reverse complement strand
AAAAAAAAAAAAAAAATCTCACTGATCAATACAGTAAAGAAATGGCTTTACTATAACTTGGAAGCTATCTCTGCTACTGCATTGTGCAAGCAAAATAGGATTTTATCATTTACATTTTCCCAAGTGGGCTACACATATTTTTTAAAAATGACTTTTGTTGTAGATCTCTTTAGGAAGACATTGGAGTAAAGAATGCCCGTCCAAAATTTGTATTGATTCAGTGACAGCTTCTGAACAGCCTTTTTCAAGGTGAACAGTTTCTTGCCATCTTGATCAAAGGGGGGCATGCAAAATACACAGTAAAAGTGAGACGTGGGATTCAGAGTGGGATTGAACCTTGAGATAACATGTAAGTCTGAGGATATTCAGGGTTCATATGTAGGGTTTGCTCTCCTTGCTCCCCCAAATAAGAAGATGGCACTAAGTGATATCTGGGGTCTTCTAGCAGTAATCTTTAGCAGGCCTATGTTAATAGAAGTATGATACAGCAAAGTCTGGTTTCACCTTTTGTATTTTCACACTCATAGGATTTTCCTTAAGGTTAGTTGAAATTCTGTGGAGGAAGAATGAGGGAGAGAGACGACAAGTGAAACTACAAAGCTATAGTCTTCAAATTCACAAGATTACTGTGAGATATTGTGTCTTAAATTCCCTAGTAAGGTGTAGGAATAAGCTAGGTTCTGGAGAAGGATCCATCTTTTAATAACCAGGTAGATGTCTTCCCTTGTTGCCTATGAAATCTCAGTGACAGAAGGCATTGCTTTGAGGAGAAAAATCAGAGCAGGAAGGTTAAGTTTCCTTTTTATAAAATAATATGAGATGAAGATAACCTTTTGGACTTTTGCATTTTTTTTTTTATCCTTCTGTGTCCCTTCTCAGAATAGAGTTGGAGAAATCAAGCTTTGGCACCTAAAATGAGTAGGAGTTACTTTTTTACTGCTCTTTATGCCTTTCCCAAAGAAATTCTTTAGAAACCCCAGAACTTGTTGAATGATGTTTTATTGAATTGATCTCCTCAAACCATCACTGGGACAGAGCGAGAAATCACTACACATCTATACCACTGATGCTCTAAGAGAACCCATTAGACTATATATGAAAGGCAGGTCCACTAAGAGTTGTCCCAAGGGCCTAAAAACATCATTCTTCTCCTATTTCCTTTTGCCTTTGTGCCACCTCCAGCACCTCTCTTCAGAAACTCACTTATACAGATATTGGACACACACATGTGCATTCACATGCATGCACAGAAAATATTCCAATGGAGCCTGAAGAATATACTTGTTAAGAGCATAATCACAGATTGCCTGTTTTATCCATTTAGCAGCTATATGACCTGCATAGAGGTCAAGTTATTTGACCTCTCCGTGCCTCAGTTTTCTCTACATCATAGGGTTTTATAAGCATTGAATGGGCTTATCCATGACCAGTATCTAGCACAGGGCCTGGCACATTGTAAATGCTCAATAAATGTTAGGCATTGTACTCATAATGAATTTTTACCATGTGGATATTTGTGTAGTGATAGAGACTTTCAAATAAGCTACTCTCAAAGATCAAGCCAAATTGAGCTAGGTTTTCATGTGTGGGTGTAGGGTGGGTAAAATGTTGTGTGGCTTGCCATTTGTTCTCACATGGTTTGAAGTCCCGAAAGCAACTTGGGAACTAGGTAGTAATGGTCTCTGGGTGCCCTTTCAAAGGAGCAAAGTTAAATGTCACTTGCCAGGTGCTGAAACTTACCCCAAGGACAGTAAGTTAAGGGAATTAGCTCTATTCAGCAGAGCTGGGTCTAATCCATTCCCGCAAAGCCCTACAGTGCTCCTTCGTACTCACATGGCACCATGGCGTCTGCATGTGTTTCCCTTAGTGCCACTTTGGGAAGGACAGAGGGAGTGTACGTGAATGAGGACTTCTGATGTGATGCCAACAAACACAAGCAATGGAAGCCTTGACAGTTTCAGTCCGCAGGAACTCATCCTGTTTCTTTTTTCTTCTTTTTCCTTAGTTGTGATGGGCTCTGGCTTCCTTGAACTTTGGTTTTGAGTTTCAACCTTAAGTAAACTCTGACTGCAAGATCTGTATGATTGCCTTTTACAAGAGGTACAGTCACACACAGGGCTGCAAAGGAGACTAGCCTGGGTGGCAAGGATCTGTCCTCTATCTCCCAAACTTGATGTCCATCAGAAGGAACTAAACCCTCATCCTTTGAAACTCTCTCTTCTAGTGTAAAAATTATCCACAAAGACAATAAATGAGAAATTCTTAGATGCCATACACCTTGACTTTGTGGCTGGTGGGTTGCAAATTTTCTACGCTGTTGAGGAGAGAAAATCATGTGAGTGAGAAAAATCAAGTATTCTATACAGTTTCAGGAATAACAGGAGCAAAAATATGTTTTTTGTCTTTCCATTTAATGTAATAAATGTTTCTAACCAACATGCATAGAATGATGAAAGTCAGGGTCAAGGGTAATACGATGGCAGCCAATTTGATGGCATAGAATATACCACACAAACTTCCTGTAGCATAAACATACAAGCTCCTAAAATGCATAGATTTTATAAGAAACCCAAAAACTAGGAGAAATGCTGCACTGCACATACTACACAAAGCTTTGTGTAATGCTAAAGAATCTATTAAAAACTGATGGTTGGAAGCCATAACAAATTTAGTAAAACTTTCTTCGCTATCCAAGTGGGGGGAGTGTCCCAATCTTTCATGAGTAGAAGTCATTTTCATTTTTGGTGAGACCTGATGCCTGAAGTGAGACAAAGGAGACAGAGATGGTGACAGTGAACTCCCCAAGATGATGGCTGGTGAAGTGATTGCACAGATGTATGTGGAGAATGTTTTGTGCCTGCTATTGTAAACTTCTACTAGCCAGCATTCATTCCATCACTATGTATTCAGACTTATGGCTCATATGAGATCTAACAATTAAGTTCACAAACTCATCCTAGAAAAAAGCACTACATACCTCATTGCTGAATAGCACTGTGAGATACTCCCCTTGGGAAGCTATGCACTAACACCAGCCCCTTCTCCACCCTTCAAAGTACCTTTAGAACTCTTTTTCTGGAATGGTCATCAAATTGGCTGCCATCGTATTACCCTTGATCCTGACTTTCATCAAAATGTCTTCCTTTCAATATTTCTTTTATTGTTGGGCATAAAAAGTCATTGGGGGCCAGATCAGATGGGTAGGGTGTCCAAATACAATACAGTTTTGTTTACTGGCTAAAATCTCCCTCACAGACAGTGCTGTGTGT
Source organism: Otolemur garnettii (assembly GCF_000181295.1). Classification (NCBI taxonomy): domain Eukaryota; kingdom Metazoa; phylum Chordata; class Mammalia; order Primates; family Galagidae; genus Otolemur; species Otolemur garnettii. The sequence continues at coordinate 44,831,620 of NW_003852397.1, read as the reverse complement.
CAGCTGGTGCATTGTTGTCATGCAAGAGCCCTGAGTTGTTGGCCCAGCTTTTCAGTTAAGATTTCCGGCTCGGCGCCTGTGGCTCAAGCAGCTAAGGCGCCAGCCACATACACCTAAGGTGGTGGGTTTGAATCCCCAGCCCGGGCCCGCCAAACAACAATGATGGCTGCAACCAAAAAATGGCCAGGCATTGTGACGGGCGCCTGTAGTCCCAGCTACTTGGGAGGCTGAGGCAGGAGACTCAAGGAGTTGGAGGTTGCTGTGAGCTGAGATGCCATGGCACTCTACCCAGGGGGATAGCTTGAGGCTCCGTCTCAAAAAAAAAAAAAGAAAGAAAAAAAGATTTCCTAACTCTTTCTCTATCATTGCTCACTTGTTCTGCTATGCTTCTCACAGAGAGCTACCAATCCTGATGCACAATTGAATGACTGAATGACTTTTTGCAATGCTTTTATCAGTTCTGCTCATTACTGGCCATCCTGACCTCTCTTCATCAGTGAAGCTTTCTCTCCCCTCAGAAAAACATTTAGTCCATTTGTACACTGCTGTTTTCTTCATAGCATTATCTCCATAAACTTGAAATAACATGCCCCCAATTTCACTTCCACTCTTGCCAAATTTAACCAAAAAATTACGAATGTTTATTTATTGCTCTAATTCATGCTTCAGCATCCCTGGGATGGCGCACAAAAACACACAACAACAATAATGAAGGCCACTCAGCAAAACACTGCCACATGTCAACACAAACACAACTGCACAACTGTGAGACACTGATATACCAAAGTAACGAAACCGTACTGAGTGGTTTGGACAGTGCTGTCAATGTAAGTGTGCAGAGGCAATTTGTGAACTTAATTGTCAGATGTCATACTATCAGCTAAAAATTGCAGCCACACAGCTGTTGTCTAGAGAGGAAAAAAAGAGCTGTGATATTGGCTAAGAGACCAGGTAAGACTGGGACAACTTCTCTAGAGAGCTCTAAATGCTGTCTTCTAGGAAAAACAGAATTTAGGGAAAAGCTATGCACTCCAGGTGAGCAATTTCTATGCAAGATTCTTTGCTTAGGAGACTTCAGAGTTCCTGCAAATTATAGATGTTGGTTTGGACTTTAGCTGATGGCTGGGAGAGAGAAAAAGCAGTGAGATTCTGAAAGCTGACTGTGAAATCAACAGCTTAAGCCTTTAAACCTACTGGAAAATCCAAGGACCTCCCCAAGGAGGTGGGTGGCCTTCTCCAATGAGGCCTCTACTATTTAATTAAGTCAGTCCCATCTGCAGTAAATCTTATACCCCAAAGTACACTTGGTTGATTTTTTTGTCTTTGAAGTACAGGTTCACCCACAACATGTGACTCAAACACATAAAAGAAGTGGCAACCCCCGTGGCTCAGGATAAGGTCATTATCCTTTAGCAGAAGTTAGTTTGGAGATTAGTCACACCTCATGCAGGATAACCTTTGCTCTTCCCTGCCCACCTTCCTTACAGCTAATTTCAAAATAAATCTCTTTCTTTTTCAAAAAGTTTTGAAGTGGGGGGAGAATACTCCGGCTGATTTACATATGTGATTACATCACCCTTCACAGAGTACTGAAATGTGTCTGAGGCTCACAGCTGGGAATTCACTTTACTAAATGATCTGCTTGTAAACCTTATAATCCTTGCTCACTGCTCATTATATCTCTAAGCGCAAGGAGAAGAATATGGGACCTTCTTTTTTCAACTGATCTATGTTATATTTTAGGTTCCAGAAACGAGGTGAGCCTGGACAGCATCTCTCCAATAAAGGTCTAAATATTTGAACTGGAGAAGTAATAAGCGTAAATATGACTTTTTTTTTTTTTTTACAAAATATATGAGCAAATCCCATGGAGTTCAGTTGGGTAATAAATAGCAAATATGGAAACCACTCTACCTATTGGAATATATGTCCAGCCGTGCCCACTTGAGAACTATCTGACAACTATTAGCCAGGTCTAAGAGACATTGAGAGGGGAGCAGAAATAAATTACAAACTGACATATCAATGCATGACTTTTAAAAATACGCATTTTTCTGTCTTTTATAAAACTCTATTATTAAACTATTCGTAATCATTGTAAAAGTTCAGATTGGCCAGAAATGCTATAAAATGAAGAAAATACAGGTTTTGTTCCCTCCCTCTTTCCATCTGCCCGTTTGCCTCTGAGTAGTCTCCCTTCAGATACTTATTCTCTTCTCTTGTGTGTTTTTGGTGGGGGGGGCTGATATTCTTCTAAATCAGTCAATAAACAAAGTAATTACAAATATTCATCAGATCCATGTATACACAGACCAGAGCACATCCTTCTAAACCCATAATGAAATCTCCCATACCTTCCAGATGCGATGTATCCCACACTTTGAAAGTACACAAGCCCCATTTGCAGGTATTTATTTCTCTGTGGTCTTATAGCACTTATATCTTAGAAGGCTGGTTGATGCTGGATCATATGCACATGTGATTTTCTAATACATAGCTAACAGATCTTGATTTTCATTTTGTCTGTCATGTGTCTGACACATGAGTGTTTCATCTGGCCTATATACTGAGCACACTTCAAACTTCACCAAAGGATCCTACTAGTCCAATGCCAATCATTTAAAAATTAAATTTTCATTCTATTATTACCTGGTGTCTTAGTTTGTTAAGGCTGCTATAACAAAATACCACAGACTGGGCAGCTTAACAACAGAAATTTATTTTCTCACAGTTCTAGAGGCTGGAAGTCCACGATCAAGGTGTCAGTAGGGCTGGTTTCCCCAGAGGCCCCTCGGGGGAGGCTCGTATGTGGCTGTCTTCTCACTGTGTCCTCACCTGGCCTTTCCTTAGTAAGTGAGCACACCTGCTATCTCTGCATCTTCATATAAGTGTGCCAGTCTTAATGAATTAGAAGCCACTGTTATGACCTCATTTAATCTCCATTACCTCCTTAAAATCTCTATCTCTAAATGCAGTCAGATTGGGTTAGACTGCACTGGTTCTCAACCTTCCTAATGCCATGACACTTTATGTTTCTCATGTTATGGTGACCCCCAACCATAAAATTATTTTGTTGTTACTTCATAACTGTAATTTTGCTACTGTTATGAATTATAATGTAAATGTCTGATATGCAGGATGCATTTAGATGACCCCTGTGAAAGGGTTGTTCAACCTCCAAAGGGGTCATGACCCACAGGTTGAGAACCACTCGGTTAGAGTTTCAATATATGAATTTGTTGGGGAGGAGAGAAGTGCTAGTCATTTCTTAACACCTGGTGTTGTAGGCAGGATAAGCATACTTTATCACTACAAGAATGATGGATTTTTCTCCTGTGATTCAGTTACAGTACATCAGCGTTTCTGTTGCTGATGTAGGAGGAGCCATGTGGCAAGAGCTGGAGATGTCCCTGTGGAGCTGTCAAGACACCTGTGATCTTGATTCTATACCTGCAAGGAAATGAACTCTACCACCAACCTGAATGGCTGTGGAAACAGATTCTTCCCCAGAGCCTCTAGATGAGAACTCAGTCCAGCCAATACCTTGATTTCAGCTCTATAGTGCCCTTAGCAGAGAGCCCAGTCTGCAAAACTTTGGACCTACAGAACATGAGATGGTAATGGGGTGTTGTTTTTTTAAGCTGCTGAGTATGTGGTAATCTGTTACCAGCAATAGAATACTGATACATCCAGGTACTAGTAGATCATCTGAGATGACCACGGAGCTATAGAAACAATAGACTGAAGTACCTGTCCTTCTTCTGGCAGGTCATTGGTCTTCATACCGAGTTTCTTTTGCATACCAAGTTTCTCACACCTTAGTACACAAGTACATCTCCTGCGGACCTCATTAAAGCATGGATTCTGATTCAGTAGTTCTACCAGGAGGCCCAAGACACAGCATTTCTATACAACAATCTCTCAGGGGAAGTTAATGATGCCACAGTCTCAGGGTCACACTTGGAGTAAAACTTAAACATTTAGGCAATTGTTTTTTATTCAGAGCTGAAGGAAAGCTGGGTGTATCTTCTCTTTGTTTTTCAATGGTTGTTTGTTCACATTTCTCAAAGGATTTGGTCCAGAAATTCTAACGTTGACGTTAATGAAGCTGGAAATTTGAGTTGTGTGATAATAATTCATTCACTGAGCATTTGCTACATGCCATGCACTGTGTTAAGTGTTTACACGAATTGCCTTATTTAAAGTCTACAATTTCCAATCAGTATATACTGATGTCATCCCCATGTTTGGAAACCAGACCTCAAGGGGGATAAACAACTTGCCCAAGATCGCATTGCTTTTAGAGTGGAGTTAGGGTTCAAATCCAGAACTTTCTGATACTCTTAATCATCATTCTATACAAGCCTCCCTTCCAAACACAACTGAAGATATAAAACAAAAGAAAGTCCTCACTCAATTAGAGAGAAAATACAGTGTCTTTTCTGTTCTTTGTGACTCTGAAGACTTGCTTGAAGAGGATCTCTGCTTGAAATTTTGATTTACTATAGGTTCTAGAAAATAATGCAAATTACAAGTTTCCATAAGGTTTCGTGTACTATTTAGCAAAGGTTTTTCTGAGGTTTTTCAAATGCAGAAATAGACCAAAAGCTGTTGGGGTGGGTATTGGAGAGACAGAGAGCAAAGCACAGAAAATGAGGAAGAGTTAAGAATGGCAAATGGGGGTGGGGACTGACAGCTGCAGGTTGAGGAACAGAAGAGGATAAGTGATTCAGCAGGTGTCAGGGGCTCAGGACAAAAGACAGACCATGGAAAGTCCTAGCAGAGGAGTGTCTTTGGAGAACAGCTCCGCTAATGGGCAATTGAATACCAGTATGTAAATCTGTTCCTTTTGCTGAACTCCACTGCTCTCTTTCTCCTTGACACCAAAACTTTGATTCAAAGGCTATGGAGACCTTTGTGTGAGAACAGATGAGGAGCGATACAATAAGGTGGAGTGTGATATTTCCCAACTCATCACTCTGCTGATATCAGCGTCAGAGCAGCAACATCCCACAGAGAAAAAACAAAATTTCTGAGTTGCTCTCAGCAAAACCAGGAGAGGTCCAGGTCCAAGTTGAGGCCTGAAGATAGGACCCCGTGATAATAGAGCAGTGGCCTGCAATGGCTGCAATGTGGAGCACTGGGACAGAAGCACAAACCCTTGTGATAGGTTTCTTAGCCTCTTGCCACTATTGGTCACCTGGGGCTTGACAGTTCTTGGCTGGGGGTGGGGGTGCATTGTCCTGAGCCTGGTAGAATGTTTCATAGCATCCCTGGCTTCTACCCTCCAGCACTGCTCCCCACCCCAAGTTGTGCCAACCAAAAACATTCTAGACATCACCAAATGTTAACTATGGGCAAAATTACCCTGGTTAAGAACCACTGCCCTGCTGGCAGAGATGCTGGCAGGTCTCTGGACATCACAAACAATGAAGTATTGACTTAAAGCCATGGGACTAAAGAACACCAGACTACAGACATATAGATGACAGTAACATAAGCAGAAATGTTGAGTCAGAAAGGGCTTGGGAGGTAGCAGAAAGGGCTTGGGAGTTAGGAGTGGTTATGCTGGTGCATCTAAGTGTTTATCTTTAAAATAAACACTCACTGGTCTCTAAAACATTTTTTCCATAGAAAATAAAGTTCCAGGGCTCTCTCACCATGCTGCTTGTTCAATTCAAATATAGTTTTCTTTTTTTTGAAAAAGAAATTCTAAGTATTTAATTGAAATAGTCAAAACGAAGACCCCAAATGAAGCTCTTCAATTTTGGTTCCCACCAGGCAAGGATGGTGATTTGGTTCCAGCCACTTCTGAGCTGTCTGCCTGCCACGGGTGCTGCATTTATAGCACTCTTGATTAGATGTGACATTTTCTCACTCTAAGTATTTTGCCCATATTTGAAGAGACCCACACAGGGGACCTTATTAAAATCTGCAGAAGCCTGTGACTACGTGAAGATGCACTTATGTGAACAGGAGGGAGAGAATGGATTTTTATCTTCTGGGAATCTGGTGTTTTTATTTTATAGGAGCTTACAAAGGAATGATCAGGGGAAAAAAGATGCTGGTCTCATTTAAAATGGACTGCAGTGCCTCCTCTGCTTGAAAGTCAGAGACACCCCAGTAACGCAGAGTTTAAGTTATTAACATGGCCCAATAAAATGACATTTAATTCTTCCATTAAACTCCAGATTCCTTCACTAATTAAAGTGAAGAGATGTGGACAGCAACCGAGAACTACAGTGTGATTACAGGAACTGGCACCTTCAAATGTGTTCATGCTCACAGGACATGAATTCCACTCCAATGCCAGTTTGTTCCTGATTTGGTTTTCTTGTAAGTAGTCTGGGATCCAGTAGGACAGAGTAGAGATAGGACAGTCAGCTCCCAGAGAAGACTGACTCTGTTGAAAATTGTGAAATAGGCAAAATTTGTATTTGATCTCCCTTTTCTGTCCCCTTTTCTATTTTGGTAGGGTCCTTTCTTCCCACACTTTTTCTAGGCCCTTGATATTCTAATACCATCCTAAATTTATTATTTTAACTGAAACAGTCCCATTCACTGCTCTTATGGGAACCACGTGCTCTTGTTCTGCCCTTATCCACCCACATACAACCACAAAAAATTGAACCAAGACAGCAAATTACGACAGGAGAGAAAGATGAACTGAATTCATCAGATATTACCTTAGAAATTTATTTGTAAAATATGGTGATATATTCTGTTCTCGCTCTTTTTTTTTGGCCAGGGCTGGGTTTGAACCCACCACCTCCGGTATATGGGGCCGGCATCCTACTCCTTTGAGCCACAGGCGCCACCCGATGTATTCTATTCTTTCTGCTGCTATTGTGAATGGGATTGCTTTCTTGACTTCTGTTTAACATAGTAAACATGTGGACCAAAGGAACAGAATAGAGAGCCCAGAAATAAGTCCACACATCTTGGTCAGTTGATTTACAGGAAAAGTACCAAAAACACACAATGCGGAAAGTATAGCCTCTTTGATAAGCAGTGTTGGAAAAACTGGATATTTATACGCAGAAGAATGAAATTGGACCCTTATATCATACTACCCATAAAAATCAACTCAAAATGGGTTAAAGACTTACATATAAGACTTAAAACTGAAACTACTATAAGAAAGCATAGAGTAATATTTCTTGATATTAGGCAAGAAATGTCACATCAAGAGCATAGGCAACAAAAGCAAAAAGAGATGAGTGAGATTGCATCTAACTAGAAAACGTTTGTACAGAAAAGGAAACAATCAACAGAGTGAAAAGGCAACCCATGGCATAGGAGAAACTCTCTGCAAGGCATATATCTGATAAGGGGTTAATATTCAAAATGCATGAGGAATTTATACAACTCAGTAGCAAAAAAGCCAAATAACTTGATTAAAAATGAGCAAAGGACTTGAATAGACATTTCTCCAAAAAAAAAAAAACCAAATGGTTTACAGTTGTATAGGAAAAGTGCTCAACTTTAATAATTATCAGGAAATGTTAATGAAAACCACAATGAGATATCATCACACCTGTTAGAATGGCTTTTATAAAAACTACAAAAGATAATAAGTAGTGTTGAAGCCACGGAGAAAAGAGAACTCATTTACTATTGGTGATGGAAAGCAGTAAGGATATTCCACAAACATTAAAAATAGGACTACTTTATGATTCAGCTTATGGACATACATTCAAAGGAAATCAAATCAGCATCTTTAAAAGGTACATACACTCCCATATTTATCTTAGTATTACTCATAAAAGCCAAGATATGGAGTTAACCCAAGTGTTTGTTGACAGATGGATGGATAAAAAATGTGGCAAGTGAGAGTATTTGTGTGTGCGTGTGTGTGTGTGTGTGCACGCACAAGGGACTATTATTCAGCCTTTAAAAATAAGGAAATCCTGCTATTTGGGACAACATGGGTGAATCTGGAGGATATTATGTGAATATAAGCCAGACGTGGAACGTTAAATACTGCATGGTCTTAGATATAGAACCTAAAAATCTCAAAGTTATAGAAGTAGAGTGTAAAATGGTGTTTGCCAGGGAGTTGGGGGGCATGTGGGAAGGTGATGATCAGTAGGTACAAAGTTTCAATTATGCAACATAATAAGTTCTGGAAATCTAATGAATAGCAACATGGCAATAGTTAGCAATATTGTATTGTATACTTGAAATTTGCTTCAAGGGTAGATCCCAAGTGTTCTCAGCACACACACACACACAAACACACACACATACACATACACACACACACATAACTATGTGAGGTGGTAGATATGTTAATTAGCTTGACTGTGGTGAATATTTTCCAATGTATATGTGTGTGTGTATCAATTTATTAAGTTGTATAACTCAAATGCATACAATTTTAACTGGCAGATATACTGCAGTAAGGTTGGAAAAAAATAGCGAAAAGAAATAAATTTCAATAGGAGCAGCTGACTCCAAGACTATGAGGCTGAGTTGAGCTGAAGAAAAGGAAGAGAAGGAGATGTCAGGAATCATTACTAATACATGCCCCAGATAATTCTGATGCTGGTGGTCTGAAGGCCACTCTGAAAAACACCTAAAAACACCTATCAAACTCTGTAGAGCCCACTTAAAAAATCCCAAGGATGTCTTTTCAAATTATGTAAACCATTACCATTTCCTAGTGGGCCTGGAATGCTAGGAATTTTATGTTCTAATTTTTTTTTTCTAAAATTTTACTTTTTAAAAGGCAACAAATGACATGGTTATAAGTCAAAATAATATGAAAAGATGATGTCCAAAAGCATTGTTCCCACTGTATTTCCAGTTCTATATTCCATAAGAATTCTACTTCTCCTGGCTTCTTTTGGATAATATAAATATTTCTTTCTGAAAATAAAAATATAAATATTTTCTACCCCAACTTCTTAACTTTATTATATAAAATGTAACCCTGTGTCTACTTTTTCCCCCTCTATAAATGCTACAGACCTTTCCATATCAGCATACAAAGATAATCTTCGTTATTTGTTTTATAGCTGCATAATATTCCATGGAGTGCATACATCATGGTTTATTTAATCAGTTCTCTATTGAAAGACAGTTGCATTATTTGCTATCTTTTGCTATTAATTAAGACTCATTAATATACTTATTATGTCATACATACATGGTATATTTGTAGAATAAATTCCCAGAAGTGGGATTGCTGGGTCAAAGGGTAAACGCATTTATAATTTTGATAAAGATTGCCAAATTGCCCTCTGCAGGGGTTGTACCGTTTTGCATTCCTACCAGCAATGCATGAGCGTGCCTGTTCCTCTTCAGCCTTGCCAAGAGCGTGCTAAACATTTGGGGGTTTGCCAGTGTGATAGGTGAGAAATGTTATTTCAGTGTAATTTCACTTTGCTTTGTCTCTTATCGGGGGTGAAATACAGTAACTTTTCCGAAAGACTGTATTTTTTATCTGCACACTGCATATTCACAAACTTTTATGCTTTTTTCTCAATTTCTGGGAGCTCTTTATATATGAAAGAGAGGAGTTCTTCACAATATGTTCTTCACACAGCTATTTTCAGTTTTTCTTTGCTTATTTTTAAAATATATTTTAATGCATCAATTTTTCTTTTATGGCCCCTAGAGTTTGAGTAATTGTTAGAGGCCTTCTCCCACTCCAATGTTATAAAAGATTTCACTCATTCTCGTTATGGTTTCAACAATCCTTCAAGTATTATTAACCTTAGTGTATGTCTGAAGAAACTGAAATCCAGGATTTAGACGAGGTCTCTATTTTTCCTAAGGTTTCTCAGAACATGATTAAAGGAGTAAGAAAATGGATTCCTCTCCTCAGTGTCATTTTGCTGGAAGAATTTGTAAAAGTTTTTCTTTGTTCTTTGTTCTGATTCTCAAATTTTAATGTTAAAACACCTGTGATCATTGCAGAAAATTTTGCAAAATATTATCTGGGTTGCTAAAGAATATGGTCCTGTTATTTCTAAGCCTTTAAAGAAACACAGAATTGCCCAGGTTGTGGAAACATTAAGGTATGCATTGAAACAAATATAAAAAGTCTCCCAGATCTTATAAACATTGATGCTGGAAGCCAACATGTTGAAAATGCCAGGACCGTGCGCACCACCTACGGACGTCAGCAAATGTCCCTTTTAATTGAACGCTCAAAAGGATATCTGTGGGCAAGCAGAGAGGCCCTGCAGTGGCCACGCTGGACTGCATTAAGGGACACCTGGAATCCATGGCAGCCTTTCATCCCTGTCTCTCCCTTTCTCTCTGCCAGGGCCAGCAGGGAAGGAGAGTGCTGACGTGTCTATTGAGGACTAGGAAAAATACTCCGTTCGAGAGCCAGTGCTCTGAAGGAGGATGACCCAGTTGAAGCCTTAAACCTGCAGCCCTCTCTGCCCACTAAGCTCCAGAACCCTGAGACGCCGCTCTCCACATAAGCAGGTTAGAGAGGGATTCACCTCACACCAGTGGCCGGGGAAACGGCCTAAGGAGGCAGGGTCATCTTTCAGTTGCAGAAGTTGTGACAAAGACCAACTCTGATCCGTTGGTAAGCGCTCCCTGGAGCATGTTTTTGAGATGAAGCTGGAGGCTGCGTCTAGACAAAGTGCTGCGCAGTGCTGTGATTCACGAGTGTGAATAGATACAGTGGGGGAAAGAAGTCGCACCGTGTCAGACCTCTGCCAATACTGACTGTTTGAAAGGGTTGTAATTTCTTTATAGAAGCAAGATCTGATGTAGACAACTGGGGTATGCCAAAGCTTTTTTTTTTTTTTTTTTTTTAGTTTCAGATTAATCTGAGGGTACAGTTAGGTCACACTGTTCGCATTTGTAAGGTGGAATCCAGAGTTGTAGTGGTGCCCGTCCCCAGGAGGTGTGCCTAGACCCTTACATTGCCCCTGGTAGGTGAGATTAGCCTGATCCTCCTCCCTCCTCCCCTCTCTGCACCCTCTCTTCTGCTCTCCTGTCCCCACTTCCTCGTCCCCCCTCTCCAGTCCCTCCTCCCCTCTACCCCTCCTTAGAGTTTAACTGTGTTTTTCTCTTGTGTGGTATCCCAAAGTTTTAGAAGGTTTGGCTCTAGAGGGCTGCTCTGGTTCATTTTCCAATGATATTTATTATTAATAGCTAAAAGGTCAGTCTTGTGTTTTGTTTTCCTTACCCTGCAATTTACTCACTTCTTCATTCCCTTCTCTAAAATTCAGTGCTTCAGGAATGTAACACGGTACTTTCCATCAGTTGATGTTCAATGAACACAAAATTGAATTGCATCACATATAGCAGATTAAGTTTAAAAAGGTACTCATGGCTCGATGCCTGTGGCTCAAGTGGCTAAGGCACCAGCCACCTACACCTAAGGTGGCAGGTTTGAATCCAGCCAGGACCCGCCAAACAACAATAATGGCTGCAACCAAAAAATATCCGAGCGTTGTGGCGGGCACCTGTCGTCCCAGCTACTTGGGAGGCGGAGGCAGAAGACTCGCTTGAATCCAGGAGTTGGAGGTTGCTGTGAGCAATGAAGCCATAGCACTCTACCCAGGGGGACAGGTTGAGGCTCTGTCTCAAAAAAAAAAAAAAGGTACTCATAGATTCATTCAACAACTTATTTAGCATCTATTTATGGGCATAATACTGGATTAGAGGCTGAGACTACAGGACCAAATAAGTAAATATGGTCTCTAAGGTGTACGTTTTTTCCAAATGCATGCATTAATAGTACCAACTTTTGATAAAGTGCAATGTATTCCTTTTTCATTTATGGCTTATGCTTTTGATGTCAAGTTTAAATTTTTGCTTACCACTAAATCTTGAAATTGTCTTCCGTTTCCTTTTCTGAAGTGTTTGAAATGACACCTGAGAGTGTGTTCCTTGCTGCTCCTGGATGTGGGTGGGGATCCTATCCCCACCAACAGCACCATGGAAGTGACCTTGCTACTGCTGGGCAATTCTACCGCTTAGTCCTAACTCTCCACTAAGCTTCCTCTTACACCACCCCAGTGAGGAGAGTGAGAGGTAGAGTGGGAGTTCAGACTCCTGACATGATCCCTGCTGATGGGGAGGAGGCCCTTGTTCATTGCCTGGCAGGGGTGAAAGTCCAAGCTCCCTAGTTTGCCTTTTCTGAGCACCCCTGAAAGGATGCTGGGGCACCTCATCTCAGCCTTGAAGGTAGAAGTCTAGCTCCCTACATGACATTTGCTGGCATGGGTGAGGCTGCCACACAGACTTTTCTGTGTGCTTGGCTGCGGTAGAGGAATTGACATCTGAACACTTCTGTCTTGCTGATCTGCATCTTCCTGGTCCTTTGGCTTCCTTTTCCCTGAGTCTATGAATGTTTCTGACACCATCCTACCTTCTTCCACACCAAGTCTGGGATATTCCGGATAAAAAGGAAAACCCAGGGAACTCACCACCTTTTGTTCCTCGAGTCCAAACTTCCCTGGCCAGTCTGCCTGCTTCTTTACTTTCCATCAGTGTTTATTTCATATTCAAGGCTCAGCGTTTTTCATTGTGCTTAAAGGAAGGCATAGGGAAAAGTGCACCGAGTCCACGTTCCCAGCAGCAGAAGTCTGTCACATGCTTTTTACGTCTTTTTCCTTTGTTCTTTCCTATCCCAGGAACTATCCCAAGACTGTGCACAGGGAGACACCCAAGAAGTACATTTTTCACTGGTTTCATTTTAGAAACCATAAAAACAAGTATTTTACTGTAGACCTACCTCAACATATTATTTCTCAACCTCCTCGTGACTAATTTTGGGCTAGATGGATGCCTGTGGGGGAGGGCAGGACTTCTGCGAGCTCTGTGGGATGCCCAGCAGTGTTCCTGGCTTTTCCCATTACATGCCCCTCGCACTCCCAAGCTGCGGCTGTCAAAAATGTCTCCAGACATTGCTAAGCGTCCCCTGGGGGCAAAATAACCCCTGGTTGAGGACTGCTGGTACAGACTCACATAGCTAATTTCACTGGTAGATGATGGTTTTTTATTTTTTTTTTTAAGTACTGACCCCCAAACCTGCCTCATATACTATCACTGGCCTTCCTCCTTTGTAGGGTCCTTTGGAAAAAAAAATGTGAGGAGAATTTTCTCTTTGAAAATTGTTACACTGACCAGAGCATTGCTTCACTTAGCACTTTTCCTGCTTGTGGGACCTCCCAGGGCCCAATGGGGTCAATGAGTGTTTCGGGCTGGCAGGGTAGAGGGTGGGGAAATGTGTGAGTTTCGTGTGCTGTCCAAATGCTTCACACACAGCCAGGAAGATGAGAGAAGGGTAATTACATTTTACGGACTCTATTTCAGTGTCAAGTCTAGAAATGGAAGGTAACAAACTAACATTTCTAGCAAGAGCCTTTATCCTTTTGTTGAAAACAGAATGGAAAGCCTTTTATTTATCTTGGGTAATGGCAACTTGTTTGGAACTTGAATTTGTAGTAAAAGACAAAGGGGGGAGGGGTCCTGCACTTTCTCTATTTACTCCAGACCCCCCAGGGTCAGTAAGATACAAAAGATGAATAACCGGGAAACATTGAAAGGACTGAAAGTCCAGCCCCTGAATGGCTCTATGACCTGGAGCAAGTCACTTAATCCCTCACCTGTGAAATGAGGATAATAATCATAGCTACTTTCTAACTATGAATGAGTTAATATACGTAAAAATCTGAGAACACTGCCTTCCCCAGAGTAAGGCTGGAGAATAGTTCATTATAATTATTGTTATTGCTTTTGTAAGTTGCAAGATGTCGGCTGATAGCAAGAGAGCAAGTAAATGCAATGCCTGTGAAACCTCAGAGGGGTCAGATGGCACTTAGAAGTTTCAGGTACATGTCTCTTACCAAACAAACAGAACTCTATGGTGACTCTTTTGAGCCTGATGTCCAAGTATAGACCTCCATTCTAATGAGTGGTATCTTACTAAAATATCTCTTATGATTTCAAGGTCTAGGAAGGGCCAGCCCTGGATTGAATTTGCCAGGATGTATTTCACATAAATCTGTTTTCTCTTGTTGCATCTTGTTCTTTTTTCTCCAAATACTTACATTATCAACAGGGAGGTAATAAGTGACTGGTGTAGTTATTTGTTTACGATCTCTGTCCTCTACAAGATTGTGAATATAATAAGTGTAAAATCATGTTTCTTGTTCTCACAATTATATTTCTAGCATCTAACGCGATATTCAACACATAATTCTCCAAAAATACTTGTTGAACCGAGGAGGGATGTTAGAGAATTGTCATCCAAACGGGTTTGCTGATAGCAAACAAGGTACTCAGATAGCAAATGTATGTATATATACATATGTATGTGTGTGTATATATGTAGATATGTGTGTGTTTTTTTTCCAATCCCTTGAGTATTTAATGAGCTTTTCCAGGGCCGAGGTATAAAAAGTACTTGTTCGGTGGTAGGATGTCCTGCTTATTTTCAAAACCAATTCTAGATATTTTATGTCCACATTATTTTCCTTTTCCCTTTCTCCATTTAAAACTTTATTGATTCATTCTCTGAATTTATTAAACACTAACTATGTGCCACTTACTTGTCTAGTGCTGGAAATACAGCAGAAAACCAAAGTTCTTACTCTCGTGAAGTTTGCAAAAGAGCTAGGGAGACAGACAAAAAAAGAAGAAAAAACACTATTTAAGCAGTGGGACGGCCTAAAGATTATTAAAAAGAGGATGCCGGATGGTGCCTGTGGCTCAAAGGAGTAGGGCACTGGCCCCACATACCAGAGGTGGCGGGTTCAAACCCAGCCCCAGCCAAAAACTACAAAAAAAAAAAAAAAAAAAAAAGAGGATGCCTGCTGTTCCGTTTAAAGATGTTCATAACGATGCTTCCATCTCAGCCCAGAGTTCTTCAGTAGAGTCTACCAAACTCACAGAGCCTGCCTCCACCCCCTCCTCATCGCCTCCCTTAGTGAATCTAATGTATGCCAGGCACTCTTCTAGGCTCTAAAGACACAACAGCAAGGATATCAAAGTTCCTGATCTTACAGAGCTCACACTTTAAGGGGGGAGACAAACCTTAAGCAAAGAGTTAAGCACCCATCAGTATGTTGGCCAATGATAGAGCTAAGAACAATGCTGAGGCTGAGACAAAGGAGAGCAACAGGGCAGAGGTGCTGTCTTGCAGAGGAAAGGTCATGGAAAACCTCTAGAGTGAGATGATTTTCAAGCTGAGCCATGTGGGTGTTGGAGACAGTGGTCAATCCAGGCAGAGGGATCAAGTCCCTGCAGCTGGAAGGTACCCGGCATGTTCAAAGACAGCAAGGAGGCCAGTGGGGCAAAGGTAAAGGAGTGGGGGAGAAATGCAAGAGGACATCAGAGAGGTGGGTGAGTACACATTATTCTGGGCTTTGCAGGTCATGGTTAGGATCTGGGACTTTATTTTGAGTAAGATAAAAGGCTACTGAAAAATTTCGGTGGAGGAGTGACATGATCTGGTATGTGCTTTAAAAAGACAGTTCTAGCAACCCTCTCCAAGCTCCAAATATTACCACCAGGCCCCAGTTCCATCCTGAGTTAAATAGTGTTCTACTCCAGCCTTCAAACCAGCAGCCCACCTAGTGAGCTATTCCTTTAGGGGTATACCCTGGGGCTGTTTCAATCCCCAGCCCTAAGAAGCCAATCAAATCCCCAGTAATGCCACTAGTTGTATGGTATGAAGCATTGCTGCTTTGACATTTGACAAAGATAAGAAGACGTTGGATTTAACTTGAATTACAGGAAAAAATAAGTCTGGCAGTCAGGAAACCTCTGTAAGTAACATGGCCAAGGAGCCTCATCATTAATTATGTTCCCCTGAGCCATATATTTCTCTGACCTCGGGCTCAGTCTCCTCATCTGTGAAATGTGGGAGGTTGAACTTGAAGACCTCTCTGGTACTTTCCGACTCCCCCTCGCTGTGGTCTCCTGGCAGTTAAGGTGCCTCGAACATTGAGACAGCTACCTTTGGGCAGGAGGGTTGTGGGGAGCACCCAGGAGTCAATTTAACTGTAACAAATATTCATATTGGTCAAAAGCTTGCTGTGTGTCAGACACTGTGCTAAATGTGTTATGTGTGATATCGCCTTCCCACTTACAGATGGAAAAACAGAGGCTGAAAGAGGTTATTTATTCAAGTTTCAGGGTTAGGGAAGGCTGACTCTCGGGTCCTCTCTGTCGGTTCCCTCAGGTTTCTGCCACTGACTAGATACATTTGTATGTAAGAATCTACTTTGTGAAAAAAGAACATTTGACAAACATCTTCTTGCCTTTGTGGTTGACTCTGAAATTATAGCTAGATTTAAGTTAAAGGTGTATCTTTGATCTCTGCCAAAATTGTTCTCAGTTAATTTTTTCATTTTTCCGGTTTAGGAAAAAATCTGGTTAAAATCTGTTGCAAATTTGGCTGAGTCCGTATCTACGTAGCATACCCCCCTAATTTTGTTAGTACAGGTTGGCACTGTATGAAAAATGAGCAAATCGCAGGATTCAAAATATATTTAAAGACAGTGCGTTCTAGTTGGACATAAATGAAAAGGCAGTTTGGGGTGTTTCTGAAATAGAAATATTAATTATGATCTACTGAGCCTTAAAATAACTCTAAAATATTTCACAGCAGATATGTGAGAAAGCGTGTCTTCCTCTCTGTCTCCCTCTCTTTTTTTCTTCCTTCCTCCCTCTGCCCACCCAGCCTTTTCTTTTTTCTCTCCCTCTTTCTCTCTTATCAGTTGTTCTTCTCTTGGGAAATTTCTCTCAGAAAAATCCTTTTTAGCTAAAAGAACTTGTTAATTGCCCAAAGACTGAAGAGGAATGAATGTCTATTTCCCTGGGTGATAAACCTTAGAAACTTAAAGATAAGAAAGGAAAGACCCTGACCTATTCCTTAATCATTGAATTTTTATGATATTTCTGCTTGTTCACAATGTGTAAAGATATCCAAATAGCAATGGTGACTATATGGAAATATATAGACCCAGACACATACTCCCTGGGTGACTAGTTACACACTCAGGTTAGTCAGCAAATCTGAGTTCCTTTAATTACACAACGTAAAGTAAGTACAGTGGCCATCTATGCTGAACTCCAGGTAAGAAGGCCATGCTTATAACTTTCTTTTAGGGAAGCAGAGACAAAGTTCTCGAAATCAGACCATTTCCATAAAGTCAGAGAGATATGCCCTTTAAAGACAGAAGCTGTAGTTTTTAATATGTTTTTAAGTTTTGTTTTTACAGTATTGCTGTTACTGCAGCTTTACGTGCAGAGGGTTTCCAACTATTCTGGAAAAAGTCACTACTGGCATTTGGAGATTGTTATAAATGATGAGTAAAAGAAAACAGGGCTTAGGTTCTTGAGAGAGAAAAATCTTGAGAAAGGAACCCAGATCTTCAAACAAAGCAATAAAACCTCTGACCTTCATACCTAGCAAATTTGCCTGGCCTGCTTGCAAGGTATCAACTTCATTGAAGTTGGGTGGGGGGTGAACCATGTCTTTAAAAATAAAGATGGGCATAAGCTTTTGAAATAAAATAAAGAAAATGACAGCCATGGTATTAAGTAAACCAAACATTTAGTGGTATAAACTATCATTTGAGAGACATAACAGAACTGATCCTGTCACACTCGTGCTCTGAACCCTCTACAAGCTTGCTATTACGCTTCAAAGAAAAGTCCTAACACGGCCTATAAAGTCCTTATGATCTGACACCAGTTTTCCATCTCCAACTTCATTTTTTACCAAGATTATTAGCTACTTGAGTGAAGAGATTTTCTTTTCTTTCTTTCTCCCCCCCTCCCCAACGTCCCCTTCCTCATTTGGGCGTTTTTCCCCCCCCTTTGTATTCCTGTGCCGGGCCGATGGCAGAATTTCAAAAATTATTATTATTATTTTTTTGCAGTTTGGTCGGGGCCGAGTTTGAACCCGCCACCCTTAGTATATGGGGCCAGCACCCTACTCACTGAGCCACAGGCACCTCCCTCAAAAATTATTTTTTAATGAATGAACAATTAAACGAGGAAAACCCTAGATATTTGTTGACTGGAAACTCAATTTCTTCAGTAAGGATCGCATGACCTTGGGAAGATTGATCAGCCTCCTAGTGCCTCAGGTCTTTTGTCTCAAAAACAAAGAGGTTGAATGAAGATTGTAAAGTCTTTTGAATTAATAGATATGTACTCACAAAACAATTATTTTTCAAAAATAATAAAACTCAGTTTTCCATGCCAGGCATGGTGGCTCACGCCTGTAATCCCAGCACTGTGGGAGGCTGAGGCAGGAGGATTGCTTGAGCTCAGGAGTTTGAGGCTTGTCTGAGTGAGAGTGAGACCCCAACTCATGAAAAAAGTGGAACCGGGCACCGCGGTGAGCACCTATAATCCCAGCAGCTTCAGAGGCTGAGGCAGCAAGATGCCCACAGCTCAAGTCTGAGGTTGCAGTGAGCTACGACGCCATTACACTTTGCTCGGGACACACGGTAGAACTCTGTCTTGACAACAATGACAAAAAAAAAAAAAAAAAACAAAAAAACCTCAGTTTTCCAGATCTATGTATGCCTGAACTCTGAACTCTAACAATACTTGTTAAAGGCCCTGGTACATTAGGGCCTGAAATGTTCTCGTTTTTATTTTGAAATTTGTCTTGAAACACTGGGTGAGCATGTGTATGTCCACCAGGCTATGCCTTTGTACTGTTGAGGTGCATTTCATTTTCTGTCACTGGATATTAAAAAGATAGATGCCCGACTTTGTGATTTTTGCCACCTATATTTCATGATTCTCATATAGCAACAGGAACTGGTTGGAGTAATGTGGGCTTCAAAGCAAGGTTAAAATGCAGTGAAATCATGAAAACTAGATTTTTTAACAGCCCCCATTAAAGTTGATGGGAAAATCCACACCCCTGAAGTGTTTATGATTTTCAGTTTGACTGGTATTCTTTGTTTCTTATGATTAACTCAACTTAGAAGTTTTGCTTTAAAGAAAATGAAAACTAGATTGGTATATAAAACTCAGTGATCAAAAAAAATGAAAATATTTGATGAATAGATGAAATATAATAATTTTATTGCCTTTAAGCCTGGAATCTATGGACTATATCCTTAGGTCGGATTCAAAAGTTAGGACGTTTTTGAGCTAACCAAATTTCCCCTTTTTAATACCTTGTGTACCATTGTATCAGCATTATATATTTTTCTGAAACTCTATTTCATGGTAATAAACCTTCCTCCTATGATTTAGCTACTGGAATAAATTAAAAATGAGAATGTGCAAATAAAAAATAAATTTTATGAGGTACCATTTAGAAGGAATCAACATGAACCTAACCTCAAACAATTTCCCCAGAATCTACAGTGTTCCAATAAAATTCTAAACACCTTTCAGATGTTTATAACATAAAAATTCATACATTTGCTTGAGTGGTGGCATATTGAACACATGGTATTACAAAATACACAGACCAAAAATTAGTTACTATCATTCTATTTTACTTTTCAGGCTAAGGTGTTCATAGACAAGTGTTATTTATTCTTTCAAGTGAACTAGATTAAAGAGAAAACCAAGCAGAGAGAATCCAGCAGAGATGGGTATGTCACCAATTCTCAGTAAGTATTTCCCCCTCTTCCTTATGTCAGTGCCGCTCCATTGCACCCATCTCCCAACTGCTTGGGTTCAACTATTTGCTGTGACTATTTTCCCATTGCCAGGATGAGCACAGTGGCCTCTATGCTCTGTGACTGGGGACTGGTGTGCAGTAGGAGAAAACAAACACAAAGTTTGAAGTCAGATCGAGTTGAATTTGTTTTTATTAGATGTTTTAACTCTCTAGCTCTAAATAATATGCTTCTATCACTACATGATGATGTTTCACTTTTCGGTCTATTCTCTGTTGCTTTCCCTAAAGAAGACAAAGATTTAGCTTTCCTTCAGCCCCTTACACTCTCCCACTCTGAAGCTGCCTTATTTTTGGATACTGTTCTGTTTTACTGTTGATTATATTGTAGTTAGTGTTCACATGACTGTAAATTCCTTTCACAGCTGTGTCATGGAGTATCCTGTGCTGACTTTTATTTCCCTGTATAATATTTTCTTCTTCCTATAGTTAACGATAGTCATATTTGTTGTTGGTTGATTAAAAAATACTCATCCGATCTTCACTTATTTCAATAGTTATCTAAATCTCCTTTCAAGATATTTTGATGTGTTGGGTACTTATCTATTTCTCATTTTTTTAGAAATATAGACATGTTGACCTGCTCTCTGTGGAGCTGTTGTCCTCTATCACACAGCTACAATCTGCGGGCTCCCTTCACCTCTCTTCTGAGCTGAATGCTCAATTTCTTTGTACCTCATGTCTTTCTCTTTCTTAATTTACTCTCTCATTTTGCCGGAACATCTTTTTTCAGTTGCATCCTAAGAAAAGATTTTTAGTAAGGTTAATTTTTGAAGGCTTATCTGAAAATGTCTGCATTTTCTTTTATATTTGATTGATGATTTGACTGGCTACTGGGTTTGGGGATAGAAATCATTTTCCTTAGGAATGTTGAAGGGATTGCTCCAGTGCTTTCTAGTTTTAAGTGATGCTCTTAAAAATTCCAAACTCACTCTGACCTCTGATTTTTGTATAACTAGGTTTTTTATTTCCTCTATAGGGTCTTCGTGGGGTCTTTACTTTCAGTATTGTGAAATGTTGTGATGATATGGCTTGGAGTGGGCCTATTTTTCTTTTTCTGTTTTCTTTTCTTTCTTTCTTTCTTTCTTTCTTTCTTTTTTTTTTTTTTTTTGAGACAGAGTCTTACTTTGTTGCTCCCTGTAGAGCACTGTGATGTCACAGCTCACAGCAACCTCCAACTCTTGGGCTTAAGCAATTCTCCTGCCTGAGCCTCCTGAGTAGCTGGGACTACAGGTGTCCGCCACAATGCCAGACTATTTTTTGTTATTGTTGCAGTTTGTCCAAGGCCCAGTTCAAACTTGCCACCCTCAGTATATGGGGCCGGTACCCTATCCACTGAGCCACAGGCGCTGCCCTATTTTTCTTTTTCTTGTTAGGCATTGATCAGACTTTTAAAATCTAGAAATACATTTATTTTCTTTCTTCCTTTCTTCTTTATAAATAAATTATTTCTTGAGTTTTTACCATAGGCCAGGTGTCATCTTAGGAACTGAAATCACAACCCTCTTGGAGCTTACATTCTATTAGAAGTTTTAGTTTGGGGGCATTGTAGTGAATGATCTTTTTTGCAACTTCCTGTCCTAGCCTGTTCAGTCTGTTATAACAAAATATCATAAACTAGGTGGTTTATAAACAACAGAAACTTATTTATCACATATCAAAAGGCTAAAAGTCCAAGATCAAGAAGATGACAGATTCAGTGTCCAGTGACACCCAATTTTCTGATCCATGTGTCACTTTAAAATAAATAGGACACACCATTTCAATGTGTCCTCACATGGTGGAAGGGACCACAGGTTTCTCTTGGGCTTCCTTAGTAAGGGTGCTAATCTCATTCATGAGGTCTCCACCCTCATGATCTAATCACCCGTCCCCCACAGAAGGCCCTCTCTCCTAATATCATCACCTTGGGGATTAGAATTTCAACATATGAATTTTAGGGAACATAAACATTCAGACCATAGCACTTCCTTCCTCCATTGTCTCTTTAAGAACATGTCACAAATTTTAGAATAAGAGGGGATCACAAGAGTAAACCAATGCAATGACAACCCTCCAGGGGCTGAAGACATACTAAGGATTATTATTATTAAGCAACTGATAAGGCCAGCTGATATCTAGAACTTTTAAGTGAATTGTCCATTGTCACCCTGCTGATTAGTTTTAATGTCATTTATTCTCATGTGTCCTTTATAGATAAGACATTATTAAATTTGAAATAATAATTGATATTTTGCCTCATGGTTAATTCTTTTTTTTTGGCTGGGGCTGGGTTTGAACCCACCACCTATGGTATATGAGGCTGGCGCCCTACTCCTTTGAGCCACAGGCACCACCCTCATGGTTAATTCTTTTGAAAATAATTGAATAAAGTCTATGCCTATCTCAGGCTTATTTCCCTTGAAGAGTCAAATGCTATAATAAAAGTTATTTCACTTTTTAAATAAAACGATACACTAAACCTCAATTCTCTGATCATTAGACTTTGTGTACCAAAGGTGCCTTTAAAATAAAGGATGGTAAGACTCCTTAAATGTGTTTTCTTTCTTTTTTAATTGACAGATAAAGAAGACTTTGTTGCAAAAATTATTACTATTTGCCTCACATTGTTGTCGTATCATGGAGCTATTTTTCTTGCAGTCCACCCAGACTTCATATTTATTCATGAAATGAAAATGACATTTGTTAATTTCATGTTCATTGTTAGATTTAACTTAATGGCTTATCTTATATACCTTTTGTATATTTCAGAAATCCCGCACATGCTGTGCACAGCATAATTAATACTTAAATTCTTATTTAAGTTAATTACATTCTTCTTAGTGCCTTCTTGGGGTATTAAAATTGTGGGTTTACTTCTTATCCTCATGGGACTCAAATACATGACCAAATATTCTTGTAGAAAAAACAGAAAAAATGTGGCCTTTGAAACCTCAATCTGGATTGCCTCATGTGTGAATTGTGAGGTCCTATCCTTGTTATTTTACTATTGAGTTCTTAGTGACTTTTAATGATTTGTATAGATTGCACATTTTGAAGATAATAACTTTATGTCTAAAGTATCTGTCACATTTATTTCATTGTTGTATTTTTGCTTCTTGTTATTTACTTCTCAATTCATTTGACCCCCACAACTTTAATCCATCCATTTTCTACTAGGTACATTTTTTGCATGAAAAATTTAAAAAATACTTACTTTATTCCACCTGGAGATTTTAAACATATTTATTTGCTTCTTTTTATACTTTTCTCATGAGTATGGTGTAAGCAATGGTCTTAGCAGCCCCCCCCCCAGTAATATCCTCAAATCATTGTTGAATAGTAATCTCCTTGCAGATTGATTTATACTTTTATTTATTCTAGGATTTGGTTCTAGATTATTTATTATATTTCACTGATCTATTTTTAAATTAATACCACATTTATTTAATCAAAATTTATGTTGTTTTTAATAATCTGTCAGGCTTCATTATTATTTGCAAAGTTTTTTTTTAAGTTAATATGCGCATGTTTATTACATCACCTGAATTTGAGAACAACCCAATTGGGTTCCCAGCCCCATAGTGTTAAATCTCCAGAATAGGGCACATCAGAAATCAAGCTATATATCCCTCCCTCTGCAGAGATTAAAATGGGCTCATTTGAGAATCACTTAATGGAAGGCAAGACATTGCTGAAGTGATTTACATAATGCCTGTGAGCAGTGTGAGAGGCTGCAGGGACTTCTAAAAAATCAAGTGGTAAATTAAATTCTATTGATATTTTTATTTAGTATGGCATTATATTTCTACATACATATTTTTTGTGATATCTATAATTAACTTTATAAAATTTTAGATTAATTTGAGGGCACAAATGATTAGGTTACATTGTTTGCATTTGTTGAATGTTTTTCAAGGTGTGCTGTATACTCTTACTTTGTGCCCATTGAGAGCTTACCAATCCACCTTCCCCTTTCCTTCTCCCCTTTCTCTCCTCTCCCCACTTGAATTTAATTGTATTTTTCTCTAATGTGGTGGTACAGTTGTTTATCTGTTGGTTTCATCTTGACATTGCATACACTGGATTTTTTTTTTCCATTCTTGTGAAACTTTACTAAGGAGAATGTTCTTCAACTCCATCTGGGTAAATATAAAAGATGTAAAATCTCCATCTTTTATGACTGAATAGTATTCCATGTTATAAATACACCACAGTTTATGAATCCATTCATGAGGTGATGAACACTTGGATTGATTTTACGTCTTGGTGATTGTGAATTGAGCTGCAATGAACATTCTAGTGCCAATGTCCTTCAGGTAAAATGATTTAGGGACATCCTAACATTCCAGATTAAAAAGTGTAATAAATATTTAAATAAACTGAAAATACATCTGGGAGAAATCAGCAGAAGAACCCTGAGAATGTGAAAAATCAGAGCAGATCAATTTCCCCAAAAGATTACAAGGGAGATATTGCCAAAAATACCATCTATAGAAAAATTTTTGAAATGACAGGGATAGATTTATATATATTCTAAGGAAAACGCAGTTTTCACAATATTCAGCCTACTTTCATCAACACACAGTATGTCTCTTCAATTATGTATAATATTTTATGTCTCAGTAATTCTGCAGTTTTTTTCATAGGGGTTCTACACATTTCTTGCTGAAAGAATATACTTTTTTTATCATCTGTGTAAATGGAATATTTTTTAATTTATGTCTATCTGATTTTTTCAATGTTCATTATTTTACATATTTATTTACCTATTTCTTTTCATATTATCAAATTACATTATTATAGGCCCTCCATTCATAGCAAATCCTGAAACACAAACATATTTTAAAATCTCAAATTTTAAATTTTGAGAAAGGTAATATCACACATGTATTCACAATAGGGTAAAGCAAGAGGCACATAATCAATTTATTAATATGCTAATAAACTAGCATTGATATTTTAAAAAATAAATCAAGATTATAAAGTTCCTGACCTCCATTTAATTTAGGTTTTACTGATGAACGAGTGTGGACAAGAGACTTTTGCAAAAAAGTCTGACTTCAGAGCATTTTAGATTTTGAATTATAGGACAGTAGTTCTAAAGTTTTCTAAGTCCACTCTCTTCTATTTTCCAAGAACAGAATCACTTTTCTATTTTTTCAGTGGATATGCCTACATTTCTGTTTCATTTCGTACTGCATTTGCTAAAACTTCCAATGCAGTGTTTAAAAAATAATGACTATTATGTGCTGCTACTGAAAGTAGGTTGTTGACTTTTATTATTTCCTTTATTGAATTTTCAAAAAATCAACACTGAGAAGGAAATGTTGTTGTCATTTTCTTCTTTAGTAATTTCTGGTTGTGGCTGTAACAAGCTATAAGTTAGTGATCTAAAAACAACACAGAATTGTTTTCTTAATGTCTAGAGGTCAGCATTCAAAATCAGTCTTATTGGACTCAGTTTATCAAAGTCCACATCCTTACATGTTTTAAATTCCAGTTGAAGGTCTCTCTGGACACAGTGAACTGTAAACTTAACTGATTGTGAGAAACAGACCGTAATCTACTCCTGTACCAATCGCAGAGTATCAGCCAATCATATGTGGCCAACTATTCATGTTTAGGTAAGGCAGATCCTTAGCTGCAGTCATTCCAGCTGTTTCAGTGCCCCACTGTGTCCTATTTTCCTTTTTCTGTCCATAAATGCTATCCAACAACATAGAAGCCCCCAAGCTATGGGGGCTGCCAGGTTTGTGAGTCATTCTTTGCTCAGTTAAACTCTGTTATGCATTATTTATCTAAAGTTTTTCTTTTAATAGGGTTAGCAAGGCATTTCATTCTGGAGACTCTGACAGGAGAATCCATTTCCTTGCTTTGTCTAGCTTCTACAGACCTCTTATTTCCTCAGTTTGTGGTTCTTCCTCCTCTTCAAGGCGTATCACCCTAGTCTCTGCTCCCTTTGCTCCATGGCCTTCTCTCTTCTCTCTGCCTCTTGAAAGTACTCTTATGATTACACTGGGATCAAATGAATAACTCATGATGACCTCCCCATCTTCAGAACCTTAAATTACATCCTCAAATTCTCTTCTCCCATGTAAACTACATATTCACAAAATCCAGGAATCAGGACATGGACATTTTCAGTGGCTGATTATTCAGCATATCATTCCCTTCTATTAAGATAATCTTATGTGTTTTCTTATTTGAACACTGGTGTCACACAGTAAGTTTTATTGACAAATTTTCCTGATATTAAACCATCTTTGAATTCCTGGCATAGATTTTATTTGGTAATAGTAGGTACACAAAATTCTTCAGAGAGTCAGAACCAATGTAACATGTATCTATAGATATATGAAATGAGGTTTATAAGGAGATTTTGCTCATGTGATTATGGAGGCTGAGAAATCCAAATATAGGCCATCTGCAAGCTAAAGAACAAGGAACGTTATAGTGCGGTTCAGTCTAAGTTCAAAATCTTAATAACTAGGGAAGCCAATGATGTAACCTTCAGTCTGTAACTGGAGGACTGAGAATCTAAGGGACTGCTGGTGCAACTCCTATATGCCAAAGTCCAGAGAGCCTAATAGTCAAGGGCAGGAGAATAAGGATATCTCAACTGTAAAAGAGAAAATGAATTTGCCTTTCCTCTGCCTTTTTATCATCAATACTTGATACTAAAAAACAGTTGTGTGTGTGTGCATTATCCTTACTTACACTTAGTAACTGGAGATTCTCTAATATTGTTGGAAAAGACTTCAGACTTCAGGGATTGTGTGTAGCAACTGTGGACTCCAGATCTTTCTCTCATTATCTCTCCCTCTGGTGTCTCTGGTATTCTATATTAGCATTGACAGGCCCTCATATGTGATAGGAAACATGGCAACAGGCAGACAAACCCTCACAAATCCAGTTCTTTCCCAGAAGCAGGTGTGAGAGATGCCGCATCCAACATCATGTCCTTCCCAAGGTGGCCCTCACTTAAATACTGGTTGATATGGGAGTCAAAAGTTTGGAGCATATCATCCAAGCTTATGACTGTCCTAGCTTGAAAGCTTCCTGTTAGCCCTATTGAGGATGTTTTGGGGCCTATCTCACAAGTCAGTATCTCCCTCTGCTCACTCCTGTTTCTCCTCTCCCTTCCTATAATATGTGTATACCAGTCTGCATCCTAGGGAAAGCATTGATAAATCTCTGATACTTAGGATGAAATAGTTTGCTGAGAATATTAAAAACCTACAACTACTGCAATTATCTTCATTTTATCTGATACTATTATGTTTAGTATTTTTTCTTTTTTTTTTTTTTT
>NW_003852397.1:44785827-44804604 GCF_000181295.1 Otolemur garnettii | reverse complement strand
CCTGCCTCAGCCTCCCAAGTAGCTGGGACTACAGGCGCCCACCAGAACGCCTGGCCATTGTTTGGTTGCAGCCATCATTGTTGTTTGGCGGGTCCTGACTGGGGATTCGAACCCGCCACCTTAGGTGTATGTGGCTGGTGCCTTAGCCGCTTGAGTCACAGGCGCCAAGCCTGTTTAGTATTTTTTCTTTCTTATTCATATATGAGATTTATCTATGGTGTTCTTGTTGGTGGAAGGATATGGGGAGATTCTTTCCCAGGGTTGTATGAGTGCTGGCATATTTATAAGGCTAAATGGAATGAGGTCCTTCCTTCTTTCCCTCCATCCTTCCCTCCCTTCTTCCTTCTTTCTTTCCCTCCCTCCTTCCTTCTTCTCTCTCTTTCTCTTCCTTCCTTCCTTTCCTTCTTCCTCTTCTCTTCTTTCTTTCTTTACCACATTATAACATGGGTTATTGTAACATAGATATTTTCTATGTTTTAAACTTTAGGAAAAAGGTTTTTCTGTAGAACTTAATGGGGCCCATTAGGTCATTTTTGACAAAGAAAAAAAATAATCACCATGTTGTTGGAGAAGGAAATGTTGTTTCTAAGGTTGGGTTCAGTGTAGTGCTGACCTTCTTGGGCTAAAGAAAGGCAGCAGGTACTTTTAACTCCTCCACCCCCTCTTTTTTTTTCACCTCTCCAGCCCACACATGCTGTTTAGTTTTACTTTAGAAAGTAAAATGTGGGTATTTTAGAATTGTGTTTCTCTGACCAACTCCATCAAAACTACAATTAATAAAAACTCTCACCTCACTGTAGGCATATAGCCTTGTATTTTTTCCACTTTAAGAACTGTTTTAGTTTCTCCTTCTCTTCTTGGGTTTTGCATACATTTTCATGGACTATTGAGATGGAGCTGTTACTACCCCCCCAACAAACTGACACAGAAATCCTCATGTCTTTCTTTAAAAGAAAAAAGTTCACACTAGCCTATGTTATACTCTCTCCTGTTTCCCTCACCCAAAGAACAGCACTTGCACACGCAGACACACACACTCACACACACACACCAGAGTACTGAAGGTGTTCCCTTGATTGCATTAACTGTGGATAACAATGCATACCATTAGCACTTCTATAATGTTTGATAAATGTGATCGGTTTCAACTTGGGGCAACATGATACTGGGGAATTCTTAAGGCAGAATTTCCCTCTTGGATTCCACAGTTGTCTTAAAGAGTGGTGAAATGTCAAGGTGCTTCTCCAAGGAAACTCCCTGACAAATTGTCTTTTCTAAAGAAAAGTAGAAAAGAGAGAAGTGAAGAAAGGAGAGAACAAATTTAAATTCAGAGTCTTTCATTCAATTGGCCATGTTCACTATTTGGTTTGTGAGATTCCCCATGTGTTTAATTTCTTATAACAAGTGGCATAAACAATGTTCATAAATCTGGCAATATATTGTAGACTAGAACATACCCCAATTTTCCTAAAGAAAAGTCGTATTTTTTTGTACCTAATAGAGAACTGGATTTGATATATAGGATGTTAGGATATTAGTAAGGCTGTGTCCTATCGTAACAAGTAACTGAAATTTTAGATGGCCCAAAGGTTTTTAATGCAGTTTTGAAAATTGCTGTGCTAATCTATTTAGGCAGAATTTTTTTAGAAAAAAAAGCTAACTGTATTCATTCCTTTGACTTAACTGAACCAGGATGTTGATATGAATTTGCACTAAACTGGTAGAAGGAGGTTTCATTTTGACCTAAAAAATAATTATTGGTTCTAAACAAATAAGAATGTATACTAACTATGCAATATTTCTTGTTTTCTCTTCTTTTTTCTTTTTTTGTCCTAGACTACTTCCATGACAGGTATGGGTTGGGAAAATATATTTGTCTGTGAGATTCGATTACAAGAAACATTTTGATTTGTGAAAGCTTCAACAAAACTCTCTCTATTCTAGCAGTATTGTCTGTCAGTAGCTTCTCAAACTTTGATGTGCACATGTCTCATCTGGGGATGTTGTTAAAATGCAGATTTTGGCTCAGTAAGTCTTGGACAGGACCTGAGACTCTAAGGTATTAACAAACTCCTGGGTGTTCTTGATACCAAACTAAATCGGGAAAACTCAGCCTTTCTAGTCCTAGGTCTGTCAGTAACCAGCTGTGTAACCTTGGTTGTATTACTAGTGACCTCGAGAAATTGGATTTCTTCTTTTTCAATGTAAGGTTATTTGTCTACCCATGTGGAAATTCCAAGTTATCAAAGAATGAATTACAGGGAGTTATACTCGTTTTAAAAGAATTTCTTTAAATAATACCTTAGAATTCACAAGGGGACATTTAGGGTATTTTTGACAAATAATCCACTTAATTTAATAAATCTTCATTGATCCTGTTTTGGGTGAACGCTTTTTGCAAGGCACTTTCAGGCAACCAGAAAACAATGACACTGTCCCTGCCCTATAGAAGTTTGTAACCTGTGATGCTTTTAGGAGTACTGAACAGAATTTATTGTCTCATATCTCAGAAAAATTTCATGTAAGGCTGAGAAATTAACTGAAAGAATATGACATTCTAGTGAGGTATTTGTGGCGAACCTTACAAGTTGCTTCTCTGTCTTCAGTTCACAGACAAGCAGTGGAAGATACTATGTGAGCCATGCTGGAAGCTTGTGTGCATTTGGAATGGTAGGGGCCCAGCAATAGGAAAGCAGAGGGAAGTTCAGCAACTCCCTTCAGTATAAAGCACATGTTTTGCACAGGTTTTAGAGTTTAGGAAGAGAGACTATGACTAAAATGGCAAGTGAGAGCTGGATTATGTAACGCTTTGGATGGCAGGTGTAATTAATCTGCCCCATGGCGGCAATTCATTAACTGTTGCAAGCAGGTAAATAATATTTGAATATGGGTATTAAGAAAATTAACTCCTCTGTTATATAGAAAATGTACTGGGAGGAAGACCAGCAGAAAAAACAATGAAAAAGGCCCTGGCAATAAAAAAAGCAAGCAAGGAAGGTATTAAGATTCCTTTAAAAAATTTAAAAGACAATCAATTTCATATCGAAAGTAAGAGAAAAAACAATCATAAATTGATAAACTGGAGATGGGGAAGATTTCTTTTAAATATTAGTTTCTATTGTTATTGGAAAGTCATTGGAAAGAATCTTTGAAATAAGAACATTTAATAATGAATAAGCATTTAAAGACCAATTCGTGAGAAGCCTTATAAAAATGTTTAGAAACATATGGCCCAGCCCATTACTCTGAAAACTTATAATTCATTAGGTCAAATATAAGTCAATTACCAAATACCATTTACTCTCTCTCTACTTTTCAACCAGTACCATGGGTTAGTGGTGCTGATCATTCATTCATTTTAAAAATATGATCCACCAATTATTTTCTTTATGGTTATCCTATTATTTTATCACAGACTTTGAGAAGGGATCATAGACTTCCTCTAATGTAACTCATCCACATTGCACACAAGGACACTAGGGTCCTGGAGTATCGTGAGCTGTAGAATGACAGCCCATCTAGTGGAGAATTACCCAACATAGTACTTAAGCATGGATCATTATCTACAGAATTTTGGACAGTTGAGCCAAAAGACATTTTTAAAAACAAAACTCTGAAGTCAAGGGTCTATTAAAGGTTAGAAACACTTAGACCAGTGCGTGACAGCTGATTTACTTTAAAACCTGGATGATCATTCCACATAAACAGCAGAAGGTGCGGGATGGGGAGCGTGGACAGTAAAATGACCCTGTTATTCAGCAGTTCTAGGAAAAGTTGCTATCCCTCACTACTTGCTATCCCTCATCTACTATTATTCCATTTTTTAAAAATTTTTAGTGTAGAATGTAAACTCTTGCCATTTGACCATTTGGCATGAGAAGAGTCTTTTGTTTTCTAAAGTGTAGATAACATTTTATTCAACATACTTAGAATCCATTCCACTGTAAGAATTCCATTCTGCCGTTTGATATCATAGAGCTTTGTCTTTTTACTAAACATTAAGGGTGGCTAAAGAATCAGATCATTTGAATGATCCTTGTCTTCGTGCCACACTTATTAGCCCTTTTGGACACATCTCCATCTATTGATACGCTCTTCCCCAAATCCTCTTTTCCATTTTCTTACATGACACATAAAGCAACGACTCGCAGTCTTCAAATGAATATACCTGTGACCCTCCCCCTTTTCCTTGGTCCCCTTGTCCCCACTTCCCTGCTGACACAGAGCTGTCTCAGCATCCAAGTCTGCTTCTAATGCCTCACGCTGTTCAGAAACGGTTGTGTCGGCAGGATTTTCTCTAGGAGAACTGGCAACTCTATACTCCTCCATCTTTCCTATTTCAGCTGTTGCCAGGATTTTATTTTATTTTTTACCTCCTTGTAAAAAAACAACATATTGTGCCATCATGGGTACATCTAAATGTGGGCCTTGCCTCTGTGGCTCATTAACATCACGTCTTAGTTCAACTTCATCCGCTCATCCTGGCAGTGGTTTGACATCAGTCTCATTTTTGCCTTAAGTCTGACCTAATAAAAGACATCTCTTCCCAGCTTATCTTTCTCTTCTCTCAAGTGTGAATATAAAATTTATCAGTTATTAAGCTGTTTATTTTTTGAAAGGTATCTAGCTTTGTGTCACTGTTGATTTCACTATTTGCAAACTGGCTTTGTCATTTTATTGATAGCACTTGAGTGAAGAGCTCCCTGTTAATATATGCAAACTCACAGCTCCCAACAAGCTTTCCAGCCCTGTTAATGAGAGGATTAGCAAGAGCACTGCAATGTATTTAACCTGCGGCACTAGCTCTGTTTCAATAAGACTTCAACAGCCTATTAAATGGAGAGGGGGCTCAATTAACCCACACAAAGGCCACTCTACCCAACGTGGCAGGGAGGACCACATTTAGCATCTGCCTAAGCAGCTTGTTGGAAGCTGGAAATAAAGGGGGTGACATGTTCTTGCCTGGAGCTATGATATAACTGAAATGGTGATTCTAGTTCATCTGGACTGACTGAATAGGTGACAGCATTGAAACCTACTATCTCACCATATGACAGTTTTTTAAAAAAGCAGAGTATACGCAACGGTCACTTCATCCCCCCATGCCTTCTTCCAAGGGAGCACTGTCATTGTTCCTGGGTCAGTCAGTTGGAGTCATGGATTATGGATTTGAGGATGGTGGGTATCGGGGTGTTATAGTTTGTGTTTGGGGAAGAGGGATGATGATGTCCTGGGAAATGCATTATGTTCAAATAACATTTCCTCATGTATTTAGAAGCTGGAATTGGGTCCTTATCTCTCATAAGCATATTTCACCAGCCAGTCAGCCAAGGGACAGCCATTTCTTTCTACAAATCAATGTACAAGTAATGGCAACTCATTGAAGTGGATACTCCTGTTGTTTTTCACTTGAATCTTCTTAGGATTGTTGGTTTACATGGCTTGTCGAGTCAACTACCTGTCAGGAAATCCAAGTATCTTCAGTGTTGCAAAACTTCAAGTCAAAAATGAAAGAAGACTAATTAAGAAGAATGCTGTTTGTTTGCCAGAATAGCATGAATAAACTATAGTGATAAATTTAAATCTACTGTGAACTCTCCATGTGATGAAGTTGAAGACTTGTCTGGGGTAAAAAGAGCTTTTGGTTGATGTTTTCTCTTTAACTTTCTGATTTCAACTATATTTTTTCTTGAAACTCAACCATACCTAATATTATTGTGGTTTGACCATATAATTTTGTCTTTGTTTTTATTTTTAGCCTTTGTTTTTATTTTTCTCATTATGTGCCATATCTAAAATACACATACTAATAAAACCCCTTTAACCTGCCTTACTTTTTCCTACCATTGCTTGTCACCTGCTATTATAATAAGTGTATACTTATTATGTTCATTGTTTATTATTTATCTCTCTGCTAGAATTTGCATGTTTAACAAAGGCCAGAGTTTGGTTTTATTTATGTATGTAACTCAGATAGTGTAGTCTAGCGTATTATAATAATTTAATAGTATTTATGGATAAATGGATGAAAAGAAGCAGCACAGGTGAAATTTTGATTAAGAAATCATTAGCAGATGGTTCATTATATAAAACTCTTACATAAGACTAGCCCCTTCTACCGTTACAAAGTAAAGAAAAATCTCTAAATTCTAAGTTGGCAGACTAGAAGTCACCAGAGTGAATCCTTTAAGATAGGATACATTTCCCAAAACCAAAGTGGTGACAGACTTGGTGGAGGATAATTTCCAGACCTGGATTGGACCACATGTCCTGTAAAGTGAACTGAATACTTATTAGATCTGAACATTTTTACATACTTATTCCAGGGTATGGTAAAGACACAGGTTTATTAAGTGAAAAATAGAGACACAAATTACTGAGGCACTGATTTCCAGATGTAGATATACATATATATATGGACTGACAGAAATGCTACATTGTGGTACAATGTTCATTGCAATTTTGTACAAACCACTGAACTATGGGCTATAAGCAGGTTGGCACCTGTGGCCATTTAATAAAAGGCTATTGGACGGGTAGTTATAACCCCAGTCTTGGATATATTTTGGGCCCTAAAAGTATGGTAGATGAGAAAGAACATTATTGCGAGTGTGTCCTCTAGAAGCAAGAGCCGTCTTCAATTTGCCAGCAGAAGAGCCTTGCTCAGTGCAGATCCCAGAGGTACTCTTGTCTCTGACGTACATGAACATAAAAGAGAATGCATCAGAAGATAGCATTTTTTTACTAGTAAGGCTAGGCAGACAATTTCAGGCAACAAGATCAGCTGTAGTCATGGAGAATTAATTCTTCCATTGGTTGATAAAGAAAGTTCAGAAAAAACCATGAAAAAAAATTGTTAATTGTGCTCCATGCTTACTCTACTAACTGGGCACCAAGAGACTAACTAAAAGCCCCATTCTCAAAGAAAATTCCCTGTATCTCTTTAGTTCATGAAGAAACTTGTTTGATATTTTGTGTTTAAGATTATGATTGTAGGGCCATTCCTGTGGCTCAGTGAGTAGGGTGCTGGCCCCATATAACAAGGGTGGCGGGTTCAAACTGGGCCCTGGCCAAACTGCAACAAAAAAATAGCCAGGAATTGTGGTGGGCGCCTGTAGTCCTAGCTACTCAGGAAGCTGAGACAAGAGAATCACCTAAGACAAAGAGCTGGAGGTTGCTGTGAGCTGTGATGTCACAGCACTCTACTGAGGGCAACAAAGTGAGAGTCTCTCTCAAAAATAAATAAATAAATAAATAAATAAATAACATATTTTAAAAAAAGACTATGATTGTACAAAGGGACCCAAGCTGAGCCAATAAATGTTCTAATGGTACTGCTCTCCAGAATGGAGATTTTCCTAATTGATATCAAGGTATAACTGAAAAGATAACTTATAGTCACTTATTATTACTAAATCTGACATACAAAGAGTTTTTATAGAATTTGACTTTTGAGTGAAATCACCTTAGAATATCTGAAGCAATCACCTTATTCTGAGCCCAGCTGAGTCATGAAGACCAGCCTGTCTCAAGTGCTAGTCATCACTTTTTTGTCAACAATCCTTTTCCTTGTGTATGAACATAGCCTCCCAAGCTAGAATATCAATCCACTGCTACTAATCTATTCTTTGGAAATTACCTCATGTTAAGTTACTCATCTTTTTCTCTATTTAGAAAACAAAAACGAATAGCAACCCCCTCAAATGAGCTTACCTTTTTTTGCTCTTATCCAAAAGGCAAGATGTTTACAAAACTTTATATTCGTAGGAAACATTACTTATAAAAAAGAAGGCAATTTGGAGTTGAATAGGGCCACAGTGTTTGAATAAATTAAACTTGTCCCCAGAGACAACATATAAACGAAAAGGAGTCTCTGATGAAAAGCCACCTAGATGTTTGGAAAAGAGTTTGAAAATCTTTGTTATTGACTTGTTGGATACGTGAGTTCTAGTTTCAACCTGATTGGGAGATAAATGATTGTGAAAATTTGCAGTTCAATGTTGACTGACTGAAATGGAAAGAGTGGTCTTCCATTTGATTTTGTTAAGCCAATACATAAAAACCTTAACAATTATTCCCTGTAATAATTTCCACTGTTATTGATGTGTCAAGCACCCTGCAAGATGCTGCAGATACAAAGAGGAATAAAATCAAATAGCTAACATCACAGAAGTTTAATGGTACCCAAACAATTTTAATAAAATATGATAAATGCAAAGATAAAGAAATAAGATCAATAATCGTCTCTATTATGTGAAGATGGACCACTCAAGACTGAAACTAATGATGTTCCTCAAATGTATTCTGGAGTTTGTGGCTCACTCTGTGGTACAGCTGTCCATTTTCTGTGTCATATTTGCCATATAGCGTGGTAATAAGGACCATCAGATGAAAAGTAGGTTCATCGAATCTCAGTTATCTCATCTGCAAAATGGAGATGAAAATCTGCACATTACTGGTTTAATGTGCAGCTCACCCAAGACTGAAATAGTGTGATCAGCCCAGTGCCTAGCATAGGGGAGGCCTTTGATAACTACTCCTCTTATTACTGTTGTTGTCTTGAGTTCTGAGAAACTCCAGTAAATAATGTTTTTCTGTTACTATTGTGCTAAATTGTGGCAAATTTGTGACTCACTGTGGTTCACCTACTTGCTATTATTCATTCCTCTCTTCCTCTTCTTTTCTCGTGCCCCAAATGGTTTTCTATTTTACCCATGGGTCGTGGGCATTTTCCCTCAGAGATTGTCTTCCTTCACAAATCTGCCTCCTTTCAGGAAAATGAGTCCGATTTATGGGAAATGAAGGGCGTTGAGAGTTTTTAGAGGAAAGGAGATGAAAATGAAGATGAAGGCTTTCAGGTAATTCAGAGACTCAGGGCATCACTGGTATTTACGGGAGTCTGGAAATGTACAGGGAATCTGGTGACGTTGTGCAAGGACAAGATGAGAAGATTTTCCTGTGTGTATTAGGATGCTTGAAAGGCAGTATTGACATTAATATTCTTCTGGAAGCGGAAAGCCTAGTGTAAAGAGAGAGGTGAGGGAACCCAAGAGAGAGGATAGTGAAGCACTAAGAGAAAAGAGTGAGTAAGGCATTGACTACAAGAGACAATTCTATAGTCAGCCTGTTTTGTAGATTTAAAAGAAAATAGGCTGGGCACGGTGGCTCACACCTATAATCCCAGTAATTTAGGAGGCCAAAACCAGAGGATTATTTGAAGCCAGGATTTCAAGACCAGTTTCAGCAACATTGCAAGACCCCATTTCTACAAACATTAAAAAAAAAGAAAAATTAGCTGGATCTGGTGGCACATGCCTGTAGTCCCAGCTACTCAGGAGGCTGAGATAGGTGAGATAGGAGGATGGCGTGAGTCCAGGAGTTCTAGGCTGCAGTGAGCTATGATCACACCTCTGCGCTCTGATCTGGGCTACAGGGTGGAGTGAGTAGAAATAAAGCAGAAAAGAACACTTTGGGTCTCTCTTTTTCTTTTCTTTCTTTTTTTTTTTTTTTTGAGACAGTCTCATTTTCCATAGCTCACAGCAACCTCAAACTCTTGAGCTCAGGTGATCTCCTTGCCTCAGGCTCCTGAGTAGCTGGACTACAGGCGCCTGCCACAATGCCCGGCTATTTTTTCTTTTTCTTTTTAGCAGACAGGGTCTCACTCTTGCTCGGGCTGGTCTCCAACTCATGAGCTCAAGTAATCCACTGGCCTGGGCCTCCCAGAGTGCTAGGGTTACAGGCATGAGCCAGCACGCCTGGTCCAAACACTGTGGGTCTCTTTTAACATATACCTAACTTTGGTGGGGAAGAGAAGTCAACAGATACTACAAATGGAGTGTTGGGAATGGTCTCCCTAAATGCAGGCAGGAAAAGAGTGCATAGTCCAGAGAAGATTCAAAAATCTTCAAATTAGCATATCTTGTTACCTTTTCTAACCAGTCTATAAGGCAGTTAATCTGGAAGATTCCCAGTTTTATGATTGGTTTCCATAAACCTGTGGACTCAACTACATACATTTGTTTCAAAAATGGGTTCCTAATGGTTCAGAGTCATTCAAGTTTGCATGTATTTCAAACATATATTGCGTCTTCAACTACTATGATAAAACCAAAATAAACTATAATGAAGATGAAGAAACAACTCAAGTCAATTTTTGTCTTTCTTTATGATCACTTACAGTTTTTACTTGTATTTAAAATTGAAAACAGTGTACCAGGATATGAACTGCAAGGTGTAATACTTCATTTAGTAAGTGTAAATTTTAGTCTGTACATGAAATATCTTACATAATTTGAATATCTTTAAGATTAATATTTTTTCTCAGTGTTAATTAAGAAATGAATCAAGAAATTCTAATGTTAGTGTTATTTCATAGTTTTCTAAATTGGACTTTTTGCATTTAATTAAAAAGTATTAATCCATTCCTTTCTTATTTAACTTTGATATTTTATTTTATTATTTTTTCACTAATGTGACCAGATATACGTAGCTCAATTAAAAAATGTTTTTATTGTTTGCATTTATTTTCTGACCGTAATCCATTAAATTTCATGATTTTCGGCTAGACACTCTCTTGTATTGAGGAGGGTACCAACTGCACTAGGTGTACCCTTGAGAGTGGAAAAATTCAAAGTATTTTAGATATACAAGGTGCTATTGCATATGGGTTTTAAAAGATAATTATTTACCTAAATTCAAGGGAAGGAACTAGTTCTTATAATTCACTGTATGAAAGTGAAAATGCGGTTTGCCTGACATTGAAAATGCTTAGTGAGTGTTAGGGTTTGGAATAAAGATGAAAGCGTTGTGCTAACATGGCATTTGATAGGTCCACTGCAGCCTGTTCAGTTTGGGACGAAGCTGACCATCTGCTTAGAGCTTTTTATGTGTTTTTAAGCAGTCTGAGATGGGCTTTGTTGCTTTGGGTCTTTGTGTTGGGGTGTATTATTATTCCAAATTGTTGGAAGCCAGTCTTGCAGGAGGTAAGGTTTTGAATTCCTGATGGTGTGTGAATTTTTATCCCCAAGGTTTCTCTCTGGGATGAATTGATTTGCTGGCCAGAAATGAGGCTGAATTCCTATGTCAGGTTAAAGGCTGCTGACACAGGGTGTTTGGTTTAGCAGCCGGCCCAAAGCATCTCATCTGCATACTGATAAAGCCTTCTTCCCCCCCAGCCCAAGCTTGGCAGTGGCCAGTCACTAACGCAAGCTGTTTGGGGAACAAAGGAGAAATCAATCTGGTTTTCACCTGAATATAAGTAGGGCCAAAAGGAAAGGTTCCTCATCTTCATTAAAGTCTACTCTTTTGGTTTTTTTAAGCAGGCATCCATCTCTCGTCACCTTGACACTGAAAGACCCCCAGTTTTTCTTAGTCTTCCCCTTTGCCTTAATCAGGCATTTCTTGTGCAGATTTTTCAAGACACTATATTAGTTTGCTAGGGCTGCCCAGCCTGGGTAACTTAAACAACAGAACTTGGTTCTCTCATGATTCTGTAGGTTAGGTGTCCAAGATCAAGGCATCAGTGTGTTTGGTTTCTTCTGAGGGCTCTTCTTGGCTTGCAGATATGGCCATCCTCTGTCTGCGTCTTTACTGACAAGCTCTTTCCCTGTGTGTGTCTATCCTGCTCTTCTATTCTTATAAGGCCATCAGTCATATTGGAGTAGAGCCCATCCATATGACCTCATTTGACCTTAATTATCTCTTCAAGGCCCATCTGCAAAATATAGTCACTCTGAGGCACTGGGCGTGGGGACATCAACTTATGATTCTGGGAACAGGAGAGGGAAGGCATAATTCAGTTTGTAACAGACAGGATCTTTCAGGCACTTCTTCAACCTGCAAATGACACTTCTGGTCCCAAATGATGCATTTTCCATTTTTTCCCTTGCCTTGGAAGGTATTCTAGATAAAAATGAAAAGTATTGCCTCAAGACAGGCCAGACCAACACGTATGCTGGCAAGTCAGCTTTCAGCAGTCCACATGGGCATTTTTTTTTCTGGTCTTCTACTTGAGTGTGAGTCTTTCGATTGAGGTTTTGAAAGACAGTTGAATGCATTAAAAAGTATTAGCGTTAGGCAATCCCAATATGCTGGGAAGAGGATAGAAAGGGTGCTGTTAAGATTATGATTATTATTAATTGAAAATAACATCTAAGTTCTGTTAATAGAACCAATGAGTAAAGTGTGGTAATCATCTAGCAAGCAGATCAGTAATATTTCTGAGTCATAAACACGTAGTTTGTGTATACATTAATTTATTTATGGGGTACAGTGTACAAATTTTAAATACAATTTAGAATGCTTACATCAAACCAGTTAATATAGCCTTCACCTCATTTACTTAATTATTGTGTTAACATTTATACTCTATACTTAAAAGAATTGACATGTACCCTTGCAATATGAACTATAGGAATTTGCTTGACATTTTCTGAATAATTGTATCCGGGCATTATTTTAGCCATTGTTTTGATAGGTAAAAATTATACAACACCAACACCTGTCTGCTGTAGCTGGGATGCTAGGTCTTTGGCAGGGCCTATGAAACTGCCAGGGCACAGACTGCTATACAAGCTCACTAGACTTAAGCTCCCTGTAAGTGCTGGGGAGCCCACTGTCTCAGTCAAGTAAGGCTCCCCATCCAGAAGAGCCAGTTGTCTCAGTCAGGTCAGAGGTGCTGGTGTGCCTCAAAGGTGCAGCAGTCAGCCCTAGTAGGAGTTGCTAAGAGGAGCTTAGTAGGAGGATCCGGAGCCTCCACTAACTTCTCCCTTGGCTATTTATAGAAGTGATCCCATGACTATTTACACCACAGGTGTGGAGATTGCCGAGCAATGATATATGTGCTCCCATGCTCTTTAACAAGAGACCAATCCTCTCCCTATTCCCTTATTACCAAGGTGTTTCTTTTCAAGCATCTCCTTCACCTGTCACTAACAAGATGTTGGGGGGGAAACATTAACTACAACTATTTCTTTCTGATTCTAGAATGTTCTACCTATAACCGAGAAAATGGGTAATTTGTTTCATTTCAAGCCTTGGGCATTACCGAGAGAGAATGTCTACTGGCCTTTGAACTTATACTAAAAGGCAGATCCTTCTGCCCAGAATTTCCTGGATTACAAGAGGAGGAAATTCACACATCTTCAAGAAAAGTAATTTAACTTTAAAAAAAAAAAAAGAAGAAGAAGAAGAAAAGTAATTTAACTTAATCTGAGGAAGTAGCAAGAAATAACTTCATCTTTAAACATGTTAGCCCGTTGTTACAAAGTGGCCCAGGAGAAAGAAAAGAGCAGTGTGGCACAGATGGCTTTTTCTGACTTTATTTAAGTACAGTTAAAGTTAACTTTAATCTAGTTTCTTTCATCCTCCTGTTTTTACTTTTCTCTTTGAGTATACGTTATTATCAGCTAAAGTGGAACTGCAAAGATGAAAAGAGTTACAATGTGTTGGCAAGATAGGGTCCATTGTGTAGCAAGGTGGACTATCACATATCAATGATAAAGCTTAGTCTGTGTCTTAAATTCATTTGTTCACCTGTTCAACTAGACCATGTTGTGAGGATGTTACTATGAACAAAACAGCCAGACATCCTTGTCTGTAGAAAGCTGGCATTTGTAACGGATGTACTACAGGGACGTGAACAGAAAAATCACAAAAAGAAAAGTGTTTCCAAAAGTAAAGTATAGCAACAGCTTATAAAAACTGAAAATATAAATTTTAATATAGCAGAATCACTCTAGCTTTGAAAGTTGGTTCTGCTCCAACATGCTAGGCCTTGGAGAGTCTCTAACAGGTGAAGACCAAAGCATTTAGCCCACGTAGGGTGAAATCAAAGAAAGCTTTCCCCTAGGACATTGGAAATTAGTTATAACCCTTCTTATGATTAACCATTGCAAAGACCCAGAAAACTCCATCAGAACCCAGGTTATATCTGACATATTGTGTGCCTCAATACTTACAAATCTGACCTTATTCCTTAATAAGTAACATGCTCTGCACCCTGATCTTTTCTAGGATTATTGTGTTTAGCTTAAATCAGGTATTAATTGTCATATGTTTTGGAAAGCCATCTATCCATTGATATCACAATCATAAACCCATCCATCTGTCCATCGATTTATCCATCTATCCATCCACCCATCTGTCCATTTATTCAAGTAGCCATCCATCATATTCATCCATCTTTCCATCCAATGCCAAATCTATAGGTAGAGTAGCCTAGTTGTACCCAGAGAACATTTTGAACTATGGGCTTATCACAGGTTTCAGTCACTGGTTTCAGAAGGACTTTTTGTTGATTGTTCTAACAGTGACAGAGTTAAGTGTATATAGTGTAGCAAGTAGCTTTCCCAACACAAACATTTTCCAACAATTTGTAACCTTCAGATATACATAGGAAGAGTTGTAAGGAAAATGAAGCATCAGGTTAACAGTTAGAAAATCCTTCCAGGCAAGTCTGATACTCCTGTGAGCACTAAGAACCTGGTAACTTTGGCCTAAGGGTTGTCACTTTCTATGAAAGGAGAACACAGAAAGTGGGATTCACTTGAAAGCCTCAAGAAACTTGCTGAAATCCACCTAAACATCCCCTCAAGGGGATTAAATCAACAAGGCCAATCAGTCCTCAAAAAATGTCTGTCTCTTAACGGAAGTGGAACAGCCTCCTTGGAGAAGAAGTTGGGGGTAAGGAAACTAATGATGGCGGGCATAGGCTTATGCTAAGAATGTAGAAAGGCAAATTTAAACTAGTTTTAGTCTGTGTGTGTCTGACACTTGGCTTTTGATCATATTGAAAAAGCTTAGCAGACACAGGACACATCACTTCAATTAATATTTTTTGGTGTTTTATGATTTACCTATCATTTTCTTAAATTGTTTTTCAAACTGTTCCTCCCAGTTGCCTTGAGAGCAGAGTGGTGCAGACATCACTCCCTAGGGTCTAAAGAGTAACCTGAAGCTTCCTGGCACAAACCAGAACTTTCTTCTGAAATGTGTCTTTTAATATAAACTTATGCATGTTTTCCTTTCTGCTAAAATTTCCTTTCTGCTGTGTGTGGGCTTTAATGTGGAAAATAATGCTTTAAATTAAGTATCCTGTAGTAGAAAGTGTCCTAAAGACAATAACTTTCATTTATCATCATGCTGTTCCCGCTCCTCTCTGGGGCACACATTCCAGCCCTACAATAACCATATAAACATGAACATTGCCATTATCCTTTTTTTCAGAAGGAAAATTCAAGAATCAGAGAGGTCAATCAAAGTTGATAAGTAATCTACATTTATCAGTACTCGCCAAAATGTCAGGCATTGTCTTAAATAATTTTATATACACTTAGTATTAATTTTCACAGCCTCCTCACTACCACCATTTTATAGAAGAGGAAATCAATAACTTGCTTTTGTTTCAGAGTTACAAGGAATGAAACTGGATTTGAACCCAGTTTGTCTGACTTCAAAGAACCCACTCTTTCTATTATACCTTCCCTTTTTTCAAATGTTTCAAATGAATTTTGTATACTAAGCCATCTGAGTAGTGTTAGGAGAAATCTTTATTTTTAAGGAGAGGTCCTTGCTATCTATTAATTCTTTGAAAGGGATCAGTAGGGAATTTTTCAAACATTGTGGATTTACCTCCTTGAACCTTTGAAAAACCAAATGGAAAGTGACCTAGAGACACATGGTCCCTCCCTGTCAACCTGCTGAGGAGATGGAACACAGGTCCTTCTGTCTGCAGTGTTCAGTCTGTGCTGTACACTTAGCCAGGTGCACTGAGAAAGTACACGTGCCATGTTGGTCTGGCTTTCGTAGAGCTTACAATGATATCATACACTTAGGTGTGGTTCAGTGCCATTAAGTAGGTTAGACCTCTGTATCAGGGTCGTGGGCTTCATGGAGGAGCTGTGTCATTGAAGAATGGTAAGGCAGGATCTATTTGGGAAAAGAGGAATGGTAAAACCTCCATTCCATTTTTACCCAAAACATTTTGTTTTACCCAAAACATTCTTCACAGTGCTTTGCAGCGTGCCAGTCCTCCAACACATCAGATCATTTCTTCCAGTTTTTCTAGTTCTCAGAAGCACCTGAAGGAGATGAAAGTGACTGAACTGCCTAGAGTTTCCCATAAACCTCTCGCCATCCTCTCATCAAACTGTGTGCACATCATCCCTCACCTCTTTCC
Organism: Otolemur garnettii; assembly: GCF_000181295.1. Taxonomy (NCBI): domain Eukaryota; kingdom Metazoa; phylum Chordata; class Mammalia; order Primates; family Galagidae; genus Otolemur; species Otolemur garnettii. The sequence continues at coordinate 44,788,427 of NW_003852397.1, read as the reverse complement.
CTTTATAGTTATTCAGGCAATATTCATTTATTTATGAAATATTTGTTAAGGACTTAGTACCAGGTACTAGATCTGATCTTAAGCCATACAGAAATGACTTCTGCCTTCAGAGAGGGATAAGAGGCCAGCAGATGGAAGAGGTAAATGTAAACACACATTTCTAGACTCCTCATTTCTCTTCTGCTATTCATCTTACAACAACTGCACCTGCACTTGCTGAGAGAACTCGATGAACAGAGAAAAAGATAAGGTCACAAACCTTCGAGAGTCATGCCTTCCTGAAATATTCTTTCTAGACTCTAGCCTGAACAGCACAATTTGAAATAAACTTGTTCTGGGCAATGGCTCTCTCTGAACCAGAGTCCACTTTTGGCAACTCCTACTGACAGCTGAGTAGCAGTTGTGGGATTGCTTGTTAGCCTTACTAATTAAATAACAACCACTTAAAAAATAGTATATGGACCAGTTGGAAGCAGTATGATGCTACATGTTGGGTATAAAGTTGCCCGGACTTGCCGTGCCTGGTGTTGATAAGGTAGCAGATGGTCTAATAGACTCCATCATTGAGCAGCTAAATTGGTAGGGTCTTAGTTTAATAATCTTGTGTTCTAATGATTTAGGCGAGTGATGAAAGGCAAGGCAATTACTTCTACTTGTAATAATGCCCAGTTGGCCTAGATGGAAGGACACTCATCATGGTGTGATGTAATTAACTCTCTTTCCCCAGAAACATGGGTTTGTTGACAGGCTACCTTGATAATATACAATTCACCTTGATACTCAAACTTAAAATCATTTTCCAAGTGGAAAATATCTCTTAATTGTTTAAATCACTAGAGGACAGAATATCTTCTAACCTTATGTTGGTGCAGCATTTATATGTTTCCAAAGTGTGTCCATGAGTATGATCTCATTGGATCCTAAAATATGTTGCTTGGAAATAAAAAGTACTTATGCGCTATGAGCTAAATGGAGGGCAATTAGAGTCCAGGTATTCCAAATCCTAAGCCTGGGATTCTCCCAACCAGCTGTACTCATCTTCATTTTACTCAATACTTTCACCCCGTGCCTTTGTAAAACTTCCCATCAGTGCCTCAAACATGCTGTACAACCTGTATAATCTATGCAATAAAATTGTGTCTGGTAGCTTTCCCTCCTTGAACCTTTACTAGAGGTAAACTGAGTGTAAGAAAACAAAGTGTAAGTTGTCTGGACTTGCTAAAAATGTAAAGATTAACTACACTTTAGTAATTCTCTAATGATATGATGTAATTTACATAGAATGGAATACTAACAAATATGTGTTAAATAACAATGATGCTTAAAAAATCAGTTTATAAGATCAACCTGCAAAAATCAATCACCTTTTTACATACTAACAATGAACGTATGAAAAGCAAAATTTAAAACACAGCATAATTTATAGTCACTCCAACAAAATGAAATATTTAGATACAAACTTAATAAAATATGAGATCTATATGTTGAAAAATATAAAATTCTGATGAAAGTAATCAAAGAGCTGAATAAATGGAGAATATACCCTATTTAAAAATTGTAAGATTCAACATATTGAATATGTCAATTCTTCCCAAACTAATATATAAATTTAACACAATTTCTATCAAAATCCAAGCAAAATTTTTCTATATATATAGATAAGCTTACTCTAAAATTGATATGGAAAAGAACTGGCCATAGAGTAGCCAAAAAAAAATCTTGATAAATAAAAATGAGGTAAAAGGAGTCACTCTATCCAATGTCAAGGCTTATTATATGGGTGTAGTAATCAAGATCGTGTAATATTGACAGAGAAAGAGAGACATTGATAAATGAGACAAAATATAAAACCCCAAAAGAGAATAGAACCCACACAGATATGGAAAACTGGTTTTTTTCCTCAAAGGCATAAGAACAACTTGATGGAGGAAGGTTAGCCTTTTCTGCAAATGATGCTGGAGGAGTTAAAACATCTATAGGCAAAATTAAATAAGTAAACAAACAAACATTTACCTAAACCTCATGCCTTACAAAAGATTAACTCAAACTACATAATGAATTTAAATATACAACTTTTAGGAATAAAACATAGGGAAAAATTGGGAGGGACTCTAAGAGTAGGCAGAGTTCTTAAACTGGACACCAAAAGAATGATCCAAAAAGAAAAAAAAAATACAAATGACACCTCATCAAAATTGGAAACTTTCTCTTGGCAAAAACTCTGTTGATAGAATAAAAATAAAAGCTACAATTTGGGACAATATATTTGTAAGCCATATACTCAACAAATCTTGAACATAAATTATTTTCAAAATACAACAGTAAAAATGCAAGCAAATCAACTAGAATATGGGGAAAGAACACATTTCACCCAAGAAGATATACAGGTGGCAAATATGCATATGAAAGGATGTCCAACCTCATTAACGATTAGGGAAATGCAAATTAAAACCATGATGAGATATCACTACACACCTATCAGAGTGGCTAAAACAGTGACAATGCCAAATACTGGCAGGAAAGAAACTTGATGACTCATACATTGCCTGTGTGATTGTCAAATGTTTCAGCCACTCTGGAAATTAGTTTGGTGGTTTATG
>NW_003852397.1:44752655-44785807 GCF_000181295.1 Otolemur garnettii | reverse complement strand
TATATATATCTCAAATCTGTGATATATGACCCGGGGATTACACACACAATTTCTGGAGAAATAAAGACTTATGTTCACATAAAAACCTGTACACAAATATTTGTAGCAGCTTAATTCATAACAGCTCCAAACTGGAAACAACACAGACATCCTTCAATGGGAGAGTAGTTAATGAGCATGTATACCACACAACACTACTCAGCAACAAATAAGAATGAACCCTCAACTCACACAACAACCAAGATGAACATCCAAAACTAGAGGAATATTACCTGACTTCAAATTATAGTACAGAGCTGCATAACCAAACTAGCACTTTAAGCAATTAACCAGCATAAAAACAGACACGTACACCTATGAACCCAGAAATATATCCACACATCTATAATAAACTTATTTTTGACAAAAAACATACACTGGGGAAAGGACGGTCTCTTCAATAAATAGTGATGGGGAAACTAGACATCTATATACAGATGAATAAAATTAGACCCTTATTACTCACCCAATACAAAAATCAAGTAAAAGTGAATTAAAAACGTAAATCTAAGATCTGAAACTATGAAATGACTAAAGGGAAACATTGGAGAAACTGTTCAGAACATTGATCTGGGCCATGGGTGTCCAACCTGGGGCCCTCGGGCTGTATGCAGATTCTTTGAAGACTGTTTTGCTTATTTGTAGTATTGAATATCACAAAAAGTATGCACAGACTTTTCTGTTGTTGTTGTTCATCATCTTTTGTTAGTGTTTTATATTTAAGGTATGGCCCAGACAACTCTTATTCTTCCACAATGTGGCAGGGGAAAAAAAGGTTGAACATCCCTAGTGGAGCTATGATTTCTTGAAGCCATAAAAAGAATAAAATCCTACCATTTGCAACAGCATAGATAAAACTGGAAAACGTTATGTTAAATGAAATAAGACAAGCACAGAAAGATAAATCTCACTCATTCTCATGTATGTGTGGAGCTAAATAATAAAACAATTGATCTCACAGAGATACTTACAAGCCAGCTAGACATGAATTTCCTGTCCTCTGGAGGTCATGTCCTCAAATCCAGGCTTTATGCAGACTGCCTGAGCTCAATATCCTTTCTGGCTATGATCCCTTCAGCCTCTTGTGACTATAGAATCTTTATCAATTTGAGAATACTTCATGTCCAAAAAAATTCAGGGGTAGGGCCAGGAAAACAAATAGGGCATAAGATTTTCACATTTTCCTGACCCTCTGAAAAGAAATTCCAAATTGATAAAATTTAGAGCTTAAGGTCAACTTTAATGCTAGCTTTTCGTACCAGTTAGATGCCCAACCTGAAGTTACTTTTCTTCTCTTTTTATGTACAACATCTTAGGTACCACTGCTGGGTACTTAGTAAATAGAACACTAAAATATATGCCCAAATACTCCCCAGGATCCACAGAAAATCCCCTCACTTTTCTGATCTAATTCCATTTCCCTTTACTTTGGTTCTCAGCAGATATACACCTTTGATTTAATAGATAAATCAATCTTCTTCCAAAAGAGATTTTTCTTCTTCCACTTTGAAATACCCTTCACAGTCTCTCTAGCCTCAAAGAAAAAAAGCCTTTTTTTTATTAATTCTGTATGCATTAATTATCCCTCAGCCTCAGTCTCTTCTCTATCAATTTCTTTGCCTTTATCTAAAAACAAACAAGTTCTTCTCTTTTAAAAACACAAGACTGTTGACCCTAGTGCTGGCCAAGCTATGGTCTCCCTTCTTCGTATTGCCAGGTTAGGGTTTATCCCCGTGGTTGCCTGTCCTCATTGCCAAATCTGCGTTTACCCCTGGCAGTCTTGGGCCTCACCACTGACACTGCACTCACAAAGCTTTCTAGTCAATCAATTGCCAAATCTAGTTGTCTTTTCTAAGTTCCCATCTGCTTTGGCTTTGAGTGATTTTGGTTGGTTAAGTAAAATGTTTTGCCTTTAACAAAATCATCCACCCTCAGTCTTAAAACAATTCTTGGTTGATCTTCTTGACTTTCTGTTTTCCTGCCAGCTTATTCATTGATCCTTGTCTATCTTTTTCTAAATCCTCTAACTACAATCGTGGTGTTCACTGATGCCTAACCCATTATGGACATAGTTCCCTATGTCCTCTTTATGGGAATGTCTCCTTCATCTAATTCTGCACCTCTGATTGTTTACCAGACAGTTCTATATAGACGCCAAGTAAATATGTCTGAAACCAGGCCCTTCATCATCCCTTAACAACCCATCCTGACCTCCCTTCCTTCGTGATCAGTGCTCTCTGCTTGTCTGACCACCTTTACTCTTTTGTTTCCTACAACCAGATTCTTAGTAACTTTTCTCATTTCCACTGTTTTCTTTCTTTTTTTTTTTATTGTCACTAACCTAGCCCTCTTGTAACTCAATTCTAACATTACTTTCCAAACACAATTTTCTAACAATTTCCTCTAAGTGTGTTCAGTGAACCTAGACAAATTATCCCTTCAATATACCAAGTATCATCTATATCTTTTTTTTTTCTTTTTTTTATTGAACGGTAACTATGTACATTAATGCACTTCTGGGGTACAGTGTGGGGTTTTCACATGCAATCTGAAATACTTCCATCAACTGGTCAACACAGCCTTCATGTCATTTTCTCAGTTATTGCTTTAAAACATTCACATTCTACTCTTAGAAAGATTCACCTGTACCCCTATAAGGTAAACCTCAGAAGTAATCCCTCCAAACTCCCTCCCTCCACCCATTACCCCCTCCCTTCTCCCTCCCCCCTCCCCATATTCTTAGGCTATTTGGTTATAGCTTTCATATAAAAAGGTTTAAATTAGTTTCATAATAGGGGTGTGTACATTGGATATTTTTTCCTCCATTCTTGTGATACTTTGCTCAGAAGAACATTCTCCAGCTCCATCCATGTGAACATGAAGGATGTAAACTCTCCATCCTTCTTAATGGCTGCATAGTATTCCATGGTGTACATATACCACAGTTTGTTGATCCATTCATGGATCGATGGGCACTTGGGCTTCTTCCATGACCTGACAATTATGAATTGGGCTGCAATAAACATTCTGATACAAATATCTTTGTTGTAATGCGATTTTTGGTCATCTGGGAATATACCCAACAAAGGAATTGCAGGGTCAAATGGCAGGTCTATTTTTAGTTCTCTAAGTGTTCTCCAGATGTCTTTCCGTATCATCTATATCTTAACATTTCCTCCTCAGCCAACTTCTTACCACTTCTATGAATTCTCTCCATATTTTCCTTCCACGAATTTATAACACTGCCTATCAGACCATTCCTGTGGCAGGAGTGTTATGTCCACTTCCTGTACTATCACCATATCTATTTAGATTTTTGTGTATTTATTCCTTCTCTTTTTAAGATATAAGCTTATGAAGGGCCATTCTATTAGTTAGGAATTATATTTGTTTGCTAATAACAAAAACTTGAAACAACAGTGACCTAAACAAGATGGAATTTTCTTTTCTCTTAGTACAAAGAAATAAGACAGTAAGTAGTGAAAATGGTATCCACAAAAGAGACCCAAACAGTTTTTACCTTTTTGCTTTACCTTCTTTAGCTGGTAGCTATAATCCTAGAGTCTCTTTATTGACCCAGCATGTCTGTTGACATTTTACCCATCCAGTACACAATCCAGGTGGAACTGAGGAGAAAAGAGAGAAGCAAAAAATGGTATTTCCCTATCATAAGGCTGTTTTCCAAGCTCCCTACTCGTTCAGGGATCCAATCACTGCAGTACACAAGGTCAAGTGTGAAAAACGTAGCCTTTTAGATTGGTCCATCACTGCTTTGAATAAACTCAGTGTCTTGCTAGTGAGCAGAAAGGAGGAGAAAATTAGTTCAACAAATATTTATTGAGCGTATTCTGTTCGCTCAACACTGTTTAAGGTTTGAGGAAAGAATAATGAACAAAATGAAGATCTTACCACTATGGATCTCACATTAATAGAGACTGGTAATCAAGAAAGTCTTCACTTCCAAGGCAACATTTCAGCAGTGAAATGTTTGAAAGCAGTGTCCAAAAATCTGAGCAGACATCTGAGAGAAGAATGCTCTAGACAAAGGGATGACTGAGTCATCTTAGGAAAGATCCTAAGACAGGAGAGCATTTGACATGTTGTGCTAATAAAAGGACCCGTATTAGGTATAGAGATGGAAAGATCATGATACCTTTCCTCATCTATCATAGAGTCAAGGCTGACATTCCTCTATCAAAGGACAGGTTAATAAGAGAAAAGCATGACAAATTTATTTAATCAAAGGGCTGTGTGACATAGTAATCATCAGAAATGAAGATCCAAAAACCCTGGGAAAATTTTCTATTTTTACATTTAGGTTCCATTTAGTCAAGTGGAAATGTAATTGGGCAAAATTGGTATACAATCTAATGGTAATAGACTGAGAGGAGAGACCCGGCAAGGCCTGTTTAGATTCTTGGCCCTTCTGTGTAGCATTCCTTCTTCCTGGGCATAGGACAGGACCCATTTGGAATGAGGATCATATGACAGACATTAAGGCAAGGTAGGTGAGAGAATTTTTATGGCAGCAGTTCTCAACCTGTGGGTCATGACCCATGGGAACTGTATTAAAGAGCTGTGGCATTAGGAAGGATGAGAACCACTGCTTTATGGCCTGCTCTCAATGGGAAGGTGAGAAAAGTCAGAATGATCTTCTTGCTTCTGAGGCCCTCCTGATCTCTTTCAGTTCAAAGTACTTTTGGGTAATGTTTTCTCAGCCTGGACACAGATGATAAAGGGAAAGGCCAGACAGTAAGGACAGAAGGACAATGCCTTTTCCTCCAAGCTAGATGGGAAAACAGTGGTGAAATTTAAGAAGAGTAGTAACTTGAGCTAGCTTTATTTAAAAGAATCATTCTGGCTATGTAGGGAGAATAGACTACAGGAACATCCTGGAGAAACTTGGTCTGATCACTAGCCCTTTATAGCTTTTTGATTCTATGTCATACCATTCCTTGGAGTGAGGGACACTCAAGGAATGAAGTTATAGGGTTATAATATGAGAAGAAAATGGCAGGATCTTAACTGTCACAATAACCCAGTTAAAATATGATGATGGCTCAAGAATTGGATTTTGTATCTATTTTTAAAAAGTGGTGAAGACCTATAGTCTTAGCTACTCAGGAAGCTGAGGTGGGAGGAGGCTTGCTTGAGCCCAAAAGTTCAAATCCAGCCTGAATAACATAGTGAGACCCCATCTCTAAAAAAATACATACAGATAAAAAGTAAAAATGAAGTTGACATAATGGTAATGGATAGGCTAATTGCTGAAGTACAAGAAAAGTGATAGAAGAGATAATGAATGGGAAACTAGAAGATTTTGCCCCTGCTGTGTGCACATATTTTCATTTTCCTCTATAGTGCCTATCAGAGTGCTATGTACACAATAAATGTTTGATAAATATTTAGCAAATGAATAGCCTTTAACCTTTTTAGAAGACTATTTTAAGAATTTTTCTCCTACCCTATGAGACACCCATCATTAGTGATTAAACAAATTTACAGAAAAATCTAAATACTAAAAGCATAAACTGAGACTACATTTTTCTATAGCTTTTTGCTAGTGACAACTATTTCTGGAAACTTGAGGAAGCTAAAATACTAGGAAGGAAATTAGTTTGCATCATTATTAATAGAACATTCAAGAAGAAATCAGATTAAAAAAAAACCCATTCTACCATGATGGAATTTACCTGCTGTGTAAGTGGCTGTTCAGACCAACTTGTTTTCACGCTTGTGTGTGGGGGTCACAGGAGAGCATATGTGGTGAGAAAAAAACAATTGAAGTGGTAGTTGTGTATAGGAGATGTAAAAATGAAGAGAGGTTTTAAAAAACTACTCCAAGGCTAACAAATTAAATAAAATAGATGAAAGGAGCAATGTCACTGATATCTCTCAGATCTCGTGTAAAATATTCAGTGTCATCTGTCACATACTGCTGTGAGTTGGAGATAAATTACCGTTCCTGCCATTTTCTTCTCATATAATAACCCTATAACTTCATTCCTTGAGTGTCCCTCACCCCAAGGAATGGTATGACATAGAATCAAAAAGCTATAAAGGGCTAGTGATCAGACCAAGAACTCAAACAAATCAACAATAAAAGAGAAAACAACCCCATCAATCAATGAGCAAGTGACATGAACAGAACCTTTTTCTAAGAAGACAGATGAATGGCCAACAAACACATGAAAAAATGATCATTATACCTAATCTACAAGAAATTCAAATCAAACCACCTTGAGATATCACCTAAGACTGATGTGAACAGCCCACATCACAAGGTCCCAACGCTGCAGATGCTGGCATGGGTGCAGAGACAGGGGTCCACTTATTATGCACTGTTGGTGGGACTGTAAACTAAGATAGTCTTTTTGGAAGTAAGTGTGGAGAATCCTCAAAGAACTAAAAGTAAACCTCCCATTTGGTCTACCCAGAAGAAAAAAAAATTATCCTTTTATAAGGACATTTGCACTCTAGTGTAATAGCAGTTCAATTCACAATTGCAAAGATTCTAAAAACAACCCAAGTGCCTATCAACCCATGAAGGGATTAATAAGCTATGGTATATATACATCATGGAATACTATTCAGCCAGGAAAAATGGAGACTTTCCATCTTTTCTATTTACCTGGATGAATTTGGAGAAGAATCTCCTAAGTAAAGTACCTTGAGAATGGAAAAATAAGCATCCCACATACTCAGTACTAATCTAAAAATATTAGATTAACAACTACAGGCCCTCATGAGAGAAAAATGCAATTAAATGCAAGCAGGGGGAAGGAACAGGGGACTCAGTAAGTCACCACCTATTGTGTACAATGTAGGCATGTATGGCACACCTGGGTGAAGGACTCAACTAGAACTCAGACTTTGGACTTTACCTTACAAGCTCAAATAATATAACCTAATTGAACATACCCTCATATAAACCTGAAATTTAAAAAAAAGTTAGTGGAACTCTCAAAGATAATTTGAGATATATTTCAGTTGTGAAATGATTTTATGTTAAAAGAAAGTGCTTAGCTAGTAACAAGATGCCTCTAAAACCTAGTCCTCCTGACACCAAGGATGGGGACTTTTGTTAATCACACTTCTCTCCAACCACTCATGCTTATTTATCTACTGTCACAACCCACCCACATGGATTAAATTAATAATATCTCTAACACAGAGGTATTTGTCTCAGTCCAGTGAGAGCTTGGGCCTCTTTCGATGTGTTCCCCTGAAACTGAAAATTAGAAGCAAATTACATTCCCAGATAATTGATGTTTAGCCAAATTCAGTATAACTTGGGACTTGGGGAGCTCATTAGGTCTGAGCACTCTGAGGAATTAGAACCCAGAAGGAAGAGTCCCATTCCAGCAAATGGGCATCCATTTCTTTCAAAGGTTGAATGAGGAGAGATATTTAGAACAGGATGGTCTGCCATTTCCAATTCATCTTTCTCCTATGGTTATAGGAGAAAGGAGAGTATTTCATTAACAAAATCCCAGCCAGACCAAATCCTGTTATTATTATTATCTCCTCTCAGAGAGCCTCCAGGGTCCTCTGTACACCCTTGGTTTTAGTCAATACTCCTTTTCCAACTCCAAGACAGTCTTCTGGCTTTTGTTTTGAGGTCTTTGTGTTTTTCCATTAATGTATCTATCTCTCTTTATGGAAGTTTAGAGAAAAGGAAAAGGCAAACCACCAAGATAAAAAAAAAATTAAAAACAAGAATGACAACAATGCCAAATGAAGTTAAAAATTGAAGATTGCAGAAAGAAAGAGGGAAGGGGATTGGGAATTTTTTAAATGTTATTGTTTAAATCTAGCTCCTTCTTAGAGGTTTGAAAAATAAAAAGCTAACACACTGGTTTACAGGGACATGGATTAAACTCTATCTTGCACTGACCTCATTGGAATCCTTAGTCATTACACCTGTCTGTATTACTCTAGGACTGTTGGGCTTCATTGTGAACAGTGGGATCTGAAGGCGTAATTTTCATGTGTTGATGTGGAAGGAACGTCCACATTTACATTTCTTTATGTTTAGAAGGTTGGACAGAGAGGACAGGTGACTGTACTCTAGTTACAGGGCTTTTCTTGGTAGCCAGCAAGGGCTAAGAAGTTGGTTCTCAGAGATGTGCAAAAGTCAGAGAAAAAAAACTGGCAGATTTACTTGTTCATTTGAGAACAGGCTTTCCCCCTCCAAATGCTCTTCCTTGCATGTTGCCCATCTCCTCTGCTTTTGATTTTCTGCCAGTTAGACTGGCTATCTATTAGCATTCTGGGCTGAAATACCCCTTCTCCTGCCTGGGGGGACAGGGCTATAACTTGCCTCTGCTGTTTAAAAGCTCAGTTGAACCCTCTGCTAGCTTTGCTTAAAAGCTAATTGGAGTCTATGCTGTGTCCTGTGTCACCACCTATCTAAACACTTGTCTTTTATTAAAGAAAATTTTTGTTAAATCTCCTAGAAAGGGGATAAGATTTGCAACACAAGGAGTGGCCATATGAGGTCCCAAAAAAAACATTATTCCCAGGAACACAAACAATTGATTTAAGAGCCTCCCCCAAGGTACTTGTGGAAGCAGCCAAAGTCTTCATCGATTTAGAATCCCTAATTTTTTGACAATATTGAACAGGTGCTGTGGGGCATGATGGCAGAGATGCCAACAGCATTAGCATAAGGAGACTAAGGATCACTTTTCTCAATTTTTTTTTTTTTTTTTGATAAAGGGGAAGCCAAAAATACTGCTCTGGGCATTAGACTTCTTGCAGATTCTTGGGGTCTAGTCCTATTCTTCTGCAGGGGATAGAGTGGGGGGTGCAAATCAGAAGCAATTATGCCAAAAGTGATTACTCTTTTTGTACTAATGAATATATATCCTAGAAGGAGTGTGGAGGAGAAGGTGGGAAAAGAATATTATAGATCGTTTTGTTCAAATGCAGTATTGATGTGGGCAGACATTCAAACTCTACACTCAACAAATAAGTAAGTGAAGTGATGGTTACGTTAATCAGTTTGACGTAAGCTTTCCACATTGTATATCAAATCATCCCATTGTACCCTGTAAATGTACACGGTTATGATTTAATAAAATGTATATAATTTTTTATTAAATCATAGCTGTGTACATTAATGCAGTCATGGAGTACACTGTGCTGGTTTTATACAATTTGAAATAAATTTTTAAAAAACAAATGCAGTATTGAAAAACATCTAGCTGTTATACTTTATTTCCTTGGTTTCTGTTCTTTGCTAAGTTAGTGAGCTATGAAAAAATCACTGTTGGCAAAAAAAATGTCTTTCTGTCAGGAATTCACAGGAGTCCTGTTTTCTCATACTCTGCAGTTTGATCCTGTCTGCATTTTGTAAATCTTCTGGTAAATGGAAAAATGATACCCATCTCATTCTCTGTGTGGTTGTAAGCAGTACACGTTCTGCAGAAGAGTCAGACTTTCTGTTTCGTGAACAGAAAGATAAGAAATGACACGCCACGGAAGACTGAAGAATGGCTAAGTACTCAAGTCTTATTCATCTCACACATCACGTCTGGGTCTTCAAGAAAGAAGTGGATTTGGAAAAAGAATTCGTCTTAGAAATGTTAGTCATGATGTCTACATCACATAGAATTTTCTTTTGTATGAACTAGGAGGCCAACAGCCTCTGCGGAGGATGCAGGAGCCACTCTACCCAGTGATTTCCGCCGACTAAGTCATAACATGGTCAAGTGGGGTCAGTCAGAGTTCACCTCTCAGGGGTCAGAATAAGGAAACCCTGTAAAAGCTGTAAACCTTTTAGAATAAGAAATTACGACATAAGATATATGTTGCAAAGTCAGAGCTATGAAGACAATAGGGAGTTCCAATGTTAAGAGCAGGATGTAAAGGAGTGGAAACAAAAAAAGCAATACAGAGTCTAGGAAGAGTGAGAATGCCAAGTAGTGGTGAGGGAGGAAGGTGAAGATTATATATATAAATATGGAGAGAGCAAACGCCGGGCCGACTCAGAGACAGAGGTTCAGAAGTACAGTGAATCTGCTTTTAGGATGACTTTGGTGCCTGAAGATGTGCCAGTGTAGTTCAATCCACATGTGTGTTTATAATAAATTCCCCTCTTTCTTCAGCTGTCCTGCATGAACCTCTTTTGCTAGAAACCTACAGTCCCCAGAAGCACAGCATGACTTCTCGGCACCCCAAGACTCTAAGAACCCAGGGCAGGCAGCAGGGAAAGACCCAGAAACCAGTGAGAAGTGTTGGGAAAGACCCAGAAACCAGTGAGTAGTCAATGGTGGCTGCTTTCATTGTGGGGCCTCAAAGAGAAAAGAAAGCAGCATCGCTCTTGGTTCTAATGCCCCCCTGACTTTCACAAGCCTTTCTAAGTCATCTCTGCCACCCCACACTATCCCCTTTTTTAACCAAAAGAAAGATATTAATTCATGAATATGATTTTTAAAAAAATCACCCAGTACAAAAGTAAAAAGTAAATCTCCTCCCATGCCAAACTCTTGGCCCTTCACGTATTCTCTTTCGTTGAGGTTATGTCAATGTTTCTTTCCTTTGTAGTTTTCTAGAAATATTTTGTTCCTATTCTGGCATATAAATGTACTCACACATATAACCATTTTACCAAAAGCACAGACTGTTTTTGCATAAATTTTAGTATATTGTTGGGATACATTTGTAGAAGTATAAAAGCTCAAAAGTATGAGCTTTTCAATTTTAATAGATAAAACCAAATTCCTATCGTTAAAGTTGTATTTATTAGCACCGCAACCCCTGAGGCATAACAGGACCCCATACTCTCTCCTGCCATGCATCATCGAATCGCCAGCATTTTGCCAAATGGACAGGTAGGACATTCTATCTGGTTGTTTCCATTTGCATTTCTTTAATTTCAAAATGAGGCTGAGTGGCTCTAAATTTCCTTTTGATGCCTCCACCATCTATTTTCTCTCACTTTTGTTCCTTTAGAACATCAAGGTCTGTTGAAAGTGTTGTCTCCAAACCAGCAGCATGGGTAGCACCTCAGAGCTTGTCGTAGAATTTTATGCCACTCCTCAGGATTGCCTAATTCAGAATCAGCATTTTGAGAAGAATTCTTACATACATTAAATTCTTATGTGCATTAAATTTGAGGAGCATTGTTATAGGAATTCTTCCCTAACCCATAAACTAGAACTCCTATGAAGTTTCCAAACGTCCAAGGAGTTCCACTTGTTTCCTGTGAAAGGATTGTGTGGTGCCTGGCCATGGAGTGGTTACCGTCTCCACCGTGGTTGGACTTATCCCAGCCTGTGTCTCTGTTCCTCCCATGCCCCGAGGGCATAGACAGCCTATTTCTAACTTGCACCACTGTCATCTCACTACATGTCATTTACTTATTAATGGGGCATATGCAGTTGATGATTTATGAAAATATGCCAAGCCCATGAGTGTGCCTAACCAGGACATGTAATTATAGCAAACAGTACCATCAACTGGGTAATGTATTCTCTATTCTTCACCTCCAGTTAATCAGAAATTGCACATCCTGGGCTCAGAGAGTCCATTCCAGAGGGTGAATCTGATTCCAGATAAATAAAGATAGTCTTATTTCTGTAAACCAGACTGATACCATGGTCCTATTTGTGCACTTTTAGTTTGTAAAGGTAGCCCCTTAAAAATAAGCTAACAAGAACCTTCGGTATTAGTCTGCTACAACTGCTACAACTGCCATAACAAAGTACCATAGACTGGGTAGCTGGAGCAATAGCAAGTTGCTTTTCACAATACTGAAGGCTGGAAATTCCAAGACCGAGGTGTCAGTAGGGTTGTTTTCTTCTGCTGCCTCTTCCTTTGGCAGGTATCTGGCCATCTTTTCCCAGCATCTCCTCGTGGTCTTCCCTCTGAACTTGTGTGCTTCTGTGTGTTGCAATCTACTCTTCTTTTAAGGACAGAAGTAATATTGGACTGTGGCTCACCCAAATAACCTCATCTTAACTAATTGCCTCTTTAAAGACACTGTCTCTAAACACAATTATATTCTGAGGTAGCAGAACTTAGGCCTGCAACATCCTTCCAATTGAAAAGTCATTTGTAAAAGTAAAGATGAAATGGCTAGCTTCCTTTTGTTGTTTTAATGAATATAGTTACTGTTCATATATTCTAAAGAAAATGTACAAATGAAAAGTGACCCATTGTAGGAATTTAGGTAAATTACTTCAATTCTCTGTATTCCAGTTTTTCTGTGTATTATCCAGGAAACAAATCTATTTCCTATCCTCTACGAACTTTTCCAACAGACCACAAAATTTCTGTCTTTAAAAATGACTTTTGTCACCACTAGGAGCTTGTGTTTATTCTCTTCCCTGTGGCCATCATTAGAGTGTCGCAGTTTCCAAAGCACTGCACAACATTCACCAGCCTCCCAGGATGCAGGTGGGCAGAGCAAGTACCCTGTCGTCTGTTCCAGATGAGGAAATCAATATCCATGGATATTAAGGAAGTTAATAACATTCCCCAAATCACACGCAGTAAATTGTAGCTTTAAGAAACAGAACCAATCATACATACTGTATGTTCTAACTACTGTATATAGGATTCTGGAAAAGGCAAGCCTATTGCCAGGGATAAAGGGGGAGAAAAGGATGACTGGGCAGAGCAGAGAGGGTTTTTAGGAAAATGGTACTACTCTGTATGATAATATGATGGTGGATACATGTCACTATACATTTATCCAAACTTGTAAAATGGACACCACCAAGCATGAAGCTTAATGTATACCACGGACTTTGGGTGATAGTGATGTGTCGATGTAAGTTCGTTAATTGTAACAGATGTACTTTCTGGCAGGAGATGTTGATCATGGGGGAGCCTGTGGATGTGTGGAGGCAGAGGGTATATAGGAAAAGTCTGTACTTTCTGCTCAATTTTGCTGTGAACCTCAAATTGCTCGAAAAAGTAAAGTTTGTTAAAAAGAGAAATCAAATTCTTTGGGCTCCCTAAACGAGCATATCAGTTACATTCTTAATGTATTACAATTATGGAGAGTATTTTTTGATGGAAAATAGAAGTCTAAGAGGACATTGTTCTGAGATTAAAAATCTAGAAATCATTAACAGTAAGTATCTTTAGCAGCTTTCCAGGCATTGCATTTGTAAAATAAGTCATGTTCTATGAGCTGTATGTTTTTCCTCAGCTGCTAGTCAGGAGCTGATTATCATTATGGCTTTTTTTCTTGTTTTGGTTTTAATTCTGAGTAAAACATTACTCATGAATGTGGTTCAAAGTTTATGCTTACACATGTATTTTCTTTCTTTTCTTTTTTTTTTTTGGCAGTTTTTCAGCCAGGGCCAGGTTTGAACCTGCCACCTCTGGTATGTGGGGTCAGCACCCTACTTCTTGAACCACATGCATTTTCTTTATCATATCATTTGGCAATTTCATTTCTGTTGAGTTGTCTATTAATTTTGCCTATTAATTTTCCCAAGCTTCTTAGGTAGTACTGATGCTTACCCCTTGTCTTATAAGGATTGCAAATATTTTTGACAGACTGTCAACTATCTTTTTGTCATGTATTTGCCATATAGAAATAAATTTTGTTTTGTTTTGGTGTTTTCGTTGTAAAATCAATCCAGTTTTGCCTTCATGGCTTCTGGATTCCATGATGTTTCTACTCTTGCTGAGATTAAATCACAGTCATTTACATCTGGGCCTAGTACTTGATTGGTTTCTAAAAATACATTTCATTTTCAAATTCATCTAGGATTTTTTGTGTTTATTATGAAAGAAAGGGACATACCTTTATTTTTTTCTGGCTGTATGATCAGTCATCCTAGCAATTATTTTATTACATCATCCATATTTTCTCCACCTTGATCATATATACTCAATTTTTGTTGTACATGAACCCAAGTCTGGTTTCTCTATTCTTCTCCCTAGATTCTTGTGCTTATTCTTACACCACTCCATATTATTTAATTTCTGAAAAATTTCATCATGTTCTAATATTGATTAAAGCAAGTTTCATGGCTTACTTTTTTTCTTAATTATCTTGGATCTTATATTTATACTTCTAGAAGAATTTTTCAGTTTTCCAGTGTTGAAAATATCCTTGAATTTTTTAACTTAATTCAGTTCCATTCTTATTTGGGAAATGATTCAAGCCATCCACCAAAATATACACAATTATTATATAACTCTGGGTTGAATGAAAAAGTCATGGAATCCACAAAGCATGAAGGGAAAGATTTCACTACTGAAGAACAAGCAAACAAAAAAACTGATGACAAATACATCCTAAGCAGAATTTTTAGAAAAAAAAAAAGTTGAAAAATATTTACAGTATTTGTTGAGCAACTTCATATGCCAAGTACAATGCACTGAGAATACCTCATCTAGTAAGACAGGCTGCATTTATACTCTCCCAGAATATACACTCTAACAAGGTAATGCAGACAATAAACAGTCTCATAATCCATAATGCTGTGTAATTAGAAGGTGTGTACACTTGGAGGGGAAGGCAAAGGCAGAAGAGTTGCAAGGGGGGGTGAGGGACAGTAGAAGTTTTGAATAGAGTGATTAGGAAAAGCATTGTTGAGAAAAACGTGGACATAAAAAATTTGGCTACATGTCTAATGAGAATTATAGCCTGGGCTTGATACTTAATTTATAAAAGAAAATTGGGGAGAGTTAGTACATTATTGATTCTTCTCATCCAGGAACAAAGTTTGTCTTTCAATTTATTTAGGACTTTAATTTCTTCAGAAAATGTTTATGTGTTTATAGACCCTGCATATTTTAAATACTGTAAATTTAAAAAATTTCTAAAGTCCTAAGTTTTGTACAATTCTTAAATATTGCAATTTTTAAAATCTTTTATTTTGTATTTCCAGTTATGTATGTTTCTAGGTAATTTATGACCTTTTACTTTTGCTATTTGTGAAAGTGGAACTTTCTGAAATATATTTCTTTTTTTTTTTTTTTTTTTTTTGAGACGGCGCCTCCAGCTATCCCCCTGGGTAGAGTGCCATGGCTTCACAGCTCAGAGCAACCTCCAACTCCTGGGCTCAAGCGAGTCTCCTGCCTCAGCCTCCCAAGTAGCTGGGACCACAGGCGCCCACCACAACACCTGGCCATTTTTTGGTTGCAGCCATCATTGTTGTTTGGCGGGCCCATGCTGGGGATTCGAACCCGCCACCTTAGGTGTATGTGGCTGGCGCCTTAGCCGCTTGAGCCACAGGCGCCGAGCCCCTGAAATATATTTCAAAACTCTTTATTTCTGATATGTAAAAAAGTATTGATTTTTGTTTATTCATCTTATATTCCTCTTCTACCCACTTGACTCTTTTATTAGTTGTAGCAATTTGTAAACAAATTGTAATTTTCCAATTTATAAACAAATTGTATGCTTACAGGTAACCATATTAACTAAAAATAATAATTGTTCTGTTTATCTTTTTCTTATATTTGTCCCTTTTGTTTTATTTATCTATCTTAAGTATTGATTAGTTTTAAAAACATTCAACATTAGATTCTGTATGAATCAACAGGTGTCCATAGTTTATTCCTGATACAAATTGGTATGTTTCAGATATTTCACCATTAAGCATGCTATATGCTCAATTTCCAGGAAGTCATTTTTATCAATTTAATAAAATCTTTAAGTTAGAACTAGATGTTAAAATAGTGAGTTTTAAAAATCATCTATTTCTATAGTTATGTTATTTCTCTACTTGAAATGGAATATAATGAATTACACTTATGAATTTTCTTTTTTTTTTTAAACCCACCACCTCTGGTATATGGGGCCACCTCCAATATATGGGGCCGGCACCCTACTCCTTTGAGCCACAGGTGCCTCCCACATTCATGAATTTTCTGATTTTGAAGCATTATTGAATTCTTGGTTAAAAAAACTTTATCATGAAGATAGTTATTTTTAATGAAATGCTGAATTTGATTGGTTCATGCTTTATTTTCATGTACTGATTATATTCCTAAATAAGATTGGTCCACAAGTGTCTCGCATGTGTACAGTAATAGGAATGTTTTGTATCTACAATGAACTGACTTTGAAAATTTATCTTGCTTCTGCACATATTTTTTTAACTGCTCAGTTTTTTCAGTGGTTACAGATATTCATCTGTGCAGCCTATGATGTTACTGAAAGATCATCTGTTTCATCTAGATGTGGACATTTTTGATGTATAAGTTATCCTCTTACAATTTTTTTCCTGTTTTCATTTCTTCATTTCCCGCTTCAGTGGGTGTGAACTCTTCCTTACTGCTAATATTACTTTTTTGAATGTTCTCTACTTTTCCTTGACCAGGCTTGCCCAAGCTTTTACTATCACATTGGACTGTTACAAGAACAAGGTTTTGGTTTTATTGTCTGCTTTTATTATTTTAATTTACTTCAGTTTTATATTTATTCACACTTCCTTTTCTCCTTTTTTTGGTCTTTTTGCTAACTTGCAAAGAAGATGATCCCTGTGATTTCTGCTTTGGGGGTTTCTGGTGATCATTCTTTGTTCATGCATGGCCACATTTTCCACTGTTCTAGATATTTGAAAATGATGTGAATTTGATTTTATTGAATATGTATAAATAGTATTTCTAAAGTTAATTATGCTATTAGATTTATGGCTTTATTCATAGTCATTATACCTTTACATCTCACTTTCTTCATTGGCAAAATTTTGACAGAAGTAATTTACTGAACCCCACTATGCTTGTGATTTCTTTAATTTGTCCTTAAAATTCTAATTGTTTTTGCTTCATGTATGAGCAGTAGCTTAAAAGTTTGTGACTGAGTTTTAAAATATATTTACCCTTTCATCAATATAAAAACCATTTTAATTAAATTTTTTACTTGAATTCCATTTGTACTGTTTTTAATATTGCTGTTTGTTAGTATTTCAGAGTACTTTTCCGTTCATCCCTTTATTTTGAAGCCTTCTGTGTCATTTCATTTCCGGTGTATCTTTTGTGAATAACATTTAGCTGGTTTATTTTGTTAGCTGTATATAGATGCAGAGGTGACTGCCATAGTCAGTTTTTCTGGGAGGGATTTTTAGCAGATGAATGATGTAATTGGAGTTACACATAGAAATGTTAACTTTACTGCGGGTGGAGAAGAAATTGGACAGGAACACAATTAAAGGCTGGCAGAATTGGGACTCAGACTCCCTGATTAAGATCTGCAATGTTCTAATCCCCATATTTCAGTACTTAGGTAAAAGTGAAATGACAGTATTTAAATATTTACAGCTTCTTCCATCTTCTGAAAGAAAAATGATGGAAACAGGTTTTTAATCCACAATTCAAGAGATTTTGTCTACCAGGAATGAGTAAGTCTCTCCTTTTTCAGAGGTGTTCTAAAAATTTCAAAAATTATTTCCAGGAATTTTAATGACTACAGAGTAAATCATGAATTTATGAAAGGAAGGCCCTGGCTTATTCATCCTTACATCTATAATACTTAATTCATAGCAGATTTACTTGATCTGTGCTGAGTATAATTGAAATTAGATTTAGAAGAAAGTGATCTACATTTTTCAAATAATTTTTCTCTTTCAATTTACATTTTCTGAGATTGTAAAAGCAAGTCCTTCATAGCAGACTGGTTTCCCATAATCAATGCATAAATTAACTTAACCATCTTGGGATAGGTCTGAAGTTAAGCCAGTTGTTCTGAAAAACTAGTCCAGGTAAAGGGTTAGGTGGCAACTGGATCATGAGAGTGCTGGAAAGCCACTTGGTCATGATTCCTACCCTTACTTGATAGCAACTCTACTGTTGTTAAAATAACCAATCATCTCTCCACCACCACTCCCTATACATGTGCCAAAACTACCCGGTCACCTCTCCCTGTCTGTACCCTTCAAACTGCTCTCTCATACTGCTAGGTCATCAGGTTTTGCCTTTCATGCATTCATCGAACAACTGTTTATTTACACTTAATAAATCCCAAGTACTGTTCTTGGTTCTGGAGATGTAGCACTCAGCAAAGTCTGTTCCTCAAAGGGTTGTAAAGAGTGGGCAATATATGCTATATTCTACAATGCAGGTGAACCCTAGAAGCATTATGCTGAGTGGAAGAAGGCATTCTCAAAAGGTCACATGTTTTGTGATTCCATTTATATGAAATGTGCACAATGGAATCCATAGAGGCAGAAAGTAGATGAGAGGTTGTCAGGGGCTGGTAGGAGCAGGTAATGGGAGCAATTGCTGATAGTTATGAAATTCACGTTATTCGTGGTTCTTTAGAGAAACAGAACCACAAGGCAGGGGGAGATATTATAAGGAATTAGCTAATATGATTATGCAAGTCAGCAAGTTCTAAGATCTGCAGAATTAGTCATGAAGCTGGAGTACCAGAAGAATTGATGGAGCAGATCCAGTCCAAGTTTGAAGACCTGGAAAACTGGAGAATCAATGATGTGGTTCCAAATCAAAAGCGAACAGACTCAAGAACCAAAAAGAGCCTATATTTCAGTTCAAGTTTAAAGGTGGGGAAAAAGCAGATGTCCCAGTTAAAAAAGAAGTCAAGTAAAAGGAATTCTCTGTCTCTTTCTTGGGAGAAAGTAAAACTTTTTGATCTATTCAGGCCTTCACCTGATTGAATGAGGCCCACTCATATTAGAGAGGGCAATTTGTTTTACTTGCTCTACCAATTTTAATGTTAATATCATCAAAATCATCCTAGAACCACCTGGAATAATGTTTGACCAACTATCTGGGCACTACATGACTCAGTCAAGTTGACACATAAAAGTAACCTTCATAAATTTCTTTTTTGGAACAATGAAATGTTCAGAAGTTAGATAATTGTGATGGTTGCCTGATTCTATGAGTATACTAAAGCCCTCTGAATTGCACATTTTAAAAGGGTAAGTTATATGATATGTAAATTAAATCACAATAAAGCTGTTTGTTTTTTTTTAAATGTAATAAATACCCCAAACTCAGCAACAAAAGCAAATGTAAGAATGAGCAGTAAAATCCTAAGGGTAACATGGGTATCATGAGATGTTCATCCATAATGGTCATGTAGTACCTTGTTTTTCAAAATGTGGTCCATGGATCAGTAGCCTGAGCATCAGCCTGGAACTGGTTAGAAGGTGGAGTCTCAGGCCTCACCCCAGCCCTGCTGAATTAGAATCTGCATTTCAGCAAAGTCCCTAGGTGATTCATATGCATGTTGAAATAAGAAGCTCTAACCTAAAGATCTGAAATTTTACTTATGGATTAATTTTGAGCAATGGAATCATATTGTAATCATCATTTTACATTTAAGCTTCATATATGAAATAGTAACTCTTACCATGAAAAACATTAACTATGTGAGATGATGGATTTGTCAAATTGCTTAATTATAATAATCATTTCATTATGTGTATGTATATCAAATATCATGTTGTATACCTTAAGTTAATAAGAGAAAAAAAGGAAAAAGGGAAAACAATGAAAATAAGGCATCTCTGGTTGAAGAGAGATAAGGAAACTTGAGCCCACCTGCTTCCCTCCCCCAATATCCCTGAGGCAAATGACACATCTATTCTCTGCCAGGATTCGAAGAAACAGGATTTGAAAACTAAGTTGGGCCAGTATTCTTTTTTTTTTTTTTAATAAAGTTTAAAATAAAAAATAGTAGCCAGAGTGATGGCACAATCAGCTTTCTCTTGGGCCAAAATAAAAAAGGAAAAGAAAAAAGAAGAGTAAGAAGATGATAGAAAAAGAAGTACTAACACAGGGTCACTTGTCTGCTCTCTGGACCCCATTGCCTGTACTACATTCATGGCCTTTTCCCATTGTGTCCCAGGCTATCTATGCTACACTTCATCTGACAGCACAGAGTTGGCCTGTCCCGGTGCACACTGCAAGGAAAAGACATTTCCTGGCACCTGTGTGTCTGCGCATGCCTCCAGCCAAACCCTGCAGTTGAACCATTGGAAATGCGCTGACCTTCCCGTAGGAGCCGACACCCTTCACTCATAGCACTCATTGGGCAATCAAACAGCATCCCAGTGACATTCTTCACAGCTGCTGGCAACGGCCTTTAATTCATCTGGTATTTAACCAGGGTGAAGCATCCTCTGGCTATAACATGTTTGTTGGTGTGAGTTGAGCCTGGCTCATCTTCCGCTCCCTCAAGTTCAGGGTTTCACACCAAGTTGGAGTCTGCTGGCAATACGGCTATTGTACATCTCCTGTTTATGCTTTTGTGATTTTACTCTTTTGGTTGGCTCTTAGTCAACAGAGAATCACAGGGTAAAGCTACAATGCATCATTTTACAGACAAGGAAATAAGGCTTAAAAGATCGTAAACCTTGGAAATGGATAGGATGCCATCGTTCTTCCTCATCCCAGATGCATTTCTCCTGGCTACATATTGTCTCCATATTAGCAATCTCCACTCATAGCAGGTGAAAGTGGTGGTCATCTGGTAGCCAAGGAATCACAGGACATCTTCTAGCATCTTTAAAAAACTTTGTTTTTTTTATTAGAAACTTAAAATCATATAACCATGTAAGCATATTTGTATCCCTCTCCTTAATATGAGAGGAGAAAATATTGATAAATATCTATGAATGTAGACTTTGAAATCAAAGCAAGACCAGCCAGGAGGAATCATGGATGTGTATAAGTTTTTAGTGTTCACCTGCTTCTAACTTGAGCTTTTTTAATCACTTAATGTTTGTCACTGGCAAGAAGGAGACCTATCTGTGACCAGAGATAAAAAGCTCCTACTGGAGGAGTAAACAGGAAACCTTCTCTGATGGGCCCAAAGTCACCACTTCGAGTCTCAGATTCTACTGTTAGGCTCTCCATCTTTTCATTCCAGAGGTTTTTGACTTCAGTAATTTGTCATAATAGTCAAAGTGTGCTCTGCCTAAAGAGAGGACAAAAAGTATCACAAACACTTCAAAGAGAATTCTCCAACAATGAAGAAAGGATTATTTTGCCTGGTCATCTATTCTAAATGAATTAGCAAGGATTCATTAATTCTGGTGTGTACTCTTAAGAAAACCCATACTTCTTCATAATTACTTGTTCGGTCTCTCTTTCCTACTGTCTTATTCAAAGCCCTACTCCTCAATTCCTTTTCACAAGACGCCAATAAATATTTGTTGAATGAATGACCCTTGAGTCCATTTTCTGTTATTGCAAAACATTGATTGGAATTTTTATTGTTATTTGCATGCAACCAAAATACAGTGCCCTTAAGCAAAACAAGAAATTTATTCCTGGGCCTGAGGAACAAACTGAAACTGGGGGACCTTTCTCACCAGCTCTGTCACTTTCTTATCTCTGCTCCTTTCAATTCCTTTATTTAATTTTCTTTCCATCTACAAACCAGCTTTCTCTGTGACTCAGTCCACAAGCCAAAGTTTTACACATCTTCATTTCAGCCACCTGGAAAAATAATGAAGATATTTCATTTTCATTGTCAAGTTTTTGAAGAAAGGTCTTAGGACAACTCACCATTTGCTGGTTGTAGAATAGTACCATATTGTCTGTGTCGCTGCTTTTGTCTCAATCATCTGGGCGAGTCTGCTGGAGGACAGTTCTTAAAAGGAGATTCACTTCTTGTGCTTCCCACTAACTTCTATTTCCTTCTGTTTGAATTAGTTGTTCACTGCATTAACTTTTTCCATTTTCATATTTTTGAGTCATTTCTTTTTCTTCCCAATAGGTCATACTTCAGTGCAGAAAACAAAATCCTCTCTAAATATTTTAAGCAAAAGGAATTTAACACAGAGAATTCCATGCTGATAAAATCCCTGGAAATTTCTGTAAGACCAGCTCCTAGGCTGGGCCCCTAAGATGTCTCCTGGACCACACTTATGGTGTATCTTACAAGGGTACATGTGAAAGTTCCTAAAGGTACAGTATAAATGTCTTAACACAATAACTAAGAAAATGCCATGAAGGCTATGTTAACCAGTTTGATGAGAATATTTCAGATTGTATATAGAACCAGCACACCGTACCCCATGACTGCATTAATTTACACAGCTATCCAGCTATGATTTAATTTAAAAAAAAATGTCTCCTGAAACATCTCGGAACTGCTCCTTAAAAGTTGCTGCTCCATCTGCCATCATCAGGAAGAACATGCCACTGCGGCTGAGACCAAAGGGTTAGGAGTCACTACGATTGTAGTACAACCACAAAGGTGGATACTAGACACTGGGATCTTGCTTCAGACCTGACATTTCAATGGCGGTGCCTAAAACCAAAACCAGCCAATAGCAGGCACCTGCCTCACTTCAGCCGAAAGTCCTCACAGGAGTGAATTAATGAGTGAATCTATTTTTCATCTACCACGCTACCTGCAGAGGAACCTGGGAAATGTCCATTTTTCCTTTTCAACCCCTAAAATACAGGAAGGTACATGATAAGGAGGTGGGACAAGATGCTACTTAACCATGCCTACACATGCCACACATTAACATACAAACTGTTCAGAAAGATATAACTTTTATATAATTAAATCGGTCATCCATTTTCTTTGTCTTTTCTTCCTGAGCTTATAAGATCATCTTACTCCTGAAAAGTTTATTAAGTACTAAATTCCTGCTTCTTCTTATCTTCTTATTAATACTGTCCTTTAAAAATAAGGTAGGCATAGAAACACAGACAGAAAAATTGTTGGGGTGTAATTGTTCAATTTTCTTTTTTGTTCAAAATTTTATTCAACACTATTGTTTTTATAACCAAAAAAATTACTAACAGTGATCAAAAAGTAATGATGAAGACTGTTACAAATTCTACAATGAGTGGCATTTTTGGCCATCGTATCTGGCTGGGGGCAAATCATGTCACAACATAGGCACCAGTTAACTCTGATGTGCAGTTTTTAAATACATAGGTGAGAATTATTCACAACTCTGGTCTATTCTCTTAAGACAGCTGAGGATGCAGAGTGCCACAGGATCAGGAAAAACAAGGCCAGTAGGTATCATGATCATTCAGTGATGAGTGTCCTATTTCTTCTCAAGCTTAATTCAGAAATGATTTTTTTTCTCTAAGTATTGCCTTAAAGTCTTCTAAACTCTTTAACTTAAAACAGTCAGATCCATAAAACTTCTCAGAATGCACCTATTTTACTCAGAAGTTAGAAGAAATCTCCCACCCCGCAGAGATTGCTTTTCACCACACCATATTGGCATCCACCGCCTTTCCTTGAGGCCAGCCGGTGGGACTGGATGCCAACCTACAGAAGGTGGCTTTCCAGAAGCAGCATCTGTCTCCCCACACAAGTCCTCGGGCTGTAGCCGGCACTATGTCCTCGGAGCTCCCTGGGCACTACAGTTGGTTGGTTTAGTCAATTGAGGGCTCACTCCAGCTGTTACATCCTTGAGGAAAGCAGCCTTCTCCAATATCCCTTTCAGTAAGAGACACTTTCTCCATCTTGACGGTGAACAACTATGAAAGCTCATCTCTTTTGTATGTTCTGCTGAAAGAAAAGGCTCATTGATATTGCATTCTCAGAATACAACTACTCAGAAATCAGTAGTTCTCAGTCTTTACCATACATCAAAATACACTGCAAAGGTTTTTTTGTTTTTTTTTTTTAAAGATTATATGGATAATCCCAGCGATTTAGATTTACTTGCCTGGGATGAGCCTAGGCATCAGCATTTTAAAGCGATCTGGGTGATTCTATGCTGCAGCCACAGTTGAGAACCTCTGCAAAAAGTGATAAGCAGCTATTGTAGCCAATTTTTCCTTATTTACCCAAGATCTTCCTGGGTTTAAAACTGAAAGTTTCATGTCCTAGGAATCCCTCCATCCCTGGTAAAACAGGACTATTGGTCACCCCAGACATAGAATTCTCTGCTCTCACCTTCCTAAAGAAGGTCTGAGTTATATAAATGCACAGGCTTTGTAATTCTTTGGAGGAAGCAGCCCTGAGTATGCAGTGCATAAACCCAGGTTGTGGCCTTTCTTCTGGGGGAGTCATTTAACTCCTTAGAGATCAAGTTTCCTTAGTTCTTCACTGCTCAACAGTAGCTCATATGCCAGAAGAGGAATTCAGCATCTTGGGAGGACAAATGACAATCCTGGGGTGTCTGGGCTGGTAAGAGATGCACCCTGATTGCCACTCCTGATTGACCTTCCCTGCAGCTGCAGGAAGGCAAGGAAGGATTCTCACTGGCTATCTCCATCTCAAACCCCTAGCCCAGGCTGAGAACAAAGCGATGAGCCACTCACCTTCCGCCCATGCCCCTCAGTGTATACATTTGTGGATTTTCTCTTTGATGTCCATTTTGAACTAAGATCATCTGTTTAATATGTGTTTAGAGGAGATACCTTAATTTGTTCTGAGGGTGGGTATAGATTGAACCTGAGCAGGCTCTTGAAAGGAAGATTTCAACTCCTTCTCCTCACCCCCCAATTCCAGGATGGGGCCCAGGAATACACATGCATAAGTGTCTTCAGGCCACACACTGAGAAGTGTTGTATTAGAGTTTTATTGTTTTTATTCGCATGTTTTTGAAATAAAAATGAGTATTACACTCCATATGTCCATTTTATGTGGTGCTATTTCCATTTTCCCCCCAAACTTCCCCTTAATTAATGGCCTATCATGTACTGAATGGAGTTATTCATATCCAGGAACTCTTTTGGAGGACAGAGAGCCTACCTAAAATCATGGTGCAGTATACTCGGGGCAGGAGCCACATCAGCTTGCTATAGGCACCAGAGCACACACGCTTCTTTACCTCAACCACTTAGCATTTACGAATCCTGCTTTCTTGGAAAATATGGGTTGCATCTTGAATAATATTTTTAGAAAAAATACTTGACCAGCTCCATGTTTAAACTCTTCCATTGAAAAATTTAGCAAGGCATCCCTCAAAGAATTGTAATCAGCTTAAAATTTTGTGTTCAATTTCTGTTGTGACTATCCACTTTATACATTTACCATCCCCCAAACAAGACTGTATACCAACAGTCACTGATATGAAACAGTAAAAAAAGCTGAGGCCCAACAGTTCTAAGAGGAGTTCCCAGAGAAATCCAAGAGTTACCTGCTTTAGACTTAGTTACTTATCTTATGCTCTTTTGACCATATACCCTCACAATATAACCCCTGAATAAAGTCACTTTATAAAAAATAAAGGCAACTGGCACTTTGTTTAAGTGATGTTCTCATCATAGTTTGACTGAGCATCTTGGTAGAACCAACTTCCCATCTGGAGTTGAAGAAACAGAAATGAACAGATTTTTAAAATAATTATTCATAAGATGTCAACTCTCATAACACTGTTTCTTGATTATCTGCCGACCTGAGGGGCTCTTGCTCTGCTCTTGGAATAATGTGTGACATGCTGACATCCAGCTGGTCAATGGTAATGAGATATTTAGTGGGTTAGAGAGAAGGGCCTGATAAGTAAGTCCAGCCTTGACTCCCCCTTGTCTGCATTCCACTGGGACCCTTCACAGAGCAGTTCAAGGGGTGCCTAGTGACTGAACTGAAGTTTGCGAGTCTAAGATCCTAAACATTCATATACTAGATGATAGGAGGCAAAGGATAACTAATGATCCAAGAAACACATAGATTTTCTTGAGGGAAATATTTAGGCATTGGTTACGAAGTATAGTCTAAAAAAATGATACCAGGAAAATTTCAGATCCCTCCCCTACTAGTGTTCTAGCTGAGTGAGACTGAATAAATTAGTTAAATTTTCTGAGTCTACTTTCCCAACTTATAAATGAGATAAGAATGCCGTATAATATAGTTGTGATGATAAAATGGATTAATTTATTTAAAGTACCTTGTCCATAGAAATATAGTCAAAATTATACTAAATAATGAGAATTTATGTGTGCATATTATTTTTCCATTTTGAACACTTGGATTTCCAAATATGATTTGTTGAGTATTATATTTTATGTTGCATGTGTGCTGCTTTGAAGGTATATAGGACTACAGCTTGAGAGCATATTCTAATTTAAAGGAAGATTCTGTAATTCTGAAAAGGCAACTACAGTTGTATGTTGCTTAATGGTGGGGATACATTCTGAGAAATGAATCTTTGGGTGATTTCATTGTTGTGCACACATCATAGAATGTATGTACACAAATCTAGATGGTGCAGCCTACTACACACCCAGGCAATATGGTATAGTTTCTTACTTCTAAGCTGCAAACCTGTACAGCATGTTACTAAAGTAAATGCTATAGACAATTGTCAGTATCTGTGTATCTAAACACACCTAAATACCAAAAATTTACTGTAGAAATACATATAAGAACCTTACAGGACCACCATCATGTGTGTGGTCCATCATTGACTAAAATGTCATCATGTGGTACGTGACTGTACATTATTTTATGTTTGACTTGAGATTATCTTCTAGGTTGGTTTTAAGAGGTTTTTGTCATAGTTCTTCTACACATTAGCTAAGGGACCTTGAAAAAAAGAGGACCTATATGAGACACAGTTTTGGTTTTAAATATAAAATAAAATAATCTTATCTCGCTCACCTCACAAGGTTTCAGACAGAATCAAGAGAAAATACATATGAAGTTATAAATGAAGCATGACCGTGATGAGAAAGATTATTATTGTAAAGAGGGTGCTATGATCTCCTGACATAGGTTTACTCCTGAGGGCCTAGAGAAGTAGGTTTTCATTGAGTTTTCAGGCTCTAGAACTCCTCAGAAAGTTCCCAGAGACATCAAGGTGGCACCAAGACTATCTCCTGGGGTTGAACTGTCCTCTTCCATATCTTATGAGGAAATTACTCCATCTTGGCCAGAGCCTGAGATGAGTTTAGGTAGAGCCATTGTTCAACATTCCCTACATTCTAGCACTACTTTCACGGTTCTTAAAACAGGCCGTACCCAAGGAAAAATATCACCCAGACTTAAGAATTTTCTTAATAGAATGTCAACCTTATCCCATAGCACAGGGATCCACTTTAGGTAAAAACTCAGAAGCTCTACATTCAAGAGCCACCAGCGAAGGTAGAATTAAACTTTCTAATTCCTCTCTTCTACCTTTCAAAACCTAGTTAAAAATGAATTCTTGAAAAGATATCCAAAGGAACATGTTGCCCATCTGGTTGTCTAAATCATGACTATTAATCATTTAATATTAATCTTCCTTAACAATTATCAAGGCCTTCCCTAAATGACAACCTTTTACTTGGTAACCACTGATTGTGAAAATATATTGTGATCAAAAACACTACCTACCACTAAGAATTCGAAAGTATTATAAACAAAAACCATATATATCTGCATGAGATGTATTTATTCAGTCTGCAGGTTATGTTTGGGGAAGAAATTATAAAAGCTACTGAGGTCTACATGGGTACTTTGGATGCTGTTGAGAATCACTGCTCCCAGCTAGAAAAGCTAGCACCATGACTTCCTTAGCTTTGCCCCAAAAGAAAAACCCTCACTCTCCTAGAGAGTTGAATATGTCATTCTCAGATTTTTTTTAGGTTTGACAATCTAGTCTTATCTTATTTAGTGCCACATATAATTAATTAATTTCTTTCAGAATTTAATGCCAGAATATGCTTTTATTTCCTGAAGAACTAGTACATAGTTTTGATGACATAATGAAAATTATTGAGGCAAGTCACAAAAATATATGGGTATAAAAGAATCTGCTTGCCTGCCCAGACAGAACCTTCGGGGATGGCAGATTCCAGAGCCCTGATTCTTTAATTACAGTGATTCCTCCTTAAAAAAAAAAAAAGGACTTTTAAAATTGACTCACACTAACCAAACTCAAGAAACTGATTAATAAATCAGAATGCGAATATATGATTTCACACTAAGGGAGATATCTATCTAGAGGGAGAATACTTAGTGTCCACTATCTAGTATATTAAAGAATTTAGGGGTAAAATTATCAGCAGACACTTGGCTAGTAAATACAGAGTTTGAAAAATACAACCAGTAGTTTCTCATCAATTTATTTCTCCTTTTTTATGCAGCGTTGCCTAGAATATTCTTACAAGCACTTTTCAGAACAAATCTCTGTGCTGGTTTCTGTTTTTCTTGTTAGGGTTTCTAACAAATTTCCATCTAAGTTGAAGTGCCCTTACCTCTTTGGTTGTGTTTACCAAGAAGCAGATCCTGAGAAAAGAAGTTAAATTCAAACCATCTACGTGTGAGGAGATTCCAAGGACCACTGGTGAGAGTTGGAAAGTGGGATAAGGAAGGGAAGAAACCCTAACAGGGTTTGTTAAGGAGCAGGTGGTTACTGTGGCTCTCACCTGACTCTCAATTCCCCTGGGCTCTGTGGGAGATGATGTTGAACACTCTTTTGAGTAGCTTTTTGCCACATGGACTTCCTTGGTGTGGCTGCTGGCTTCATCATATAAGCAAAGAGAATTTCTGCTAAGTAAGAGTCATATAATGTATTGTCACCACAGTAATGACACCTGTCACTTTTGCCTTACAATGCAACCTAATCAAGGGAGGGACATCCTATCTCTTTTGACACTGAATTGCTTAGAAATAAGTCCCCAGTCCTGAACACACTTAAGAGAAGGCGATTACACAAAGGAGTAGGCATCAGGAAGTGGGAAATCGCTGGGGATCACCTTAGGGTCTGTCAGCCACAGATACATTAGTGAGTACTCAATAAATATTAATTCACTTCTGCTTTGGAGTCTTCCATCATTACATGTATTATTACCATCACAATAAATTTAGACTAGAATAAGGATTCATGATGGACATCGAAATTCTGGGATTGAGAGAACAATTCAGACATGACAGCTCCATGGTGACACTGTCAGATCACATTACCTGCCCGTGCACAGTTATCACACATTTAATGTGGTGAAATGTTATGGCCACATCACAGTCAGGCTGAGCTGATGGTTTTAATTTGGGTATAAGGCTAGAGCTGTGCTGATGCTTTTTACCGCTGGCTAGACCAGGGGGACTCACATTTCCATGAGTTTCTGCTATCAAGAGGAAACCTTTGTTCCCTCTTCATCTTGAACTTCTCAAGCACATGAAAGCTAGTACTTCGCAGGTGGAAAAAACTGTCATTAGACATTACACCCTTGCATTTTATGTTGGATGAGATTCTGAGTGAGTTACGAAAATATAGGAGTTGGCATATTCAAGCTCTGGGAGCCCTAAATGGCAATTATTGAAATTTGGCTTTCCTAAGGACTTGATGAAAAAAAAAATTCATAAAAGTCCACAGGCAACAGTGTCCACAAAGTCATCTGAGGATAAGCTGCAAAAATACTTTATCTGCATGTAGTAACTATCATTTTCCACCCCTACTCCCAACCTTGCTGAATGGGTCTTCAAGAAATTATTGGCAGTCAGCCTTTACAGCAAAGAGAAACCTTCAAGTATTGAAGATTATATTCTTGAAGTTGACCTCTGTTGATTTTGAAGAGATTGGGCCTACTTGACTGATTGGCAATGGTACCGCATACGGACTAAGGACTCTAGGAGCAAAGTAGTGGAATTTTCATTGGTTTTAAATGTTTTATCTGTGAACTCAGAACTCGACACATCTGGTGTTACAATCTTGGAAACAACGAACTTTGTGAAGAAGGCAGACACTATCCTTGAAGTTTTAATTAATAAATTTCTTGTGTCTACTTGCAGATATCCTCAATGGTACTTTTGGTGGAAAGGGTCCAATCAGTTCTAAAACCCACCAGAGACTTGATCCCAAAGCCTCCGGTATCAGTCCTTGATCTCTGTGCAGGATGCCATGAGGGTTGTGAATATCTTGACATTAACTGGCAGTGTTCAACTCAAGTTAGTTATTGGTGACAAAAATATATCGGTTTTTGTTGATACTATTATTAACCAGGAATATTTAATATACAACTAATAAAAAGATGTTGCTATTGAGCATACAAAATCAAATCTATCTCAGTTGATAAGGAGGCTTGCAGATTAGGTGGCATAACACACATCATTGCAATCTCGGCCACTACTTCTGCTCTTCCCCTTCTGCCTGCCCTCTAGTACCTAGCTCTGTATTCTGATTTTTTTATTCAATAATGTCATAAATAATGGAAAACATACCCTACTTACCTGTGAGGATTAATCCAAACAGGCTGTGGGTTATTGTTAAATGTCTCCATTGCTCTGCATCTCCATGAGTTGGGGCTCACCTAGTGATGCCTTCTACCAATGGTAACAAACACGGGCATAGCGGAATGAGCGGTAAGCTTCCTGGCTACTCTGCCAGATATGGAAAGGAAGGTGGACATTGGGTCTGCTTACGTTTTTAGAAGTTTGTTTTCATCACAGATTTCCTACTGAATAGAATTGCCTGTGAAAGAACTGTCCCTACCTTTAATATCCTATCTATGACGAGGTTGGTTTAGGGCTTTGAAGCTGGATGTAACATGGAGTGATTTCACAGAGTTATACATTTGCTGCTTTTTCTTGGTTTTGTTTCTGATCTAGATGGTGCCAGCAAGTTTGGAGAGTTTTCTTAGCCACCTAATAGCCCTTATGAGTTATCATCAGGAACTACTAGAAAGGTCACCAGATGCTCAATTGCAAAGCTGAGGAAAATTGTTTCAAGCTTCCTTAATGGATCTACATCTTAAACACCCATGGAGTCGCGCGTTACAGTGGTGTTCCTTCTGCCATTGTTTTTAATGATTTGCTTCCACTTTAATAATACACTCGTGGTTTTATACAGAAATGTCATTAAAAACAAATGACTTTTTTTTCAGTACTTTAAACAACAAGGGGAAGAAGTACAGGGAAATATATAAAAACATGGGCTTTGGAGTCACGTGGCCCTGAGTAGAATTCTGTGTCTGTCACATACCACTTGGTAGCCTTGAGCAAGTTATTTAAAGTCTCTGACATTCAATTTCCTTGTCTTTAACATATGGATAATAACAGTAGCTACCTCATAGAATTGTGATTACTGTGTAGACTAAATGAAATATTTTGTGCAAGATGCTAAGTATAGCATCTGGCACATATTAAACACAAAACAAATGTTTGTTTTTGCGGCTTTTGTACAGAGCACCATTAAGGTTGTGAATTCTTTGGCATTAACTAGCAATGATCAACTCAAATTGGTTATTGGTGACAAGAAAAAAGTCTATTTTTGTTGCAGTTCTCATTATTTCAAATAAGCCCTAGCTGGTTTAGAACTAGCAAATGTGGACTCAGGAAAAACATAATGCTTTAGGGAGAGTAGTTAGGACATTGGTATCCAGCAGAAATATAATTCAAGCCTAATATTTAAGTTTAAATGTCATAGTAGTCTTATTAAAAATTTTAAAAGACATGGGTGAAATTAAATTTAGTAATACATTTTATTTAACCCATTACATTGAAATATTATTTCAATATTTAATCAATGCAGAAATTATTAATGAGTTGTTTTCATTTCTTTTTTCATATTCAGTCTTTGGAATCCAGTCTGCATTTTACGCTTAAGCAAATATTTACTTGGGACAGGCACATTTCAAGGGCTTAATAGTCACATGTGGCTAGTGGCTACTGTCCCAGACAGCATAATGTTGGAAACTTATTTTAAGTGGATTCTTGTAGAGGCTTTTTCTGTTATGAGGATAGTGAGTGTGGTGGGGGTGGTATAGACCAGTGTGGTTCAAATTTTGGCATGCATAAGAATCACCTAGAACGTAGGCTAACTTGCAAATTCATAGGTCCCAACTCGAAAAATTTTGATTCAGTGAGTCTGAGGCAAGAACCAATAATTTGCATTTCCAGTAAGCTCCCAGTTGATGCCCATGCTGTTGGTCCATAGACCAGATTTTTGAATACTGTTGGTGCAAAGTATCCCTCTTTGAGTTTTACCATTAAGTTTGCTCCTTTCTTTAGTTTTTAAGGAGAAAAGACTAGATGTACCAATGTTTTGGGCACAATGATAGAAGGACTTTTTCATGGCCCACATATCAGTGCCTGCTTATACCAGCCCTACACCCTTATAGGGTTGAAATTTGACAGCCTTCTCACTCTACTCTGCCAGTGGTTGATCCACTAAAACCCAAGCCTGGTCACACCTGGAGAGCGTCATTCCCACCATCTGCTAGGAATCTGCTTGTTGATTTCTCAGTCCTAGTGATTCGGCATGGATCCCCCCAACAAACACACACACACCTGCAGTCCTGTGCCTCCTAAGGGTTACCTCTTCCTTTTAATCAGCATGCCCTCTGCCATTTCTATTACACTGAGTATGTATTTAAGATAGTTTGGTACAATTAAGATGCTGAATTTATATGACAATTTTGTTCTGATAATAACTTTTTCTTTTTTACAGAGAGGGTCTTGTGTTGCCCAGGTTGGTCTCAAACTCTTGTGCTCAAGTGATCCTCTGATCTCAGCCTCTCGAGGTGCTGGAAAGTATTCCAGCCCATTAAGGTATTCAACGAAAGCTCAACAGACTATTCTCTAGGTTTATACTGCTCCATAAAAGTTAGCTATCATTGTGTTGGAATAACATGAAAGTATTTCTAGATTGATCATTTAGAAAGGCATCATAGAATAGGTGGCATTTGAGTTAGGTCTTGACAATTGGTAGGATTTATTTGGTCTTAAGTATTTCTTAATTAGTTTTAAACTTGTACTACAAATCCATTGCATAAAATATTAAAATTAAAATGAAGAAAAAAACCACTAGTGATTCTACCATCAAAAGATAGTTCCTCAATATTTTGCTTTGCTGTCACATGTTCTCTATCCCTTGGGCATGTTTTATTAGATTATGTGGAATAAGGTGTCAAATACAGCTCTTTCTTTCTTAGGGGTGGTTGAAGTTTTACAGGGTGATCTGTATCACCACATTCTAAAGCCAAGGGACTCAACCATGTATATAGAATTTGTATTTGAGGTGCTCTTTACCACCCTTAGCCCACTGCCACATTCATCCTAAAAAAGACAAGATGAAGAAGTCAGTAGGAGGTAGGAACACTTGTAGAAAGGATGTCTTTGGGTCAATTGCTCTCAACTGGAGATAATTTTGCCCCAGAGGTGATATGTGGCAATATTTGGAGACATTTTGGTTGTCACAACTGGGAGGTTAGCATCTTGTAGGTAGAGGCCAAAGATGCTGCTTGCCATCCTACAACACACTCTGCCTAACAAATACAATGAATCCTACACACCCTTATAGTAATCTGAAATATAAGTAAAG
>NW_003852397.1:44726044-44746983 GCF_000181295.1 Otolemur garnettii | reverse complement strand
GTCTTGGATTGTGTATGAAAACACCACACTGTACCCCCAAAGTGCATCAATGTACACAGTTACCATTCAATAAAAAAAAAAAGAGAAGAAACAAAAAAAAAAAAAAAAAGAAATGAATACATAAACACAAAGAAGTAAAAACAAAAATCTTACCACACACAAGACAGCCTCTCACAACAAAGAATTATCCAGCCCTCAGCGTCACCAGTGCTCCGGTTGAGAAGTCCTGTCTCACCAGGCTCAGGGCTCCGCTCCATGTCTACAGGAGGTGTGCTTCATCCTCACCTCGATCCCAGGGAGGGGATTCAAGAAAATTTACTGAGATGTCCTGGCCAAGGTCCTCTGAAGTTTGGTGGACACAAGCAGCAGTATTTGATTCACTCCTGGAAAAACTCTGAAGAGGAGGGGCTGACTACAAACATCAGCAGTGGCAGAAAAACGAAAAATAAGCCTATACTATAAAGTGTCTGCACTTTGAGAGTTCAGCAGGACAAGGAACTCCGGGGCTGGGGGCTGGGGGTGGGGGTGGGGATGGTGTATCACTAAAACAATAACTTGAACCATTCCAAAAAGGTTCTGCTATGAAACAGAGCTCTAATACTTTTTCACCTTCATCTTGCAAAACAGAAAGTCTGTACTTATTGAACAGCAACTCCCCATTTCCCCTTTCCCCCAACCTCTGGCAAGCACCATTCTTTTGTTTCTATGAATTTACCTGCTTTAGATAACTTGTATAATAGGAATCATATAGTATTTGGGGTTTTTTTTGTAATCCTAGTATTTATGTTTTTGCATCTGGCTTACTTCACGTAGTATAAGTCCTCAAGATTCATCCATGTGGTTGCAAGTGGCAAGATTTCCTTCTTACTGAAGGCTGGATGCTATTCCACTGTGCCTGCATACCACCTTTTGTTTACCCATTCTTCTGTTGATGGACGGTTCAATGCTTTCCACCTCTTGGCCATCACAAATAATTCTGCTATAAATAAGGATAAACAAATCTCTCTTCAACATTCTTCTTTTAATTCTTTTGGATAAAAGGTTTTAATAGACATTTCTTTAAAGATGATAAAAATATGGACAAACGTATAAAAAAGATGCTCAACATCACTAATCATTAGTGAAATACAAGTAAAAACCATGACGAGAAATCACTCCCATTAAGATGGCTACTATTAATAAAAGAAATATTAGTGTTGCTGAGCACATAAAGAAACCGGAATCCTTGTCCGAAATTGTAAAATGGTTCACCCACTATGGAAAACAGTGTGGTGATGCCTCAAAACATTAGAACTAGACCCACCATATGATCAAGTTTTATCAATTTCCACGCACACCAGGAAGGCCTGAGAATGTTCATCTC
The DNA here is from genome assembly GCF_000181295.1 of Otolemur garnettii. NCBI lineage: Eukaryota > Metazoa > Chordata > Mammalia > Primates > Galagidae > Otolemur > Otolemur garnettii. The sequence continues at coordinate 44,745,620 of NW_003852397.1, read as the reverse complement.
CCCACGCTGCCAACAAGTGTGGCAGGAACTATAAAACAATAACAACTATAGATTTTGAAATCTTTGATGAGGTCTCATTTATCTACTGATGTCTAATAAAGCACCCCAAAGCTTAGTGGCTTCAAAATGTAACAATTTGTTATTTCTTGTGATTCTTTGGGTTGGCTGGACTGTTCTGCTTACGTGTAATCAGCTGGGGTCACTCATGAGCCTCCTGGAGGCTGGGCTGGGCTTGAAGGTATCAGTCATAATGCCTTGCTCTGAAGCTTTGGTCCTGGCTACTCACAAGCCATAGTTCTATTTTCCATGGCCCCTTTCTCCAGTAGAAGAACTGGAACTTCCTATGAGCATGGCAAGTTCAAAAGCAAGGGAAAACACAAGATGCCAGGCTTTTTAAGGACCAGACCAAGAACTGGCCAGCATCACTGTAGCTTATTCTACTGTTCAAAACAAGTCATGATATCAGCCCAGTCCTCCTAAAAAAGGAAAAATACAGTCACATGCATCTACAGCAATAGAGAGACTGGGAATGGCTATCTTTGGAGGCCATTAACCACAGATAATTTGACCGAGGGATGAAGGATGATAATCTCATTGATGTTTTATTTTGAATTTCTTATATTACTCGTGACTTTATTTTTGTATGTTTGCTAGTTAATTGTAGTTCTATAAATCATTTGCTCATGCCTTGTGACTTTAAGAAAAAATGTCTCCAGCTATTTTGAAATTTTATTTGGACGACATCTTTAAATATTGTTTGTTAAGTGTAAGAAAACTTCTGTGACAGTTGTTGTAAAACTCTTCCTTAGTTTGTCCTACCACACTAAATTTTGATATGCAAAAGCGTTCCCAAAATTTTTAATTTGCAAGTGGTAAAATCTGCTGGGATTTGGGGGTAACATATTCAGTGACGACACACATAATGCATAATCATAATGAATACTCAGTATCATTTTGCCAGCTCAACATCTGAATGCCCTTCCTGGTTTAGGGGAATTTCCAGTTGTCTGTGTTTCGTATTAAACAAGGTCTATAATTCTGGCATACGTGTGATTCACTAGGGGGAGCAGAGAAAAAAATATTAATGTGCATCATCATGTCTATTTTATCTTTTAAAAATATAGAAATTAAACTTTACCAATACTTAATATAGGCATCAATCCTGAAGCCTTTCTGAGTCCCATATCCGCTACAGGCACTGAGGATTCTGACACATGAAGAGTTGATGGTGCCACCAACCCACCTTGTTTCTTTTTAGAGGATTTCAGTGTGTTGCTGTTTACATGCACCTAAAAAAATTTTTTATAGAAAATGGTACTCGGCTTTGTTTAAACCACTCCCCCAAACTGGACATATATCTAGGAAATTTTCTGCAAATAAATACAGATTGAATACAGTAGTATCCTTGCAAATGTAAATGGAAAACCAGAAGATAGCAGAACTAACACTCCCCATCTTGTCAGCTACCTTAAAAGCCTATCAGTTTTGTCAAGAGGTTGTATTGAACAATTAAAATTAAGAAGGTTATTTGACATATACAGACTTACATTCTATGGGTACATTTTGTCTCAACATGACTGGCAGGACTGTCTGTGTAACATCTACCATATAACGGCAAATCTCTATGATTTTTCTTAGAGATTACAATTTATTAGATACTCATTCAGTACTTTAAAATGTCCTCTAGGCTTACATTTACACCAAGTTTTCTTACTTAAAATCTTTCTGAGGGAAAATTTTCAGCCGTGACAGCCATTAAAAATCAGTATTGAAACAAAATTGAGAAACTTTTAAACATTCTCTAAAAAATCAATATTCTAATGAAACATATTCAATCGCAGTATTACTAATAACATTACTGCTGATAGCCCTTCTAGGTGTAATTAAAATACATTACTACTACTACCACTAAAAAGTACATAGAACAAATAAAATACAATAATTTCCATTTTCTTCTTTAGCACATCATTTAAAAATATATGTATTTGCATATGATTTTTATATATGGTCATGCATGATATAGCTTATAAATAAATACATGTAGTCAGGAATTCTGCTGGCCCACATAATTGGAAATGGTGCTTCTTTCTTCAAGTAAATGGTTTATTAATTAGTATATTGTTCATTGCTACCTTAAGTACAAAAATATTCTGTATAAACCAAAAAAAAAAAAAAAAAGATTATTGAACACAACAGAAAATGCAAATTTTAAATATATCTTTACAAACATCAAGTCATAATATATTTTTAATAGTTATTTTATGGAAATAAAATTCTTTCAATGCTTACATTTTCCAGTATCTGCTTTTCTATCGAAATCATCTCAGATTTACTTGATGGTTTTCTTGAGATTTTGAGTAGTTTTAAATTCATTGTAGTTTTGAAACTATATATTCTCCATAGGCAACTTAGCAAAGTTTTATGTAATCTGATCGCTAGAAGAGTATTTGCAAATATGCCCAGAAAAATGATTACTCCAAGCGTTTCAATATTTCAATACAATTCAGAGGAAATCAATCTAGATACTAGAAAACAGCTTAAAAATTTCTTCAAATATGCACAACTCTTCAAGATCATATTCTTTATTCTATTCATCATCAGGCACTAATTATAACTTTTCATATAGTGGTGGTGTTTCATAGTGATCATATTTCTTTAAATAGCATGTTATCTAACCGAAACAGGCATGGTACTCTTTTAGTATCATAAACATTTCCTTCAAGGTGAGATTCTTGCATGTGATAAAGAACAAAATAATTTAATTTTCAGATTTTGTCTTGGGGTCAGAGACAGGTTGATTGTGAGATTCTAATCAAAATTGGTCTTTTAACAGTTTGGTTTTTATCTACAACAGAGAGGTTCAATGACAAAAGACTATAATTTCTTTAGCAACCATGATCTATTTTTTATATGAGTCACAATTTCTTTTTTTAATCTCTGAAGTTACAAGGATCTTCTATCTTTTTGATTTCAGTTTCTGCAACATTTTGTTTAAAACATGATTTTCAAAATGTGATAAATTGGTATAAACAAATACATGAAAATTTATTTTTTCAAGTAACCTTGACTTATGTTCTAGAATTTATATCTTCATTAATGCCACTAAAATTTTTTAAAAGAATTTTTAACATACCATTCCTTGTGGTGTTAGTAACATAATGTTAACTGCATTTTTGTCACAGATCAACAAAAACTAAACATTTATATTAGGTAAAACTGTTTCCAATACTTGTCAATTTTTACTGAGGCTAAAAATTATTTGTATAGTTTGTGTAATATAAAAACACTCTTTGGTGTTATCAAAGAGATTGTTGCTGTCTCATTTCCTCCAAGTTTAAAAAATACACAGAAAATAAAAAACCCACAGATATATTTGAGTACATTAAAAATTTTTATGTGACTAAAAGTGACACCATAATTAAAATTTAAGAAAACTAACAGGTGCATATGATAAAGTGTTACTATCATTATATTTAAAGAAGTCTTATAAACTAATGAGAAAAAGATAAATCATTTTATTAGACATAATGGACAAGAAAGAAGACAGTATGCAAAAAATAGAAATCAACAATAAACTCTAAAAAAAAAAAAAAAATACACAGAAAGCAGAACATAGAACATTTTCAAACATTACCTATTGCAATTTGTTAGATTTCCACGCACATTTATGCTACTATTGTAGCTAGAATTAGATTTCCAAATTTTATCTTTATAAGTTTTCTACTAAAAATATGTGTAATCCTTCCATAATTATGTCATTATGTGGGCCAAAGCAGCCCAATTAATCACAGGTAGAAATGTTGCACGTGCATTTTTTAAAGCACATATCTAGCAATGATTGTATTTTGTTCTTCATGGCTTAGACTGCATCGGTAAGAGCCCATTTATACTGGCTAGTGAAAGATAATTGGTAAATATTCAGGAATTTGGGGAGCCAAGCATAAAACCAACAGGAGCTTGCGATCTACCTTATCGAGAACATTTACGTCATTAAAATTTGAAAATGCTACAAAAAAAACCAAGGCTTTTCTTTTCTAAAAACAGTTTGTCAATATACCACTAAATGTACCCAAAATAACTGAATAATAATGAGCATTGTTCACTTTATTAAATGATCTCATTGACTCCATCAGCTATAATCTTATTTTTTTATATTTATTCTCTATATAATGTCATTTTTTTATCATTGATGTTTATATTACATGTATCTATCATAATGTTATCAAATTTTCTTATGGTTTCTACCAAATGAAGAAAAACCCATTGTTGCTGAACTTTGCATATTAGTCTCTGAATGCTAAACTGTATCATTAAAAAATTAATTATTTATAGTACATCTTCACATAGAGCAAGGTCATATTTCCTCATATTCAGATAACTTATTTTCTGTAATAAAAATTATATGTTATTTATTTAATTACAAAACAGGTTTTAATTGTAAATACTTAATAAAATATTTGTGGTGCCTTTCATTTTATTTCTGTTCTACCAAGATTGGGTGATAGAATCTGCCAGTCTTTGTCTCCATTCTCTTTATTCATTTTTTCCCCTATCCTTAAAGAGTTTGTAAAATCAATACAATTTTTGAGAACAAATGCTTTCGTTTTAAAAAAGTAAACAGAATTTTTACTAGAATAGCTAGAATTTTTTTTTTGCCATTTGACAGAAATCTTGAGTAAGAAACTTCCAAAAACCACCTCTCTGAGCTTTCTCCTGTCTCACTTGAGATGGGTAATTTCTATCAGAGACTTCTGCTGTCCAATATTCAAATTACACAGACATGTAACTAGATCAATATACAATATATTTCATTTAATAGAGTCTACATGTTTTTCCTCTATTTTAAAAAGTAATTCATCCACTTTTATTGACATGAAATTAGAGGCAAATTCATCCATTGCCCCATTGGTGAAGTATCTGTGCATGCTTGATTCTGCTGAGAATTCAAGATGAAAATAACTCTCTTTAATTTTATTGTTTAATGACTTCACATTGTCAGTTCCTCTGATCATAATACACAATTTTCTTATTTTTCAAATATCTAGGCAGGAAATCATGTGGTTCTTCAGTACATTTTCCTTAGAATGGGTAAAATGTTTAAATTATATTTATTTAATGAGACATTGAACTTCAACAGCAACACAAATTTTATAATAAAATTTGTGCAACAACCAATAAATGATTGCTATAATTAAATTATTTTGCAGTAATATAAATGGATATCACTTATTATATAGTGATTCATGGTGTATAAAAATAGTATTAGGCTTAAATTGGAAACTCCACAACATCATTTTAGTAAAAGAAATTAATGACAATGTTATGAACCACGAAATGTAACATATTAGTATAATTTTGCCAATGGGGATTTTTTCTTTTTTCTTTCTTTTTATTTTGAATGAAAAGTGGCTTTCAGTGTTAGAAACACTGGTTATTACTGCATCAACAAAGTCTTTGTTGAGCTGGTTCCTTTCTTCATGAGTTAAAGCAAAATATCTATCTACTCTATTATGAAAAGCACTATTTGATTGGTCAGAGAATTATCTTAATAAATATACAAATAGCATATCTTTCAAACCTAAAAAAATTATAATAGCAATATAAGAAAGTTTCAAAATAATAAACATGTCTACAACCTGAATGATATTTTCTTAGTTCTCATGCCCTTGCACAGGGCACAGCCCGGATTTCTATAAGCAGCAGCCGAGTTCCTATTTTGGAGATGCACCTTTAGAATGTCTGGAGACCACTACACTATCACAGTGTAAATGCTAATAAAGATTGGTATTACTAATTTTCAAAGCAAAATTTAAAGTAATTAATGTGATTAATCGATTTCTTTGTGATTTCCTCCACTGGTTTTGCTTTCTATTTTTTCTTTTAGAGTTATCTTCCTCTTTGAGATCAAGAGCCTAGTTACCTCTATTTCCTGCTATTTTTATATTAAAATACTTTTTAATTTAGTTTAATTTGCTTTGGTGCAAAAAATATATTAAGAATCTAATTTCCCTCAAAGTTTTGTCTATTGTGCAATCACCCTTTACAGAATAAGCCTTCCCTACTCATTTCTAGGGGGAAAAATGTATCATAAAAATTTTTCAGATACTGGAGTCTGTTTCTGGCATATCTGTTGTTTTCTTTTTCTTTTTTCTTTTTTTTTTAACCACTAGCACTATTTTATTCACTATAGCTCTATGACACATTTTATTATCCGACAAGATGAATCTTTACTCACTGTGCTTTGGTTTTTCAGAAATCATTTTTGTCTGTTTTTCAGAAATATATCATTGGACTTGAAAATATAGAGCTAAAGAGAGAAAAGATATTCCACAGAGAGAGAGAGAGAATAAAGACAAAAGGAACATTCATCCACAGAACAGATGTCCCTTAGGCCCAAAGCAATGTTGAAGAAAGGAAGTTCTAGAGTTTAGAGCTAGATTCATCTTCTGATAATTAATCATCCAGATTAAAAAAAAAAACTAGAAAAGGATAAAAAATAGACATACTCTAATGTAAATGCATTTCAAAGCAATAATCTTATCACAACATTTATTCCTTATTTAATTTGCTCTTTAGGACATGTCCATGGAAATAGAAAGTTTCTGAAAATATTCTGAGAAAGTAAAATTTACTATTATAATGGTTTTTCCTAAACTTGGTGTTTGCTTCACATTGCCCTTCACAGAAATTTTCCTCCCACCAACTTTTGTGATGTGTCATATATTGTTTTAGTAAACCTGAGTCAAGATTCAAAGAAGCCCCTGATTTTAAAATTGGAAGGTTTTGACTTGGTTTCATTTTGAGGTTTGGGAGGTTATAGAAACTCAAAGCAAAATGAAAGCTCTGTAAATCTCCAAATCTCCATTTTATAATAAATATGCTAGGGAGAATATAAATATAAATATAGATTGCTAAAGCTCAAGTGTTCCAGACCAGCCTGAACAATAGTGAGACCTCGTCTTTACTAAAAGTAGAAAAACTAGCCAGGCATTGTGGCAAGTGCCTGTAATCCCAGCTCCTTGGGAGGCTGAGGCAAGAGGATTACTTAAGCCCAAGAGTTTATGGTTGCTGTGAGCATTTATAAATATAAATATAATATAAATATCCCAGTCCCCCTGTTCTCCCTGTTCTACTCTGAGTAAAATTTATAATAAATTAATTTACCAATACATAGATTTTTAAAAATTAATATAGTGCTCTAACTTTAATATAAAAGATCAATAGAAAGAATTCTATAATTTTAATGTGTGATTCTTGGTACAGTCACACTGAAGACAGTGAAATTGTTAGCTATTTGTACCCTGTATGTAGCAATGACCATGAATAAGATAGATACAAATACAGAATAACAGAATATGTGGTACTGATATTCAAAAGTCTAAGTACAGTGACTGTCAGTAAGTAATGTGATATTCCAAAATGGCAAGCTAACTTTGGTTAAGTTCAGTCTAAATCAAAGTATAATCTTTTCTTGATTTTTATGTAGTTGCACACCTGAAAAAAATCAGTGTGTATATAAAACAAGTTAGAGTCTAGGCTCATCTAATTATACATGTCCACCTTCTCAATGCATTCTAGAAGTACTATATGTCCTTGATATTCCTAAGGCATAGGGTTATGGGCTACTAAATGTTCCCTTCCTAGTATCATAACAGGATATAGAAGACTGAATCTGGGCGGTGCCTGTGGCTCAAAAGGGTAGGGCACCAGTCCCATATGCTGGAGGTGGCAGGTTCAAACCCAATCCCGGCCTAAATAAATAAATAAAATAAAATAAAAATCATGTTAAAAAAAAAAAAAGACTGAATCAGTCCTGATTCTCTCAGGTATGTGAAACAGATAAGAGAGAGCACAGATAGGAGAAACGGGGATGGATGAGTAGAAGACTACTCAAGAAGAGCTCTCAAACCCAAATTCCAAAACATGCAGAAACATATAGGGAAAATTAACCCCAGGAAATTCAGCCAACAGAGTCAACAATTAGGACATAAAGTTAGTCTCTCTCTCATGCACACATACTCTCTAAGTATTAACAAATAGAAGAAGCTGAAAATAATTTCAATTCATCCTAATTTAGATTTATAGCTACAAAAATAAAAAAAAATTGTACTAAAGTCTGCTAATTTTTAACAAGCTATATCCAAACAAGATTATGTACACAGAATGAGTGCTAACAACCTGAGCTAGAATTTCACTGCAGCAGTTTTCTTGAATAAGGCATATGCTATGCCTACAAGGGGAGATAAAGCCTATTTTAAACGAGTTTGTTAAACTTTTAACTAACAGTGGAATGTCAAGAAAATAATAGCTTCCTAGAAGTTCAAGATCAAAGATCTCAGAGTCATTTCACCTAACATCCACCTTCATCAGAATCTCAAATCTTTCCTTTCTGGCCTTAACACCTGCCTAGCCCATCCGAGTGGAATCACTGCTTATGGAGCCAGCATTCCATTTCTGAGCTAACTATAAAGAGGTCTTTTTTGTTACACTAATTCAGAACCTGACAGAGAGCACAGTAAGGTCATGAACCCTCAAAAAAAAAATGAGTTTGAATCTTGGGCTCTTCCACTCATTAGCTGTATGAACTTGAGCAAATCACTTAACTTCTTTGTGCTTCCATTTCCTCACCTGGTAAATGGCATTAAAAATACATCTATGTTCTGAGTTCTTGTGAGAGTCAAAAGAGTTAAGTGACATGACATGCTTGCAACCAGGACTGGAAGGTAATAAGCAGTACATAAAGGAGCAGCAGCCTACTTGAGTCTTCAGTATCATCTTTGAATTCTACTAGAAAACTGATAGTGTCACACCCAAGGATGCCAGATCCTCATACCAATACTCTTGAAGACTGGATTCCCAACTTGACCCCATATTTCACACGTGTTCCAACCTGTCCAAGGTAAAATGTGTTCATGCAGCAACTCACAATCAGTGCTGCTCCACTTCCATTCATGAGATGAAAAGCTTGTTTGTATACGGAGCTTGAATCTCAGTTGACAAAATGAGAAAATTTCATTATTTTTTACTTTATTTTTCTATAAATGAATTCAGTTTATACTGGAAGTTTCCATGCTACTGGGTGGTAGAGACCTAACCTGAGTTAATTCACATTTAGCTTCTCCCAGAGTTGCATCAAAATTCTGGGGTCATAGGTTTATAGCTCTCCTAGTGTCAAGGTTGTAGGGATAAAGTGAGAGAGAACATGGGGCAGTCAGTGGGTATTTACACAGTCATCCGCTTAGATGTCCTGGTTCCCTTCTAGGCTTTGCTCAGTAGTTACCAGCAGGTCTGCACTACAGCACAGCCTCCTTGTATTTCACTGTGCTGTTCTCATCATCAAAGCCTCTTTAATGACTTCATTCTCAAGTTCTGGGAGGCTGAAGTGGGTAGGTTGCTAGAGCTCAAGACTTTAAGACCAGCCTGAGCCAGAGCAAGACCCCCAATCTCTACTAAAAGTAGAAAACCAGCCAGGCATTGCAGCGAGTGCCTGTAGTCCCAGCTACTTGGGAGGCGAAAGCAAGAGGATTGCTTGAGCCCAAGAGTTTATGGTTGCTGTGAGCTATGATGCTGCAGAACTCTACCAGGGCCACAGAGCAGACTCTGTCTCAAAGAAAAAAGGAAATAAAAAAGAACTTGATCCACACCTATGCCAGGAAAAATTCTACTGTGGTACACGACTCTAAGTTACAGAAAACTCTGCTGTGTTTTTAGGCCCTCCGACCATCTCCTGCTGCGATGTCATGCTTTAACACAAGAAACTTCAGGAGGCTCATACCACACAAGTAACAGTTAGGTTTTCTCTTTAGGCTAGTGTGGGGACTCTGGAGCTTGCCTCCCTCTATCTGCCAGCCCTGGGGACAGAGGCATAGGTCTCCATTCCTTTCCTATGTCCAACTACATCCAATGTCCTCAACCCTCAACCTATTCTTCTAATAGGCCTAAGTGCTTTTGAAAGATTAAAAGTTATAAACTTTTAAAGTTTAATTTCTCCTATGGCTTTTCCTTTCTCAAAAAAATGAAGGCAAAATACCTAACTCCCTAGATAGAAGGTAGAGAAGGAAGGAGAGAGTTAAGAGTAACAGGAAACATGAGGCACAAACAAGTATCAGAATTGTAAGATTTCTTACCTTATCACTTTTTCTGATGATATTCAATTAAATTGAGTCAATTTTATGATCGGATAGGACTTATTTTCTTAGCAACTACTCCATGCGTGGTGTTGTGTGTGGTGCTAGGGACACAAAGATGAGCAAGACACAGGCCTTACTCTCCAGAAACTTACTCAAGTCTCAACCTCTCCATTCCCTCTTCTGCTTTATTTTAGATTATATAATTTTTCAGCTATATTCTTATACGTTTTTCACCCATCTCCCTGCTTCAAATTTCTTGACTTCCAGTTTTATGTACCTTTAACTCGTCCTCACACTTTTTAAAACAGAAATCTAATCATACTATTCTTTTGCTTAAACATTTGTAGTGTTAGAATTATCTTCAAGACAAAATACCAGGCATGGTGCTTAGTAGTTGAAAATATTATTTTCTTTAGTTCTGAAAGCATTTCTATTAGGTACTCAATTTTACAAACAAACAAACAAACAAACAAAAACTAAAGCTTAGAAGTCTTAAACTATCCTGACAAAGTCCATAGAGTTGTGAGAACCAAGACCCAAAATAAGCTGTTCAGACCAGGCACAGTGCCTCATGTGTGTAATGCTAGCACTTTGAGAGGCCAAGGCAAGAGATCACTTAAAGACAGGAGCTCAAGACCAGCCTGAACAAGAAAGCCAGTGAGACCCCATCTCTACAAAAAATAGAAAAATTTGCATGTCTATAATCCCAGCTACTCAGGAAGCTGAGGCAAGAGGATTGCTTAACTCCCGGAGTTTGAGATCGCAGTGAGCCATATCACAGCATGGCACACTCTAGCCCAGAAGACAGTGCAAGAAGCAAGGACCCCTCCCCAAGGTGACTTGCCTTTAGATCCACTGCTTTTACTATTAATGTTCTAGCTTCTAGTTTCCTTGATCTGTTTCATATCTTAGATTAAGGAATCTTGGGGAGTAAGACTACTACTGCCATACAATCATTACTACTGTCTTACCATTACTACAGTAAGGAACAATACCACTTTGTCCTTATTCACCATCAATATAAAGAAGGAAGAAGGAAGACACTTACCTAGCTGGCCAAAATCAGTCAAATGAGTCTGGCAGTTCCTGGATATCAAAGTTTGAGGCAAATCACTGTTGCAAGTAATATATGATACACAAAGCCTTAAAGATAAAAAATGAAAACCACCTGTTCCAGTCCATACACCATGTTATTGTGAAAGTAGAACAGAGATTCCAGTCTCCTGAATCCTCTATCCACAAACCATAATGCAGCACACAAATCCACTAACAAAAATGAACAGAAAGTTTTTAGTAAGTTAGCCCAGTGTAACAGGCAACTAAACATTTTTTTAAGTTTTAAAGTGTGGCAATTAATCACATCTCTAGGAAGCGTGTGGTATAGCTAAACGGCGATTCACAGGCAAACCTCAAAAACACCAAAGTTGCTTATGACTGTAAACCCCACTCAAATTTTTTCCCAAGTGGTTTCAACATTCTGTTGGAAGAGTGACAGTTGGACGTAATGGTTTTATTTTCTCACTTTTCTTCAGAAACCAATCCATTTCACTATTGCATAATTTCCAATCTTTTTAAACCCTTGACCCCTTTGGATAAATCTGAAAATCTCATGACACCGTTCCCCACCCTGACAAGTGAGTTTTGTGTGTGCAGAAAAATAAATTCTTTTTCCTGCATATAATGTCAGACAAAAACAAATTATTGCATTTTACTTTTTAAGTTATCATAAGGAAAGGGATGGTTTACTTTCCAAATATAAAAAATATATTTTAATATTTTTTCTTCAAATTACATATCACCTCTCCTCACACTCCATTTTGGCCTTCTCATCTACTAAATCAACTGTATGCTTCCATTTTTTAATTTCTAATCTATTCTCATGAAATATTGAAGTCCAATTTAAGGCTTTAAATGGGTCTATAATTGTCCAAATACTTAGAAGAGTTGTCATTTATAAAAGAATTCCAAGATAAAAAGGAATCAAGCAATAGAAATTAAACTCTTAGGTTCATAAGATATTAAGCACTCAGAGCCCTAAGAGGAAAATGAATCTCTGGGCCTATGGCCTAGACATCTGTATTATAGAAAAGAGTCTCAGCTGATTCTAATAACCACCTGTATTAGGAAACCAGTTAATCCTATTCCATTATTTGACAGATGAGAAAACTGAAATGCAAAGAAATTAAGTATGGCTTACCCAATTTGCTAACTTAATTTAAGCAACTTTTTAAAATAGTAGTCAGATTTCTATCATCAACTCTCATTTATAGTGAGAAAAAAAAATTTACAATCATTTAACCTTCCTCCTTTTCCAAAAATTGCCTGGACAGCTAAAAAGTGACAGATTGAATATATTACTTTATTTCCTTTCTGATTTATGACTGCAATAAAATAGCAACAAAAGGATAAAAAAGGTCTAACCCAGAAAGAAAAGGAGAAGCTTGTTCACTGTTTTGGAAGATGTTAAACAGATGATGGAATGGTGACTGATGTGATAGAAGAAGGAGCTTCAACATAAGAAACACATCTGGAGGTACCAATGAGAAGTGGATTTATTTGCCCTAAAAAAACTCAGTAGCAATTACCACACTACATGGCAATGGGTAAGATTTTAAGTAAAAAGGCATATGGGTGGCTGAAATTCATCTACCCTCTTTAAAAAACATTTTTTCATAGTTTCTTTGAATAATATTAAATAACATTAAGCCTGTTTTTACATATATGCTAAAAACTTATCAATTATGCCTTAATCATAATGTAAAAGAGAAATAAATGGAAACTAAGGCATAATAAAACAGTATATAAAATAGTAAATCATAATACAATAATGTACCTTAATATACAACATTCAGGCATGATTACACTAGAAAATATAGTACAAAATTAAGATGCCCTTTATATCTGTATGTAGAATCGTTGTAAATGCAACTTCTATAAAAGTAGATAGATAAGATGTGTTGTATAGGTGGCTCAAATGCCACAAGAAGTAGCAGTACTAACAGTGACATGATTTTCCAAAATGAACAAGTCTAGGTAATATTATGAATATACATGTCAGCATGTAAACAAATTTCATTCTTGGAAATTTAGAGTATATTAGAAATATGCAAAAGGATGCATCATGAATAAATGTATCACAGAGTTATGTTTAAGACCTATCTATTCCAGAAAATAGGAGAGAAGGAAATACTTCCCAACTCATTTTATAAGACCGGCATTACTATTACAACCAGATGAAGACATTACGAGAAAATAAAATGATACACAAATATCCCTCATAAACCTAGGTGCAAAATGCTCAGCAAAATATGAAAAGGATAATACATCCTAACCAAGTGGAACTTATTTCAGGAATGCAAGGTTGGTTGTAACACTTGAAAGCAATCAATGCACTCCACCATATTAACAGAATAAAGAATAAAAATTATATGGTCATCTCAGTTGTTGCAGAAAAATTCTTTAATAAAATTTAGTATCAATTTATGTTAAGGAAAAACAAAAATCCTCCCAAGAAAGAAGGGATAGAATGGAACATCCTTAACCTGATGAAGAACATCTACAAAGGGTTATAGTTAACATCACACATAATTATGAAAAACTAATTGCTTTCCTCCAAGATCAGAACAAATAAAGTATTTGATCTCTTACAATTACTGTTTATACTGGTCTTAGCAGTGCAATAAGACGAGAAAAAAACAAATATTCAGACTAGAAAAGAAGAAATGAAACTACTTCTAGACACAGATGACATGATTGTATATGTTGAAAAATTCCAAAGAGTTTATTAAAAAAAAGAAAAAAATCCTCCTAGAATGAGTGAGTTTAGCAAGTCAGAGAATACAAGGTCAATATTTTAAAAGTCAATTATATTCAAACTACTAAAATTTAAATTTTTTAATGCATCAAAAAAAGAAAAATATACACAAGTATAAATCTAAATCTAACTATATATATATAGAATATCTGGGTTGAAAACTATAAAATACTAGGGAGAAAATCCCATTTAAATAAATGAAGAGATATGCTATGTTCTTGAATCAAAGACTCAACGTAATTAATAAATTAATTCTTCCAGAATTGATGTATAGATTAAATGTAATTGTAACAAAAATTTCATCAGAGTTTTTGTAGATATTAATAAGCTGATTCAAAAATTTGAAGGACTCATACTTTTTGACTTTAGTATTTACTATAAAGCTACAATACACTCAAAATGGACTAAAAACTTAAGTCATTTAAGACCTCAGATGGTAAAACTACTGGAAGAAAATATAGAGGTAAAACTCCATGACATTGTTCTGGGCAATAACTGAGTATAAACCCAGCACAGGCAACAAAAACAAACATAGACAATATCACATCAAACTAAAGCTGCGCAGATGAGGAAACAATCAATAGAGTGAACAAACAACCTTTGAAAATGGGAGAAAATATCTGTAAATCATACATCTAATCAGGGGTTAATATCCAAAATATGTAAGGAACTCAAAACAGCTCAATAGTAAGAAAATAACCCAATTAAAATGGACTATGGATCTGAATAGACATTTTTCAAAAGAAAACATACAAATGATCAACAACAGGTATATGAAAAAATGAAAAAATAAAAATAAAAAATGCTCAACATTATTAATCACCAAAGAATTGCAAATCAAACTACAAGATCTCATCTCATACCTATTAAAATGGTTATTACCAAAAAGACAAAAGATAACAAGTATTGATGGAGAAATAAAAGGAACTATACACTGTTGGTGGGAATGTAAATTAGTAAAGCCATTATGGAAACAGTATGGAGAATCCTCTAAAAGTTAAAAATAGAACTGCCATATGATCCAGCAATCCCACTACCATGTATACAGGTTTATCCAAAGAGAATGCAACCAGTATGTGGAAGAGATATCTGCACTTCCATGCTTATTGCAGTATTATTCACAATAGGCAAAACATGGAATCAACATAAGAATTCATTCATTCAACAATTGGGCAAATGGATAAAGACAATATGGAATATAAATAACAGAACATTATTCAGCCGTAAGAAAGAAGGAAACCCTTCCATTTGCAACAACATATATGAACCTGACAGACATCGTGTTAACCAAACTAAGCCAAGCACAGAAGAACAAATACCACATGATCTTACTTACCTGTGGAATCTAAAAAAGTTGAATTCACAGCAGTAGAGAGTATATTAATGGTACATGGGGCTGAGGTGGGGGTGTGGGTAGGAAGAAGTTTTTCAAAGGATACAAAATTTCATTTAGACCATTAGAAAAAGTTCAAGACATCTGTACATCTGTTGTAACACATGGTGACTATAGTTAATAACACTGTTTTCTGTTCTTGAAAATTGGTAAGAGAGTAGGTGTTAAGTGTTCTCATTACACACACAAAAAAGATAAATATGTGAATCAATGCCTATGTTAATTAGTTTTATTTGGCCATTTCAAGGTATGCATATTTCAAAACAATATGTTATACATGAGAAATATATACCTTTTGATCAGTTTAAAATAATTATTTTTTTAAATATGAAATGCTTCACAAATTTGCGTGTCATCCTTGCACAAGGGCCATGCTAATCTTCTCTGTGTTGTTCCAATTTTAGTATAGGTACTGCCAAAGCAAGCACTAAAATAATTTTTAAAAATATGTATGATACTCCCTCAAATTACAATAAACAAGATGGTGTAGTACTGGTGAAACAGTAGACATAAATTAAGGGAATAGACCAAAGTATCCAGAAATAGACCCACATAAATATAGTCAATTAACTTTTAACAAAAGTACAAAGGCAATTCAATAGAGAAAGGGTAATATCTTCAATAAATGATTCTGGAAAAACTGGAAATCCATGTGGCTAAAAAAAAAAAAAAGAGAGAGAGAGAGAGAAGAAGAAGAGAAAAGAAAAATCCTCAACATAGCTCATACTTTATAATAAATTAACTAAAAGGCAATCATAGACTGAATTGTAAACCTATAAATGTTCCCTGGAAAAAATGGAGAAAATCTACATGACCTTGAATTTCGCAAGAATATTTAGAATTTTGAATTAAAAAGTGGTACATAAAGTGAAAAACTGATAAGTTTAATTTTATGAAAATTTAACATTTTTCTCTAAGAAAAGTATTCCAAGGAAATGAAAAGAAGAGCCACACACTGAGGAAAATATTTGCAAATCATATATCTTTTAAAGGACAAGTGCCCAAAATAAATAAATACCTCTCATAATTCAACAATACCAAACAGCTAAACAAAAAATCAACATGTGTATATGGGCAAATGATCTAATGAGATATTTTATGAAAGAAGATATACATATGGCACATCAGAATAAAAAAGTTGTTCATCATCAATAGTCATTAGAGGAATGTAGATTAAAACCCCATTGAGATACCACTACATACTATAAAGATGGCTAAATTTTTTAGATCTGCAATACCAAGTGCTAACAAGGATTCAGAGGCGCAAAAACACCAGTTATTGGTGATGGAAATGCAAAACGCTTCAGTCATTCTGAAAAAAAGATCTTGGAAATAACTTTGAAGAGCAGCATTCTCCCTAAACCACATAGGGCTAAACTCAAAAAGAACTATATATAAGCACTGTATTCTAGTTGGCAAATGTGTTTCCCACAGGGGTATATATTAACAATTCTGAAATTACTTTACATGTATACTATGATCAAACAAAGAAAGTAGATAGGTAGGTAGATAGAAAAATAGATAAAAAGACAGACAGATGATAGACAATCAGGACTGATTTTTCATTAGGGGAGAATGAAGTTACAAATAAGCCAAAGGGGAATGCTAGGAAGAAACTGCTGTGCTGCACTGAAGTGGGAGGTCTCAGAATATGCTGATGATTTTGTAAATATATAGACATATATATAGAAAGAAATATATATTTTTATACATATGAGTTAGAATATATAAATTAATAGATAAATAGATCTCTATTTCTCCTAGTCAAGTCTGCTTACAAGTCCTAGAAACAAAAAGAACTCAGTAGCAATAAACACACCTCACACTGAGACTACAGTTTCTAAATACCATTTTACAATACAAGAATCCGGGGCTCATCACAGATGTGTTTGATTCCAGTGTTGGAGCAAGGAAAATACAAAATGAGCCTTGCATCTTCTGTGGTGCCATAAAGTAAGGTAGTGCTATTAAAAAGAGAGAGAGAAAGAAGGAAAGAAGGAGAGAGAGAGAGAGAAAAGAAAGAAAAAAAGAAAGAAAGAAAGGCATGTTGAAAGGAAGGAGGAAAAAGGAATGACAACTTGTCCTTACAGAAGAATTTCAACCAACAAGCGTACAAAGAATAGGAGAACTAGGAAACCACCATTAGAACACTACAGTGACACTAGCCTAAGTCCTTGATTAGCATGAAACTGCAGTTGGTTAGTACTGCCTACCCCTGGATTTCTTTCATGTGATAGAGAAGAAAAACTCTATCTGGTTTTAATGATAGTTATTTGGGGTTTTCTGTCACTGAAAAAAATCCAACCTAATCCTAACTAAGACAAGGCTTTTTCTAAAAAGGTTTCTTATGAGGGACCTATTTTTTCGGGCATTGCCTTAGCAACCATTTACTTACTGCCTATAATGACAGCATTTGACATTGATAAATACATTTAATCTTTAGAGCAATACTATATATTATTATCCTCGTTTTTCAGATGAAGAAAATGAAAAATAATTTTTCAAGCTAGTTTGTGTGGCGGAATAATATACCCACCTAAGTTGTGGGGCAAAAACTAAAGACAAGTCCATGTCTCATTTAGAGCCAAGACTATGGTTTTTCCCCTATGTCTCACAGCCACTCCAGAAAATTTTTCGGATAACTTCAGTTGGCAAGTAGATATATAGATAAATACACACATCTGTTCATGTATATGTATTTTTGGGAGGGGCAGAAATATACTGGAGGAAGAGCTACTGGATGTTGCTGCTGATTTTACTGATACTTTAAAAGTATACTAGGATTGAACAAATAAGGATAGATGGGTATATAGGTACACAGGTAGATAGATAATGAGAGCCAGATTTCTCATTATCAGAGAAAAAAGTTACAAATAAGCAAAAGGGGAAATGTAGGAAGAACCCTGTCATGCTTCATTGAAGTGGGTGGTCTCAAAAGGTAGTAATGATTTTCTAAATATATATGCATATATATTAAAACAGAAATAAATATAGATTTGTATATATGCATGAGTTAGAATACATAGTTAAATAGATAAATACAGTGACAGCTCACACTTTAAGGGGTGACAATTCTTAAAATTCTCCAGAAGAAATAATCCTAGAAGTCCCAACCCTGGGAACTCTTTCCAATGACCTAAAAAAGTCCTAATTTGTCTGGGCACTAGAAGGATGCCACCCTATGCCATTGGGGTAGTGTGTTTCCATAGCTGCCATCAATTTCTTCCCTCTGAGAACACACATGACACCTTACCATTGAAGATTGTGTCTATTCCTGCACCCCCTTGATTTTGAGCTGGCTTGTGACTGCTTTGACCAGGTGTCTAAGAATAGACATTGAAGCACCAGAGACCACATGTATTGAGTGGAGAAGCTATCTTGGTGTCTAGCCTAGTGGAGCCTTCAGATGACTCCAGCCTGGGCCCTGTCAGACTGCAACTACATGAAAGACCCCAAAGGAGATCCAACTGAGTGAGCTCAACCAACACCCAGAACCTAGAGAAAATAAATTACTGACTTAGGGTATTAAAGTTAGGGATATCAGTTGGGCACGGTAGTTCACAACTATAATCCCACCATCTTGGGAACCTAAAGTAGGAGGATTGAGGCCAGGAGTTTGAGACCAGCCTGGGCAACACAGCAAGACACCATCTTTAAAAGAATTTTTGTTTTTAATTAGGTGTGGTGTCATGTGCCTTGTTGTTGCAGCTATTCAGGAGGCTGAGGTGAAATGAGTGTAGGAGTTGGAGGCTTCGGAGCCCTATGATGATGTCATTTAACTCTAGTTTAGGCAAAGAGTGATACATTATTTCTTTTTCTTTTTTTCTTTCTGTCTTTCTTTTTTTTTTTTTTTTTGGCCAGGGCTGGGTTTGAACCTGCCACCTGTGGCATACGGGGCTAGCGCCCTACCCTTTTGAGCCACAGGCGCCACCCCATTATTTCTTTAAGAAAAAAAATTGGAAGATGTTTTGTAATGCAGCAATACATAACAGGAACACTGCTGGTGACACTATGCACTGACATGTGGAGATTGCTGGGGACCACTGGTCAATAGATGACAGGAACACTGCTGGTGACACTATGCACTGATGTGTGGAGAGTACTGGGGACCACTGGTCAATAGATGACAGGAACACTGCTGGTGTCTCTATGCACTGATGTGTGAAGAGTTTGGGGGACCACTGGTCAATAGATGACAGGAACACTGCTGGTGTCTCTATGCACTGATGTGTGGAGAGT
>NW_003852397.1:44699793-44725792 GCF_000181295.1 Otolemur garnettii | reverse complement strand
CTGGTGTCTCTATGCACTGATGTGTGGAGAGTTCTGGGGACCACTGGTCAATAGATGACAGGAACTCTGCTGGTGTCTCTATGCACTGATGTGTGGAGAGTTCTGGGGACCACTGGTCAATGATGACAGGAACACTGCTGGTGACACTATGCACTGATGTGTGGAGATTGCCGGGGACCACTGGTCAATGATAACAGGAACACTGCTGGTGACACTATGCACTGATGTGTGAAGAGTTCTGGGGACCACTGGTCAGTAGATGACAGGAACACTACCAGGGACTCTATGTGCTGATGTGTGGAAAATATTGGGGACCATTGGTCAACTGGCCTTTTGAGGTATTCACAGAATGAGGGAAAGAAGTGAAAAACTCAAAGCAGTATCTCACCTAAGCATCACCCCAAATTCTCCAAGAATAGGGGACAGAACCTTATATTTCTCCCAAAGATGCCTGCTTCATGCTTACCTTCAATAAAGATGAGATTGTAAAAAAGGAAATTTCCAAGCTCTCAAGAGTGAAGGCATTACAGAAGGTAGGATGAAAGTAAGGGTGGAGTTAGGGGAATTCCAGTTACAGGGGTAGCCCCCTGCTCATTTCACCTCCATGCCCTAGTCATGCATTTTTCTTCTAGAATGCTCCTGTCACTCCCATAACCATCATACTTCCCTACAGAGTTTGATTATCTCCATTTTTATTCCAGACTTTCATGGGTGCATATATGGGGGGTACATTCCCTCATGTCCCCCAAGTAAGGCTAGTGTTCCTCTTTGTACCCCCATTGTACCCCCACTGCACTCTGTTATAGCATTAGAATTGTTTCTTCAAATATTCATCTTTACCCACTTGACTGTGACTTTCTTGAGGGAAGGAGACATTTCTTCTTCCATTACATTGTTTTTGTCTTCTCAGAGTTCCCCTAGTCTCTACATCAAGAATATTTGTTCCACTATTTTTTTGCTTAGGGTTTTGTAATTTTCTTTACAGCAGTCCTTCATCTCTTTTGTTAGATGTATTCTTAGGTATTTCATTTTCTTTGATGCTACTGTGAAGGGAATTGTGTTCTTGATTAGCTTCTTATCTTGGTTGTTATTTGCATATACAAAGGCTACTGATTTGTGGATGTTGATTTTATATCCTGAGACATTACTGTATTTTTTAATCACTTGAGCCTTGGGGTTGAGTCTTTTGGGTTTTCTAAGCATAAGATCATATAACTGGCAAAGTGTTTGACTTCCTCTGCACCCATTTGGATGCCATTTATTTCCTTCTCTTGCCTGTTTGTATTGACTAGAACTTGCAGCACTATTTTGAATAGTGGTGGTGATAGAGGACAACCTTGTCTAGAACTGTCTTAGAACTGTCTTCCAGTTCTAAGTAGAAAAGTTGTCAGTTTTACTCCATTCAGTATAATATCAGCTATTGGTGTGTCATAGATGGCTTAAGTAAGATTAAGAAATATGCCACCTATGCCCATTTTCTTCAGAAATAGAAGAAATTAGAAAAGGATGCTTAATTTTATCAAATGCTTTTCTACATCTAGTAAGAGGATAATACTGTCTTTGTTTTTTGCTTCTGTTGATATGGTGAATTACATTTATGGACTTATGTATGTTAAACCAGCCTTGCATCTCTGGGATGAAACCTAGTTGATCATGATGTATGACTTTTTAAATGAGAAGCTGTAATCTATTGGCTAGATTATTAAGAATTGTTAATTGAATTATTAAGAACAATTATTAAGAATTGTTGCATCTGTATTTGTTAGTGAAATTGGTCTGAAGTTCTCCTTTTTAGTTGGGTCTTTTCCTGGTTTCAGTATCAGGGTGATGTTTGCTTCATAGAACATGTTGAGGAAGATGCCTTCCTTCTCAATTTTTTGGAATAGTTTCTGCAGTACAGGTATAAGCTCTTCTTTGAAGGTTTGATAGAATTCCGGTGTGAAGGCATTTGGACTCGGGCATTATTTTGTTGGGAGATTTTTTATTGTTTCTTTGATCTCAGTGCTTGAAATTGGTCTGTTCAGATCTATTTCTTCTCAATTCTAATATGAGTATAATTGTTGACCTAGTACATGGTGTGAGGGGGTATGGGGGAGTGGAGAGAGGGAAGAACAGAGGGGAATGGGGAGTCACAATGTGTGACACACTTCTTGTGGACAGAACACAATTATAAGAGGGACTTTATCTAACAAATGTAATCAGTGTAACCTAGTTCTCTGTACTCTCAATGAATCTCCAACAATAAAAAAAAAAATAAATAAAAGAATATTTGTTGCACCAAATGATGCATTTTTCAAATAGGCTACAGCACAGTCCTCCAAATATATATGTAAAATACAGCAGAGACTGCTTTACTAATAATATTTGGAGGCAGAAAGCATACTTGGTTTTTCTTGTTTGTTTTCTGATCTCAGGGCAAAGATCAATGAATTCAAATATTCACATTCCACAGAGGCTACCAAGTGTCCTCAAACTACAGCCTGTAGGCCACATGCAGCCCACCTAGGACATTTATCTGGCCTGCCAGGTATTTTGCCGCCACTGCCGGTCCTGCTTAGCAGCTGACTCATCCCAGGGCCCGCAGTCTGGCCCTCCAACAGTCTGAGGGACAGTGAACCGACCCCCTGTTTAAAAAGTTTGAGGACCCCTGAAGTACACGAGAGGAAGGAGAGTTAGAGGGCACACACCTTGTTGAAGAACGGCAGATGTCACCCACTGCAGTAATGTGCTCTCCTGTAAGACTGAAGGCTCAGTGGTGTTCAAAAAAATTCCAAAAAAATCTAGGTTTTATGTGAAATGGCTAACCAAGCATTCCATCAAGTTAAATAATGTCTGGGGCCTGAAGCTGACCAATTTTGCCAGTTTTAGCCTCTAGGAGTTACTTTGTCTCAAGTGTATCCTCATTTGTGAGGCTTCTCTGACCACTCCAACTAAGCTACCACCCTACACACATATACCCTAAAGAATACATAGGCTCAATTTTGATCCCCTAAGGTGCTTAATTTTTCTTCATAGCTATTAATACTATCTAGTTTTATACCATGTATTATTTTGTGTACTCATTTTTGTCTCCCCCACTAGAATGCCATCGCCACGAAACCAGGTTCCTTATTTGTCTCATTTACTTCTATATCCCCAGTGTGTGAAACAGCACATACAAAAGACTGAATATGAACAGCTTAAATAGTGCGAGTTCCTGACCCCTCTGTATTCCTGGTGAATGTATGCTTTTTTAAGACACACATAAGAGAGATCCTTATAAATCATTCATTTCTAGTCCTGAGCTGGGATTTTACCCTCTGTGCCTGCTGCTTTCCTAGATGGGTGAGCAGGATCTGACACTATCAAGTGTCCTGACTACTCTCTTTCTCACATCCTAGGGCTTAGAACCCGCTGTGAGTCACCAGACCTTCTCGGCCTGAGGAGTTTCCCAAGAATAAGACATACCCAGCCCTAAAGTCAGGCTCCTATGCTAACAGAGGAAGGAAGAGACAGGAGAATGATGCCACTTCCATAGGAGCCGGGGCTTCTCTCTCTGCCATGTTCTAGATCCCTAGAATATCCCCTCTCCTTGGAGCCTGGAATAAAGAGGAGAAGAAGGTAGGGAAGGGCAAACTGGAAGCCAGGCCAGTTGTCCTACAACTATTGGGCACATGCTCTGCAGAGGGAAGTGTGGAGATGATAGAGAGGTCTGGGAGGTGTTAGAACACACATCTTAGCACTGTAGGCCAACCTAATGAATTTCACCCTGGGCTTGTTTACTGTGATCACAGCTTTCACCACATAGGTTTATTTCCTAGGCTATCACTTGTTATGCTTTATATTTTTTCACAAGTGAGTATAGTTTAAAATTATGTTTGTTTGAAAAGTAAACTTCATATCATGAACACAAATGAAAAACAGAATGGCTATACAAGTAGGTATACACATACTAATACACACACTCAATGAAAATAAAACAATGTTATTAGATCTTGGATGGATACTATTGGCTGCCAAATTTCTTTGCCAAAAGTCTGTCCTTGTGCTAATATAAAGGTAAGTTAGCAAGTGTAAATTTTCTTGAACTAACCAGATGGTTACAAGGTAACTGAAAAAGGAATAATTCTATATGGTACTACGATAGCATCATGGTGCTGAGTTCACGGCCTACAGTGCAATTAGGGAAGCATAGCACTCTGACTTAGCCCAGTACTGGAATCTGCCTGCCTGCAGGTAAAGGTGGGACTTTCCAATGCCAGGCAAGCATGTGCATGTGAAATCTGTAATTGGAGTATCTTATAAGTTGCTAGTGAATGGGGCTGGAGCAGGCAAAGAACACCAATGTGGAAAGAAAATCCAGGAAGCCTTCTTTGGCACTTCCTCTGTAAACTTGTCTGTGGCTCCTCCTGCTGGCTCATGGCGGGGGCATCTTAGGTGTCCACTACATGCCCTCTCATTCCCAGTAAATTAGCTCTGAGTTGTTCATGCCTCGGTGATCTCAAGGCTTCAAGAGGGCACAAGATCTTTTAAGATGCAAGCTCCAGAACTTGACTACATGAAATCTCCCATATTCTATTGGTCAAAGCAATATGCTGGCATAGATTCAAAGGGGAGATAACAAAGATTCCATCTCTTAATGGAAAGAGTGGCAGCAAAGGAGTTAGAGACATTTGGGGGCCATTATTTTAACTACCTACCTTTTTCTGTGTGTCCCCTTCTGTGGATCCTGAAACTTTGATTCCTCTGATCACACTCTGCTTCCTTTAAAAATGATCAGTGCCATTGTTTTACATGATGTGTTGAATTGTGAGCTCCTAAAAGAAGCTCAATGCTGATTAAATTGAACTTTACATAAGCACCGTTGTTCCCCAGTTTACTATCAATAAATACAGTGGAAGTATTTCTTTAAGGACAGCAATATTTTTTTGTTATCATATCATCTGAAAAGTTAGTCCCTTCCAGCTCATGGGAGTACAATGTAGCCAAGTGGTTCTCAAAATGTGGTCCCCAGATCAGCAGCAGGTGCTGCTTCAGGGGACCTGGGGACTCTTCAGAAATGCTGAATCAGAATGTCTGGGGGTGAAGCCCAGCAATTTGGGTTTCAGGGTCTTTTCAGGTGACAAACTGCAGTTTGAAACCCAATAATATTGAGGTTAAATGTACAACTAGATTCAAAATCTCATCTCCAGTCCATGACTTGAGAGAAAAGCATGGTGACATAAGGAAGGGAGGTGAACACTGAAAATCAAGACGCTTATACCTATAATCAATGGACATTTCCACCGATATTACAATGTCAGGATCAGATAAGTATTAATCTGGCTTGCTAAATGCCAGTTTTTAACCATTTGCAGTATGAGAAATATTATCAGAGGTGAATAAACCTTATAATGGATTTAGAAGTGCAAGCTGATAATTCTGAATTTTATACAAAAACACTGTGTTACATAGTTTGTGTATTATCTAACAGGATTGTAGAATTGGAAGGCACCTCTCCCCAAACATCTTCCTCAAGGCTATCCTCAAAGTTACATTCCCAGTCAACCCTTCCTGGGCAATCTGTTTAAAATACACAAACATACATACACACACAGCCAAGTTTCCTATCCCTCTTCTTCACTTTAGTTATTATCCTTAAGATTTTTATCATCATCTCACGTTCTATCAATAATATATATACTATATGCCATTTACTTTGTTATCTGCTCATAATAGAAAACTTAACAGAGATCTGTGGAAGTAAGTTCACTCAGGGAAGAGATTTTTGTCTGTTTTATTCACAGTTGTGACCCCACTAGCTGGCACCTAGTTGATAATCAAGGACATTTCTTGAATAAATGGATGTCATTAATCCCTTTACTGCTTTGGCTCCTCCAAACTGACGGACAGTAAACAAGGACTAGACAGCCAATGTTTTGGTTATGTGAAGGTCTAAAGGGGACAGAGAAGGAGGTTCATTCCCTACCAGAAAGACAGGGCCATTAGGTACCAAGAAATTGTAGCTGAGCTTTGGAAAAAGGGGTCGCTAAATGGAAAGGAAACAGGTCGGGCACTTATCTGGCCTACTATATACCAGGCACACTGTATGCATAAATTTTATATTTAATGTCTACTAGGAGACTATCTGTTGGACATTCCTCAGTGGTACAGATAAGGAAACTGAGGCTCAGAGACAGTTCAGAATTGGCAGTGCAGAGACTGGATCTCAGATATTTAACTCCAAGTTCTTGTTCTTCCTTTGTTGCCAGAGGAATGAATGCTCTAAGGTAGACTTGGAAGGGAGACTGAATATGGAAAATGGTCTCTACCCCTTTCCATTTTGTCCAAACCTGTCCTAGTCATAATGATGATGATAACGATTAATTTCCTTATCCTAGATAATATTTATTCAGTGCTTAATACATGAACACACCTTACATGGGTTATCTCATTTAAGTCTCAAAATGACCCCGTAAGATCTACACTTTTATTATCTTATTTTATAAGAAAAGGGATTTTGAGACTTTATGATCTAAAGTCTTACATCTGTGGGACCTAAGGCTACCACTAGTTACTAAGTGGTAGAGTCGGGGTCTTTATTCAGTGTTTGGAATGATAACATCAAAAAAACAAACCTGCAGAGATTCATGCCAGGAATATGACTAGAGATCAAATGGGATCATTATATACCCAAGTTCTAAAAAAAATTATTCTGTTTCCACCCTTCCCTCAACATATAACTCAAAATAAAGGCAATACTAAACAATAAAGTACATTCTAGAAAACATAAAAATATTCAGCATTCTGATTTTTCAGAATTCTTAAGGCTTCTTCAACAATTTTGAGAATTATTTAACATTAAAGCATTTCAAAAAAATTATTTTGTGTTGGTGACCCTCTTTTGCTAATATTCATCTTTGTGGGCCAAATACGAATGATTTCTTATGGTTACTCCTAATTCAATCTGCCTGTTGGTAAATTTAGTCCTAAATATATTGATATTTGTGAATCTCTGTGCTTTCCTGATTTCCTGTCCCACTGACAAGTAGGTTCCCTTAAAAGTGAGGGGAAAAAAATGAACATGCAGAAGTGGAAGAATATTTTCACGACCATCATCTTTCTTTGTGGGTGCTGCATGTACTCCGTTTCCCTAAAAATCTGAGGCAATTTGAAACCAGGAATACTGCTGGATTTCCAATATCCTCCACTGATTCTGCCGTATCTCTAAGAACTTCCCTAACCATGAGGAAGGGGGGAGAGACTTTCCCCAACTCCATGCCCACCCAGCCCCCTGCCCTGGTGGTGCTTGCCAAATCCTTTACTGTGGTTTTCTGATGTGAGCTATTATCCATGAGCGTCCCAGAGCTGAGACTGAACTCCGTTTCTTGGAGGGCTCAACCAGAATTCCCTGAAGTGAAAGCTGAGTCTTTTACCCACCAAGCTCCCTCTTTTTGTAGCTAATCAACTGGCTAAATCCTCTGAAGTGAAAAAATGCACATTTTGTTGTCTGTGACTCACTGAGGCTGAATGCCTCTCACAATGGCAAGGTCTATGAAATGACTACGTATTAGGGATGAGTGATTTCTCACACTTAATCTGTTTCCATCCAAGACTGCCAAGTTGGTCCTCCGGGCCTTGGAACTGAGATATCACATTTCCCACATTTCTTGCCTTTTCTTCTACGTGTGTTCCATTATTTATTAAGGCCTCGAGTGTACCTGGGGTTCGTCCCCAACTGGGGTCAGACATTTTAGGCCCTCCCCACCTTCCCAGGAGTTGGATTTTTATAAGGGTGAAAAAGACTCCTACCCCTGCCGTTCTTCAGTTGAACTGTTATTAAGAAGAGAAATAGAAACGCAAAAGCCCAGTTGAGAGAAGCTATTTCTAAGATTTGAGGTCTGGCGGCAATACACCAACTTTGAAGGTTTGTTTTCTCCCCACTCAGTGTCGTGGCAAAGGGTTATCAATTGTGTGACTCCATCAATTAAAACACTTGCTTGCAGGTAATAGAAAACTTAAAGGGAGATAGATCTCCCTCCTTGGTCCCACTAAATATCAGCAAAATCCTGGGGTAAATTAGGGCATCAGGAATAGCTGGCACAGGCTTAGAAATTGTTCTGAGACCTCATATTCCTCCCATCTCTTGCCTTTACTTCTTTCTTTATCCACTTTTCTCTCTAGAGGTATAATACGATGAACTGTCAGTTTTCTACACCCTCATAGCCCTCGTACACCTCACCGGGTGTGCTTTCTCTTCTGACGGGCAGCACCTATACATCTTTGCCTCCAAGCTCTGAAGCCAACGTTGCCTGCGGCTGCCCTGAAAGCTGGAAGAGCCTGGGAATTTAAGTTCTCCTAAGTGGGGTAGACATTAACCAATGACTGACAGATGCAGAGGTGTAAATACTCCAACTCCCTCACCCTGGATGGGAACAACTTTGCAGTTGAGGTTGTCTCTGGAGCTCCCACCTCCTGCAGAAGATTCGGAAACACAAATTCTCATATTAAGGGAACCCCACCAAAGACAGGCAAATCCTTTCTTGTGTTAAAACAAACATTTCAGGCTTATATATTTCCAGACTAAAATCCAAAGCCATTTAAGCAAAAGTTTCTTAACTTAATATTGAGAGAGGATACCCGAGAAGGGTGAGGTCTAGGAGAACAGGTCTTCTCAAGGAGACCACAAGGATACACCTGCAAGGTCCTCTCCATGGTGACTCAGCTCTTGGGAATGTGTAACTTGGAAATCTCCAAGTTCTGGGAAATCCTGTAGTTGTGTAGGGATTGGAATAGCATCTCCCACTTGATTCAAACTGCCCAATGAGAGGGGTACCTGTGGGGTGGAACTTTTTGACTGTCAATAAAAAGGGAAAGACCAAACCAGTCAGAGAGCACAGCCATCTGAAATTCTTCTATGCCATAAGCTCCCAGCTGGTAAATAAAGCCCTTCCTCTTATAAACGTGGTGTTTGGGTGCTCTTTCTCTCCGTTCGGCCTCGTCTTCCTGCAACAATATAATTCAACTGCCTTGGTTTATGTACCTACTCCTAAGTCAATAGTAGCGGGCATAGGGATGCATACAACATCTGTCTAGATCTGAGTCTCATGTCCATTGATGGATCAAGAGCAGTGAGGCTTGAACCACTGGAACCACACCAACAGGGAATAGAGGTAATGAAGAAGGGGCATCCTAAAGGAAAAATAGGGATTCTTATTGGAAAACAGGGAATGAATGCTTCAACACAGCATAACAGGGGTAAGCAAATTATTGATAGTCCATGGCAGACTACCTGTTTTTGTAAATAAAGGTTTATTGGAATGTAGCCACACTCATGTTTCTGCATTGCCTACAGCAGGTTTTAAGTACAACAGCAGAGCTGAGTACTTGCCACAGAAACTGACTGTATAGCCTAAATAGCTTAAAATATATATTCTCTGGACTTTTAAAGGAAAGTTTTCTGATCTTTTGACCCCTGCACCACAGTACTGTTTTGGAATGGACTTCAATGTCAGTCTGTGGCACATCCTGAGGAAAATGCCAAGCAGGAATTCACTGATACGATCACAGTTTTAGTGTATGTTACCCTGTTTCCTGCAGGCCTCCTAATTAAAAGAGTTCAATATGTAACAGTGTTTGACAAACTGTGTGTCCTAACACCCTGGATTTCCTAAAAATGTCTTGGGAGCAAGAGACTACAGAGTGAGGGAAGGACCCACACCCAGGACTCCCAGAGTCCTGCCCCATATCACATTTATCTATTGGCCCAAATTGTTAAGCACATGGGACTCATGGGTTATGATCATAGAAGTAACTTTGGTTGCTCAGTCTGGCTCCATAGGAATATCTCTTTCCCACCTCTGGAGGAAAAGTAAGGCGGTCCCATGACTTTTCTGTTCTTAGGTACCTGAAAGTCTGTTAGTTGTTTAAGCAACAGACAGTCTTAACTCAGACATTAAAGTACAGACTGTCAAGTCACATTTTACCAAAGCAAATCTTTCAGAGGTGTGGTTTCTACCCTCACCCACCAGCCGGAGACTGCCTTTAGAGAAGTGGGTGTGCTGTGCTCTTACCCTCTTACTTGGTGCTGTTCTTGGCCCTGCCCTCTCCCCTGCCCTACTCCTGATGGGACGGTGGGAGTAGAGGTCTAAGGAGACAGGAAGGTTTTGACTAGCCAGCTGTTCTCACAGGTTTGTGACCACCAGTCCTCATTGGTATTCAAAACCAACTTCCAGAGCCACTTTTCTTGGCTTCTTTGGAGATTCTTCAACATTGGAACATTTTTAGATTATATCCTGGGCTGGGCACAGTGGCTCATGCCTATAATCCCAATACTCTGGGAGGCTTAGGCAGGAGGATTGCTTGAGCTCAGGAGCTTGAGATCAGCTTGAGCAAGAGAGAGAGAGCCCATCTTTACTAAAAATAGAAAAACTAGCCTGTAGTCTCAGCTATTTGGGAGGCTGTGGCAGGAGGATCACTTGAACCCAGAAGTTTGAGGTTGCTGTGAGGTAGGTTGATATCACAGTACTCTAGTCTGGGCGAAAGAATGAGACTCTGTCCCAAAAAAAAAAAAAAAAAAAAAAAAAGATAATATTCTAGACAAGGATATTCTGCAAATACAAATGTAAAAAGCTCCTTGAACAAGTAGAACATATGAAATGTAATAAGAAAGCACCTTTATTTTTGTCTCTCATTATCCCTTTAAAATTTTTTGTGGAGAGAACATTCTTTCTTCCTCTATGACTAGATGAAAACCAACAAGGCCTTTTCTGGTCACTTGAAATTAATAGAAAATTCATAGTTGCTTTACATTACATTCTCAATTTAAAATTTAAATAATCAAACATTATAAAATAATTTTAAAAATTGAAAATAATTAAAATTATCCAGTCCCTTTATGGAAACTCCAAATTTAACTTCGTCTACTTTTCCACTCTACCTTGATTTCAGAATCTCAGGTTCTGACTATTCCAAAGTTGGAGTTTGAGGAGAAAAAACAGGGAGAGTGAGCCAAAATTATTTTGCATGAATCATGTGAAAATAAAATAGACATTAAAAGTGGACCCTTTCATGGGCAAATTGTAGGTTTCCCTACTGGTCCCCTCTGACTGGCTTTACTTTGTCTGAGGCCCAAGGGTTGGCATATACTGTGGCAGACCAAATTCCACCAATTGTCTGTTTTTATGAATAAAGTTTTATTGGAACACAGTTGTGCTCATTCTTTTACATGTTGCCTACAGTTGCTTTTGTGTGACAGAGTTGAATAATTGCAACAGAGACTGTGTGGCTCACAGAGACTAAAATATTTACAATCTGGCCCTTTAGAGAAGCATTTTCCACTCCTTGTTCTAGATTGGGCTTCTCTTTTCACTGGCTACTCCTGAAACCCCCTCCAGCTTTACAACCGGCTGGAGGCTTCTTCCCCCACAGGCTACCCTCTAGGAAATGATTTCTTCCAGAAGTTACACATCTCCTTAACTAAAATTAGAGACAACAAAATTGTTCCCCATCTTTACTCTGGACCCCCCTGCCCCAAGCTACCCTCATGGAAATTGCTCCACTGTGGGGCGGCACCTGTGGCTCAAAGCAATAGGGCTCTGGCCCCATATAATGGAGGTGGCAGGTTCAAACCCAGCCCCAGCCAAAAACTGCAAAAAAAAAAAAAAAAAATTACTCCACTGTGGCTTCAGCTGCTGAGATGGATGTGAAGCTGTTTGGTGGTCCAGTGAAAGCCCCTTTCTCTAGCTTAGGAACAGAAGATAGCAGGCCATTTTGTGTCTGTGAGAGAGAGATGGGAATTACACAGCTATTTCCAATGAAATCCCCCGATACAATCCATACAGTTTCCCACAACTGGTTCTTTTTGTATATTTGATAGGGTTGACATGTTGTTGTGGGTTAGGGTCCATAGAAGCAGAGTCTGAGATATAAATTCTTTTGAGGGTTGCCAGATAAAATATAAGATGCTCAGTTACACAGGAATTTCTAATAAACAACAAATAATTTTTTGTATGCATATGCCCATAATGTTTACACAGGACACAATTATACTAAAATACTACTCTTTGCTTACCTGAAATTCAATTGTAACTGTGGTAGCTGTAAGTCATTAGGAGTCAGTACTCACAGTAGCTGAGGAAGGGCCAACTCTAATTCTTGTTCAAGTGACTTATTGAAGGAACTAAAAAGAAAGGGAATGAGAAAATCACGGTAGGGGAGGAGGAAGATGCTAAACAAGGATGTGTTCTCAGTGGGAGACTAGCTTCAACCTGATCCATGGGGACCTCTGGAACATGACTGTACCATAATGTGAGTCCTACCTTGAGGTAAGGGGTCTGCCATTGGCAATCCATTCTCAGTCAGTCCTAGTCTCTGGCCAATTCTCCAGACAAAAAGGTAGCTGCAAGCTTAGGTGTCAGTGCTCACAGCAGCTGGGGAAGGGGCAAAGGAGCCCAGTAAAGGGGCTCTGGATAGGGCATCAGTGATGTCCATCTCAGCTCTCTAACTGGTTGTTGACGACTTTGAGACCTCCATCTGATAGTCTGCAATATCATCTCTACCCATCATGCTTGATCCAAAACTTCCAATTTAACATTCTGTTACATCTATTTTATGCAATGGGTGTTATGTTTCCTTATAAATAGGAATTCATGGTTGTAGAAAATATTGTATTGAAAAGAGCACTTGTCTGGGTGATGGGTAACCTGGGTTCAGATTTCACCTGTGCTATTTACTGGCTGTGACCTTAAGACAAATAGATTAGTTTCTCAAAGTCAGTTGCTCATTTACAAAGTGAAACTTCAGAAAAGAACTCTCTCAAAAGGTTTTTGTACAGTAGTCCCTCAGTATCCATGGAGGATTGGTTGTAGGATTCCTGTAGATACCAAAATCCGTGGATGCTCAGTCCCTGATGTTAAATGGTATAGTATTTGCAAATAGTTTCTGTACATCCTCCTATATACTATAAATCACCTCTAAATTACTGAAAATACCAAATGCAATGTATATGCTACATAAGTAGTTGTTATGTTGCAATTGTTTAAGGAATAGTGACAAGAAAAAGTCTGCACATGTTTAGACATGTTTTTTCAAACATTTTCCATTCACCAAGGTAACCAACTGATATGAATGGGCACCTGTATTTCATTTGGGGCTCAAAATGGCAGTGTCAAAATTTTGTTTTGCCTTTGCCTTTTCATGGGGAGATATAGTCTGCTCTTCTTTCTGTGAGTTCAGGCCTTTCTTGGGATCTGAGGAATGGTCAAGTCATTATTTGAGAAGGCAGACACTGGGACTCTAGTCTTCCTTGTAAAGCAGCTCACTCAGTGTGATGTGTTTGAGCTCAATTGTTGCAAGGGATTATGAAGTTTGTTTTCTTATAATTGGTCATATTATTCAATTATTCAAGTCAAATGGAACTGGGCATTTTATTTTGCTTTTTAAGTTTTCAATTTCATTCCATTGAACTCCTAAAGAATTTTTTAGAGTAGTTTTTATCTGGACAACTAAAATTATCCCCATGTCACATAGATATTAAAAGATTTCCACAATATTGACTACATTGAGAAAACTCAAAGAGCTTTGATTGGAGATTTTAACCCAACCTACCACCCACCTCTACCCCCAATCATGAGTCATTTAACTTCTTTGGGCCTTGGTTTCTTCCTGTATTAAACTGTGTTTATAGTAGCTGGCCTTTAGGAAGCCTGCTCACATGCTTCTCACCATAGAATGTCTGCAGAGATTAAGGTTTCATTTAATATAGCCCCCATAATACCTTTCATAACTTCTTTTCATTCCAAAACAATATATATTTATTGGATATAATTTGGATAACAGAGATAATCAGAAAGGAGCAGGTAAAATAATGGCTGCACTCACTACCCAGGGAGCAATTGAGGTGAGATCATATATACAGTATTAAATAATCCTCTTCAAATTAAGCAGTATTTGCAAACACTACCAAATTATTATTTAATGTTGAATTGTTTTACTTTCTACTCTACTTTCTTGGCATGTAAACTTTTGTGGTAGAAATGTTTTCTTGGGCAAATTCTTTCCAAGTTAAAGGTATGGTGAAAAACTAGGTTAAACTGTGGAAAGTGCCACAAATTACATGGTGGCTTTAGTGTCAAAGTATGAACCCAGTGGAGTGGGTAAGTCCTTGAAAAATCTTGAGGTCCCAGAGATAAGCAGTGTTTCCTGTTTCTTTAAAATGGTGGTTTCCTGTAAGCTGTTGATGTGTAATGATTATAATGTCTTTGATAGCACATTGAGAAAAATGTTTTAATTAGATCAAAGTACTACATGTTAGATGGATAACAAGGCAAAGAAGCCCTCTGCAACCCTACAGTTGAGTTGAAAAATGTTATTTTACATGGAATAGAAAGGAAAAAGGAGAAAAATTTGGACAAAACATAAACATAAAAGAAATTTTCTTTCTTTTTTGTAAGAAAATATTAAAATTTTCTTTCCCTTTCTTTCTTTCTTTCTTTCTTTCTTTCTTTCTTTCTTTCTTTCTTTCTTTCTTTCTTTCTTTCTTTCTTTCTTCATCACCCTGGGTAGTGTGCCATGGATCAGTGTAGGTCACAGCAACCTAAACTCTTGGGTTCAAGCAATCCTCCTGCCCTAGTCTTCTAAGTAGCTGGGACAGGAACCTACCACAATGCTCAGCTAAAAGAAATTTTCTTTTGCACCAAATCAACCTATTGGAGTTTGCATCTATAGGTTCCTTTAAAAGATGGAATAGAAAAAATTGTATTTGAATTTAAAAACCCTAAAGAAGCATCTGAAATGCATCACTGGGAACTGACTTATCAGCAATTTGGTATTCACTATTTGATTAATATTTTCAAACAGATGTACTGTCTAGCTATAATTGTTTCCACTCTGGACATGTTTTCCTTGATACTATTTCTTCAAAAATATGTCCCTGTTATAGGCAAGGAAAAAGTCTCAAAGAACTTAAGCAAATCATTAGGGTTGATTTGATCATGAACATACTTAATGAAGAATCACACCTTATGCTCACAAGCTTATTGACTCAAAGTTCCAGGCAAGTCTCATTGTATGGTGGGCTCAGGTTTTATAGTTCACCATTTTAAATCCCACTTGACTTGAAAATTGAATAATACACCCCAAATCTATAAAAATCTGTAGAAAACTTTGAGGGTAATATTTTAGAGGGCCTAGTAAATTCAATGGTTTTAAGTTATTCATTTCTGTTAAATATTTCTCCACAAAATAATCCTCAAATTGCAACTGTTCAAGAGAAAGTTATCACCATGTATAACAAACTGTAACTTTAAAAGGCATGGTGAAAAAAATTAAAAGGTATGTTGATCTTTTATAAATTAAAGTGCACTTAGGAGTTTCTCAAATTTTGTGCAGTAAACTATTTTTTGTAAAGAAAAAAAAAATTAAAAAAGAGGCCGGGTGCAGTGGCTCATGCCTGCCTGTAATCCTTGCGCTCTGGGACACCAAGACGGATGAATCGCCTGAGCTCAGGGTTTGAGACCAGCCTGAGCTACAGCCAGATACCATCTCTACTAAAAATAGAAAAACAAATTAGCCAAGTGTTGTGGTGGGTGTTGTAGTCCCAGCTACTCGGAAGGCTGAGGCAAGAAGATTGCTTGAACAACCCAGAAGTTTGAGGTTGCTGTGAGCTATGATGCTACGACACTCTACCCAAGGTGACAGAGTGAGACTCCTCAAAAAAAAAAAAAAAAAAAGTCATAATAAACAAGTCAGGAATTGGCCCCTTCAAAGCTAAGCAAGGTGGCAGCATCTACAGAGGTACTACCTTGTGGTGGGCCATTCATAAAACAACACTGGCTTATCTTTACTCTGCGAACTACCAAGCTGAAAAATCATGTGGTCTTTAAAAAAATCAACCTAGTCATACTTTCACAAAACCTAACGCCCTGATTTTCTAAGCTCCCAGAAAACATTCAAATCTATATTGCTTACTGAACATCTGCTAGTGCCAGGTTCCACCCCACATGCTGGGAGTGCCACGGAGAGCTGGACAGCCAGAATTCTTTCCCTGCCTCATACACTTATGCATTTATTTAACAACCAGATATTTAACATATTTCCAGCTATGCCCTAGATACTATGCAAGGAACCGGGGATTCAATGGTGAACAAGAATAGTCATGATTCTCCTCAAAGATCCGGGGGGGGGGGGTTCCTAAATGGTTAAGTTTAACACAGATCCAATTCCTGTTTCTCTTGATTCTACTCCCAAGCACCAAGATTCCCCACCACATTAAATATGATTTCCCTCCTTCAGTCCTTCTTTAGCCTGCAAGTTCTTGACAAATGGACACCTGGCATCTGTATTACTAATACATGACCTTCTGTTCCTGCATAACCTCAGCAATTACTATAAATGTCTCAAAATGTGGGGAAAGACAAGATCTGAAAAACTGTAAGAGGCAGGAAATATAAATATCTTCTGTTTCAAGTCTACGAAGCACAAAGCAATCAAAAGGGCTAACAGTACTGACTAAAGGGGCAGGATCATTAGATGAAGCATAAGCACATATGTATTGCCAACACTTTTGCCCACAAGTCAGGGGCAAAATCCCTCCATTGTCATTTCTTCCATCATGTTTGCAGACGGCTCGCTTTGGCACAGAGTGCTGAACAGAACACAAGAAATGTTAAAAATTAAACCAAGGTCCTGAAGAATCTGTAAATTCTTCCAGGTGGAGAAATAGTGAAGATAGGTCCTTTATTCTTTGACATTTCTCCTTCTCTCCTCTTAAGCCCTACACCCTATGCACAATTATAATTTTTCCTAAAGAAACCAAAAAGCAATTTTCAGATTAAAAAGAATTGAATTTTAGGTATGTAACTACAGTTCTCTTTTCTTATCTCTGTAAGTTTCTGAGGCATGTATTAATAAAAATTTGTAATATATTACAGCTTTCAGGACCTCATACATAATTGCCCTGCTTCAAAACTATTCAGTAAATACCATAATGAACCTGCTTTTCAAGAGGTATTCCTGAAATTGAATCTATTCTAGCAGAGAACATGACCCCAGGACAGGACTCAAAGTCTTACTCATCTGCCTGGAGTTGTCATTTTACATTTCTTTAATATAAATCAAAGATAGGCTAGAAAGTAATTTACCCCTTGGGTGCAATTCAAAGTCTAATATATGCTGTGGTCTAGAGCCCTTGTAAAGGTTCTGAGTTCCCAGCAGTGTTCATGGTTGAAGTGGTTTAAGGGGTACTCATCACTGTTCATGGTTTAAGTGGTTTAATTCTGCCTCTGATTGCCAGGTGCTAAAATACAAACCTTCACACTTGTGAGTCACCCAATTTAACCAAGCTGTGGCTTTACCCTCAGAGAGTTTCCTAGGTGTGAACCTAACTGTGCCCTGGACCCACAAAAACATTTTAGTCAAGATTTCCAGGGTAAATTTTAGAGCCCACCCTTGTCAAAACCACATAGACTCCCACCTTCATCTCTCTGCAGAGAATTACTCCTACAACCCTGGGTTTGTTGGCAAGGTTCTGATTCTGCTTCTAAGTTGGCAATAGTACCTTACGCAAGTGACTTCACTCCCCTGAGCCTCAATTTCCTTGTTTGTAAAATGGAAGTAATCTACTGCACAGTGTTATAAAAAAAAATTTTCAGAACAAAACAGGGTACACAAATTGGCTGGGGACTAGGGACTCACTCTGCCTCAAAGAATTTACAATTTTGATTAGAGAAACAAATTATGGACATGAGAAGCAATTGAAAATACGATGGAAACACATATGAAACAATTAGCAGATGAGATACGGCGTTAGTTTTAGGGCACTGAATTGCCATATTTCATTTTCCTAAGATACTATCTTTTGTAAAAAAAAAAAAAGTTCTCAACCTTAAAAACGTAAAATATGAAGAAACACAGATATTTAAAAAATGAAATATGTAAGTGGCAAGTCGTAAGAAACAACATTCTTGCAGAGGCACTTAAAGAAAATACAAAGCTAGACTCACAAAGGCATCCTTCTCTTTTTCCTCCTCTTGTTTTTTTTTTTTGCCTACATTTCTTTTTAATGTTAGTACAATTCCTTAATTTCTCGGCACCTTTATTTAATTTTTAACATTTTTTCATATTGTGTTCCACACGCTTTTCCAAAGCTAAAAAACCCTAAAACTATCTAGGAACAAAGTATGGAGTCGATTTCTGGATAGAAAAATGGTCTAACTCATCAAACAAACCAACTTCAGTCTTGCTCGGGGCAAAAACAACTCACCAGACTAAAAAAGACCAGTTCCCTAAGCTCTATTCGGATTTCCAGACTCTTAGGCAAATGAACATGTAATATAAATTTATTGTCAAAACCATTTTAAAAAGAAGAATATAGATTTTAGAATTGTTTTAGATCTGTCTCTCTTTTTTTTTTTTAACTCATCTGTGTTATTAGCAGAGTCATACTCCTAGAACTTTAATTTCTCTGTAAGGCAGTCATACTTACGGTGCACACAAGATACCGGGTCTATTGTGCGATGCCTTCCATGTGCACCACTCAACAATGTTCTATCATTCCTTGACCTAAATCTTATTGAATGAACCAGAAATATTTCTCCGTCCAGCCCATGATAAAACATGTTTAGTGTTTCAGAGACACTGGCCATTTTGGAGACTAACCGTAAGAGGGAAATTACTAAGGTCTAGTGTGACACCTGATGCATGAGCGGGTGCCATGCAAGCACATCCTAAGTGAATGAATGAGGCCAAAGTC
Organism: Otolemur garnettii; assembly: GCF_000181295.1. NCBI lineage: Eukaryota > Metazoa > Chordata > Mammalia > Primates > Galagidae > Otolemur > Otolemur garnettii. The sequence continues at coordinate 44,707,083 of NW_003852397.1, read as the reverse complement.
AGCAGGAGAAAGAGAAAAATACTGTGAGCAAGAGATTCCCAGAGAGATTTGGATTTCAAGTAATCCTCCCAGAGAAATATCAAAATTTACCCAAGCATTAAGAGCAGGTTTAACTTCAGAGAAATTTGTGAAGTATGTTTTCATAAAATTTTGCCTTGTGATGTATCTCTGGGACACTTGTCATGTATGTTATCTGCCATCCAGCCCTTATCAAGATCTGCCTGCAGGGAAAATCTGCTAACCTTACTCATGGAGGGAAGTAATGATTGAGGGGCATTTACTTTAAACTTGATCTTAGGTATTTGCAACTTCAGATTATCTTACCCAGTTTTGGTCTTCTCAAATGAAAGAAGTTTTGAATATGAATTTCCCCAGAGATGGCTGAAAAGAGTAAGTAGTGTAGTTGGAGTAATGATAGATGGATGGATGGAAGGAAGGATGGATGTCAGATCTTTGTTTACAAATGAAGAGCTATGTACTGTGTTACTTCAAGGGTTACCATCGCACACTCTAGGATGTGAATTTCACTGCCAGAGCTGTGCACTACATAACCTGCACAGCTATACATGCTGGCCATTTGTTAGCTTGGGGAGGCTATTTACATAGGCATTTAAGCAAATGTTAGTCTAGGTATTGACAGGTCTTTTTGTAGGTGTGGTTAACATCTACAATCAATTGCCTTTAAGTAAAGGAGATTAATCCTTAACAATTCTTCCTCCAATCAATTGAAGGACTTAAGGACAAAAACTGAGTTTTCCTGGAAAAGAAGAAATTCTTCCTCAATACTATAGAACCACTCTGGAGTTTTAAGCCTGCTGACCTACCCTACAGAATTCAAAACTTTCCGGAGACATCATGATCATGTTTCTTAAAATAAATCTTTAAATAAAACAAATATGTATACATATACACAGATACATATATATATATTTATATATATGTATATTTGTATATTTATATACGTAAATACACACGCAAATATATATACCCTGTTGGTTCTGTTTCTCTGGAGGACTGATTATACAGGAGCCAACATTAAATTAAATAGTAGACTATAATAGCCTTCATTCAATAGACAATTCATCCTTTTTGAGAGCCTACTATGTGCCAGATACTGTGGATGCAGCTGATTATAGGTGCTGCCGAGTAAAGAAGATCATTATGAGATGGCATCACAAAAAAAGTGATGGAGGAGGAGGCTGCTCTGCCCTTGAAAGATTTCTAGGATTCAGATGGGCAGCCTGAGGTACAGCTGTTTCATCCCGATGTAAGAGCTGCCTTTGTGTCCACCCAGGATGCAGCAGTGCTAAGTTATAAGAAATTTATCTTATAGGCAAAAAGATTCTATACCAAGGAATCATTGCTGAATTATATTCATGATGAACAATGGTATGTCATGCAAACTCACTTTGTTCATCTTTTCACCCATTAAATTAAACACTTCTGTGAAGACATACCAAAGAAGAAACATTTCTTTCTTTCATGGTTGTTGAAATCTGGAGTCTGATTGGCTTTACTTAAGCAAGTTACTACTTTCTTTTCTGATTAAAATTAATGAAGCTGCTTAGAAATTGCTGGTTTCCTTTGACTCAAGAGAGAAGCTGTTTGAAACCCTGAGGGTTCCATGAAGGTTGACCCATCTTACTGTGATACATTCATGATAAAAAGTCAAAGATTGTGTTTGGAAAATCCTCTAGGAAATTCTGAAGCCTGTAGGAACAGATGGCCTATTTCTTTCTCTTTCTTCCTATTCACCTTCAGTTGTGGAGAAAATGCTAAGATGCCAATGGTTAGGATTTGTGTACTATAGAATCTCACGTGCTTTGAGCTATTAACTGTTATCACCAACCCCCAATGTTTTCTATAGGGAGCAGTGAGAAGGTCATGGTAGTTGCGTAGACAAGATAAGAAACTTCATTTTCTTGTATCTAATCCAAATAGGAGATTTTGCTTAGGAGGACATTTTGATATTTCAGGATCTTAATGGAAAGAAGAACTGGTTATTAAGATTTAAATAAAGAGAGGAAAGTGTTAAACTTTTCAAAACAGTTAAAATTCTTTTAGAGAGGCAGAACAATATTCAATGGGTCTCCAGAGAAAAAGATGTTTTCACAGTAGAGGATTTCAGATGTAAAGGAGAAGGAAGACCATCTCTCTGTGTTGATGTTCAGGAATTTCTAGGATATACAGTCACATGAAAAAATAAAGTGCTGATTAGTATATTACTATATTAGTATGCTAGATGTTATAAAAAAGATAGCCATAAGAATATATATTTGCATTTGTTTATATCTCATAAATGAACAGCAGAAAAATAAACTCTAAAAATAATCTAGTTAGTTTCAGAACTTCTTTGTGACCCCAAAAGGAAACTCCACCCACATTATGCAGGCATTCCCTCTTTTCCTCTCCCCTTAGTGTCTTTCAACCACAAATCTTCTCTCTTTCTCCATGAATTTCCCTATTTTCTATCTCTATGAATTTGCCTATTCTAGATATTTCATATAAATGGAATTATACAATATGTAGCCTTTGCATTTGGCTTCCATAATGTTTTCAAGGTCCATTCATATTGTAGCATAAATCACTACTTCATTTCTTTTTATGTCTCAATGGTATTTCATTACATGAATATAGCCCATTTTATAAATCCATTCATGTGTTGATGAACATTTGCATCATTTCCACCTGTAGACTATTGAGAATTGTGCCACTATGAACATTTGGGTACAAGTATTTGTTAGAACACCTGTTTTCAATTATTTGAGGTACATACCTAGAAGTGCAATTTCTGGGTCATATTGCAATTATATGTTTACCTTGTTAAAGAATGACCAAATTCTTTTCTACAGAGGCTGGGCCATCTTACATTCCTACCAGCAATGTCTGACAGTTCCAATGCTTCCACATTTTTGTGTATGAAAACACTTGCTAATTTACATTTTTTATTTTTTTAACTTAATTTTTATTAAATCATAACTGTATACATTTATGGGGTACAATGTGATGATTTGATATACAAGTGGAATGCTTAAATCAAACTAATTAACATATCCATCACTGCATTTACTTATTTTTGTGGGATGACATTTATAATACACTCTTAGTTGTTTTGAAATGTGCTCTTGCATTGTGTGCGTTAGGTGAGATCCTGCCAAATACCCTCCCTCCACTCACCCTCCCCTTTCCCTCCTCCCCTTCTCTCTTCTCCCCTCTTTCTTTCTGGACTATCTTTGCATTTAATCATTTGTATGAATGTGTAAGTGTTTATATTGGTTTCATAATAGTATTGAGTACATTGGATACATTTTTTTTCCATTCTTGAGATACTTTACTAAGAAGAATATGTTCCAGCTACATCCAGGAAAATATAAAAGAAGTAAAGTATCCCTCTTTTTATGGTCGCATAGTATTCCATGGTATACATATACAACAATTTGTTTATCTGTTCATGTGTTGATGGGCATTTAGGTTGTTTCCATGACTTGGATTGTGAATTGGGCTGTAATAAACATTCTGATGCAAATGTCTTTGTTGTAAAAATAATTTTTGTTCATCTGGGTAGATATGTAGTAATGATAGTGCAGGATCAAATGGTAGGTGAACTTTCAGTTCCTTGGGAATTCTCCACACTTCTTTCCAAAAAGGCTGTATTAGTTTGCAGTCCTACCAGCAGTGTAAAAGTGTTCCTTTCTCTCCACATCCACACCAACATCTGCAGTTTGGGGATTTTGTGATGTGGGCTACTCTTACTGGAGTTACGTGATATCTCAAAGTGACTTTGATTTGCATTTCTATGATGATTAAAGATGATGAGCATTTTTTCATGTGTCTGTAGGCCATGTGCCTATCTTCCTCAGAGAAGTTTCTGTTCATGTCTCTGTTCATGAAAAGGGGTTGTTTGTTCTTTTCTTATTGATTAGTTTGAGTTCTCTGTGGATTCTAGTTTTCAGACCTTGTCAGAAACATAACCTGTAAAAATCTTCTCCCATTCTAAAGGCTGTCTGTTTGCTCTACTTACAGTGCCCTTAGCTGTGCAGAAGCTTTTAAGCTTAATCAGATCCCAGTAATATATTTTTGGTGTTGCTTCAATTGCCAGTGTGGGGGGGGCCTTCCCCTCCCCATGAAATATTTTCCCAGGCCAATATCATCATACATTTTCCCTATACTCTCTTCTAGTGGACCCTCACCTTCTTAGTGGTGAAAGGTGAGGGTCTAGTCTTCTACAGGTGGTTAGCCAGTTCTCCTAGCACCATTTGATAAATAGGGAATCTTTTCCCCAATGTATGTTTTTGTTACATTTGAGTTTTTGACATTTCTTAAACTGCATGATACGTGCATGCCACCTGGCTAGATTCAACCAGAAAGAATTAGTAATTTTGAATAGACCTACATCAACCACTGAAATAGCATCAACTATACAAAATCTCCCAAAAAAAGAAAAGCCTGGGACCAGATGGCTTCACATCAGAATTTTACCAAACCTTCAAATAAGAACTAGTACCTATATTGCATAACCTTTTCCAAAACAGAAAAAAAGGAATCCTCCCCAACACATTCTATGAAGCAAATATCACCTTAATCCCCAAACCAAGAAAGGACCCAACAAAGAAAGAAAACTATAGACTAACATCATTATGAATATCAATGCAAAAATATTCAATAAGATCCCAGCAAACAGAATTCAATGATACATCAAAAAATTATACACCATGATCAAGTTGGTTTTATCCCAGGGTTACAAGGTTATGTATGTATTAACATACATAAATCTATAAATATAATGCACCACATAAATAAAATAAAAAACAAAGACCATATGATTCTATCAATTGATGCAGAAAACAGTTTTAATAATATCCAGCATCCTTTCATGATTAGAACACTTAAGGAAATAGGCTTCGATGGGACATTTCTTAAACTGATAGAGGCCATCTACAGCAAACTCACAGCCAACATCATACTGAATAGAGTAAAATGAAAACATTTCTACTCAGATATGGAAGTAGACAAGGATGCCCATTGTAACCACTGCTATTCAGCATAGTAATAGAAGTCCTAGCCATTGCAATCAGGCAAGAGAAGGGGATCAAGGGTATTCAATTGGGGTTAGGGGAGGTCAAATTCTCACACTTCATGGATGATGAGATACAGGTTTTATACCTGGAAAATCCTGGGGACTCAACTACAAAGTTCTTAGAAGTTACCAAGGAATATAGTAGTGTCTCAGGATACAAAATCAATACTTACAAATCAGGAGCTTTTCTATATGCCAACAATAGTCAAACTGAAAATGTAGTCAAGGACTCTGTTCCTTTTACAACAGTGCCAAAGAAGACGAATTACCTGGAAATTTATCTAACAAAGGAAATGAAAGCTCTCTGTAATGAGAACTATGAAACCCTGAGAAAAGAAATAGCTGAAGATGTTAACAAATGGCAAAACATACCATGCTCATGGCTGGGAAGAATCAACACTGTTTAAATGTCTATACTACCCAAAGCAATCTACAGATTTAATGTAATCCCTATCAAAGCACCAATGTCATACTTTAAAGAACTTGAAAAAATAGTACTTCATTTTATATGGAATCAGAAAAAACCTCAAATAACCAATACGTTACTTATAAATAAAAACAAATCAGGAGGCATCATATTACCAGACTTCAGATTATACTATAAATCTATAGTGATCATAACAGCATGGTACTGGCACAAAAATATAGAGATGCAGATGTATGGAACAGAATAGAGAATCTAAAGATGAACCTGATTTACATTTTTTAAATTATAGCCATCTTAAATTGAGTGTGAAGTGGACCTTACTATTTAACTGGCATTTCCCTAAGGATTAATAGTATTTTGCATCTTTTTATGTGTTTGTCAGTTCCTTGTACATCATTTTTGGAGAAATGTCTATTTAGTCCTTTGCCCCTTTTTAAACTGGTGTTCTTTTTATTATTAAGTTGTAGGAGTTATTTTTATATCCTGAATGTCCCTAATCAGATACATGATTTGCAAATATTTTCTTCCATTTTGTAGGATTTTTTTACTCTTATTTCTTCATGTATACAGAATTTTTAATTTTGATGAATGCTAATGAATTTATTTTTTCTTTTGTTACTTGTGCTTTTGAAATCATGTCTAAAAATGCATAACCAAATCCAAAATAATTAAGATTTACTTCTATGTTTTCTTTTAACAGTTTTAACAGTTTATCACATAGTCTTGACTCTTATATTTAGTACTTTGATCTATTTTCAGTTAATTTTTACATACAGTGTGAGATAAGGGTCCAGATTCATTCATTTGCATGTAGATATCCAGTTTTCAGCATCACCTGTTGAAAAGATTACCCTTTACCCCATAACCCTTGTCAGAAGTTGACTGATCATAAATACATAGGTTTATTTATGGACTCTCAATTCTATTCCTTTCAGTGATATACCTTTCTTTATGCCAGTACCAAACTATTGTAGCTTTGCAATAAATCTTGAAATCAGAAAGTGTCTGTCCTCCAATTTTATGCTTTTTTCAAGGTTGTTTTGGCTATTTGGAGTCCATGCAATTCTATATAATTTAGAGTCAGCTTTTCCATTTCTACAACAACAAAAAAAAAAGCTATTGAAATTCTAAAAGAGACATGAAGATCAATGAAACAAAAAGTTGTTTTTTTGAAAAAAATTAACAAAATTGATAAACTTTTGGCCAACCTAACCAGAAATAGGAAAGTAAAATCTCTAATATCATCTATCAAAATGATAAAGAAGACATAACAACAGACACTTCAGAAATTCAGAAAAATCCGAAATGATTACTACAAAAATCTCCATTCCCAGAAATATGAAAATCTGAAGGAAATGGACCAATACCTGGAAGCACCCACCTTCCGAGACTCAACCAGAAAGAATTAGAAATCTTAAATAGACCTATATCAATCACAGCATCATCAATCCAAAATCTCCCTAAAAAGAAAAGTCCAGGACCAGATGGCTTCATATCTGAATTCTATCAAACATTTCAAGAGGAACTAGTACCATATTATACAATGTTTTCCAAAGCATAGAAAAAGAAGGAATACTTCCCAACACATTCTATGAAGCAAATATCACCCTGATACCGAAACCAGGAAAGGATTCAACAAAGAAAGAAAATTATAGACCAATATCATTAATGAATATTGATGCAAAAATATTCAATAAGATCTTAGCAAACAGGATTCACCAACACATCAAAAAAATTATGCACCAAGATCAAGTTGGTTTTATTCCAGGGTTACAGTGCTGGTTCA
>NW_003852397.1:44666117-44697451 GCF_000181295.1 Otolemur garnettii | reverse complement strand
AAAAACGGAAAAAAAAAAAAAAAGAAAGAAAGAAATGAATATAATTGTGATGGATGTTTTACTTGGTTCAATGTAAACATTTCACATTGTATATTGAAGCAATATCCTGAACCCCATAAATGCAACAATGTACAAAGTTATGATTTAATAAAAAATAATTAATTATAAAAAACAAATAAGTATTTTAAAAAGGAAAAAAAATAAATAAGAGAAACATCACTACATCTCGACATCACTTTGGAGAGTAACGTCATTTTATCAATTTTAAGTCTTCCAATCTTTAAACACAGGATGTGTTGTCCATTTATTTAGGTCCTTTTTAATCTTTTTGATCTTTTTGCAATATCTTATAATTTTCAGTGTAAAAGTTTTTCACCTCTTTGGTTAAATTTATTACTAAATATTCTATTCATTGTGATACTTCTTTTAGATGTTTCTTAATTTCTTTTTCACATTATTCACTGGTAGTATATTGAAATGAAATTGATTTTCGTGTTGATTATGTTGAGGAAATTCCTTATATTTCTAGGTAATTAAGAGGTTTTATCAAGAAGAGGCTTTTAATTTTGTCAAAGATATTTTCTGCATCAATTGATATGCTCATGTACATTTTTTCCTTTGTAATGTTAATATGGTATATTGCACTGATTGATTTTCATATGTTTAACAACCTTTGAATTCCTGAGATAAATTCCATTTGATGATGACATTTAATCAGTTTGATGAGTTACTAGATTTATATTGCTAGTACTTTGTTGAAGATTTTTCACGTCTATATTTATAAGTGATAGTGATTTATAATTCTCTTTCCTTGTTGTCTTTGTCTGATTTTTGTATAAGGGTTATGCTAAACTCATAGAATGAGTTAGGTAGTATTTTTTCTCTTTTATTTTTTAGAAGAGCTTGAGAAGAATTAGTGTTAATTATTCTGTAAATGCTTGGTAGAATTTACCAAGGAAGCCATACACTCCTAGAGTGTATTGTAAGGTTTTTAACTACTGATTCAATCTCTTTACTTGTATCAGTCTATTAGATTTTCCCTTGATTTAGTTTTGGTAGTTTGTATGCTTTTAACATGTCTGTTTCATCTAGTTTATGTGATTTATTGTTATACAACTGTTCATATTCTGTTTTAATCATTTTTATTTCTGCAAGATTGATAACAATGTCCCCACTTTCATTTCTGATTTTAGTAATCTGAATTTTCTTTCTCAGTCACTCTAAGTAAAGATTTGCCAATTTTGTTAATCTTGTCAAAGAATCAACCTCTGATTTTATGTTTTTCTTTCCTTTTTTAATACTGTTTCACTTATTTCTACTAATATTTACTTTTTTCTTTTTTCCTGTCAGCTTTAGCTTTAGTTTGCTCTTCTAGTTCCTAAGGAACTAGAAAGTTAGATTATTGATTTGTGATTCTTCCTTTTTTAATGTAGACCTTTACAGTTATGAATTTCCCTGACCACTTCCTTACCTGCATCTTATAAGTGTTGGCATGTTGTGTTTTTAATTTTCATTTGTCTTAAAGTATTTTCTAATTCAAACCAGAATTTTGTAAGGGTAATACATTTATTTTAATCCTCAAGATAGCCACTAAGAAAATAACTAAAAAATATATAGGAAAGGAGATAGGAAAGGAGTTGAATAGTGCAGTAGGAAAAAAAAATCAACTAACACAAAAGAAGGCCAGGTGCCGTGGGTCACGCCTGTAATCCCAGTACTCTAGGAGGTCGAGGTTTGTGGATTATCCTGTGATTTCTTCTTTGAGCCATTGGTTGTTTAAGAGGGTGGTTTTAAATTTCCATAGATTTGTGAATTTTTTAGTTTTTTCTTCTGTTATTGATTTCTACCATCATTCCACTGTAGTCAGAAAAGGTACTTTGATAACTTCAGTCTTTTAAAATTTATTGAGATTTGCTTTGTGACTATCCTGGATATTGTCTATTCAGGAGAATGTTCCATGTTTACTTGAAAGAATGTATATTCTGCTGCCATTGGTTGCAATCTTCTGTATATGTCTGTTAGATCTAATTGGTTTATAGTTTTCTCAAGTCCTTTACTTCACTGTTGATCTCTTGTCTTGTTATTTTATTCTTTATTGAAAGTAGAATGTTGAGATCTAAAAAGAGTGTTTTCCAACTGTATGCTTCTCCTTTCATTTCTCTTAATTTTTCCTTTATACATGTGGGAGTACACTAATAAGTGTGTATATATTTATAGTTTTTATATTTCTTGATATATTGATACTTTTAGGAACATATCATTTTATTTTTCTCTTGTGACAACTTCTGTTTTAAAGTCCATTTTACCTGATGTTAGTATACCACTCTAGCTCTTTTTTGATTACTATTCGCATGAAATATCTTTTTCCAGATTTCAGCCTCTTGTGTCTTCAAATCTAAAGTGGATCTCTTATAGATAGCAAATAGACGCACCATGAATTTCTTTAAAAATCTACTCCAGCAACTCTCCTATTAAAAAGACCTTAATCTGTTTTCATTGAAAGTAATTATTGATAAGAAAGAGCATCTACCATGTTTGTATTTGTTTTCCATGTATCTTATCTTTTTTTCTTCTTCAATTCTCCTTTATTTCCTTCCTTTGTGGATTTTTGTTTTGTGTTTTTTAGGCAGAGTCTCACTCTATTGCTCTGGGTAGAGTGTCGTGGTGTTGTTCACAGTAACTTCAAACTCAAGTTTGACCAATCCTCTTGCCTCAGCCTAGTGAGTAGCTGAGACCATAAATGCCCACCACAATACTGACTAGTTTTTCTGGTTTTTAGTAGACATGGGGTAACGCTCTTGCTCAGGCTGGTCTCAAACTCCTGAGCTCAAGCAATCCACAAACCTCAACCTCCTAGAGTACTGGGATTACAGGCATGACCCACGGCACCTGGCCTTCTTTTGTGTTAGTTGATTTTTTTTTCCTACTGCACTATTCAACTCCTTTCCTATCTCCTTTCCTATATATTTTTTAGTTATTTTCTTAGTGGTTATCTTGAGGATTAAAATAAATGTATTACACTTACAAAATTCCAGTTTGAATTAATGCAAACTTCGCTTTAATCATATATAAAATTACATACATATACTTCTCCATTGCTCCCCATTTGTGTCATAATTGTTACAAACTGTATTTTTTCAGATTAATATGATGGTACAGATGATTAGGTTACATTGCAATGTTTGCATTTGTTAGATAAAGTCCCTGCTGTAGTTATGTCCCACACCCAGGAGATGTGCCATATACCCTTACAGTTTGCCCATTAGGTGGGAGCAAACCAATCCCCCCCTTTTTCTTCCTCCTCCAATTTGAATGAAATTGAGTTTCTCTTTTGTGTGGGCATGTATTGGTTTGTCTACTGGCTTCGTATGAAGTACATTGGATACTTGCTTTTCCATTCTTGCACTATTTTACTAAGATGAACGTGTTTCAACTCCATCCAGGTTTATACAAAAGATGTAAAGTCTTAGTCTTTTTCATAGATGAATAATATTCCACAGTATACATACACCACAGTTTATTAATCCATTCATGGATTGATGGGCACTTAGATTATTTCCGTATCTTGGAGATTATAAATTTTGCTTTAACAAACAATCTAGCGCAAATGTCCTTATAATAAATGCTTTTCTTTCTTCTGGGTAGATACCTAGTAATGGGAATGTGGGATCAAATGGAAGATCTATTCTGAGTTCTTTGAGGATTCTCTATATGTCTTTCCAAAGAGGCTGTATTAGTTTGCAGTCCCACCAATAGTGTGAAAGCATTTCCTTCCCTCCATAGCTGCACCAGCATCTGCAATATTGGGACTTTGTGATGTGGGCTATTCTCACTGGAGTTAGATGATATCTCAGGGTAGTTTTGATTTGCATTTCTCTGATGATTAGGAATGATGAACACATAAACTATATCTTAATAGATATATGCCTATTAGCATAGATTTATAATTATCATTTGTAAATGTCTTTTAAGTCATATAGTTAAAAAATAAGAGCTACAAACTGAAAACACTATAATACTGGTCTTTATGTTTATCAATGTAGTTAACTTTACTTATGTTATTATTATTTTTAACTGTACCCAGAATGCTGTACCCCTTGGGCACCTGGAACATGGTGGGGTCTACCTCACATGGGAAAGGACTCCCTGAAGCTGCCACTGAAGAGGCTGGGCCCAGAACCCACACTGAGCTCAGGGGTACGTCACAGCCACACAAGTTGTTGAAAGTGATGTAGGCTTTGAGCACATGGAAAAGGGGAATCTCAATCTTGACGGGGCCCAATGTTATTTCTTTATGTGGCCTCAAGGTACTGTTTAGTGTCCTTTCATTTCATCCTAAAGGACTCCCTTACCATTTCCTGTGAAGGGCATGTATACTAGCAAATAACTCTCTCGTTCTTGGGAATGTCCTAATTTCCCCTTCATTTTTGAAGAAAATTTTGCCAGATACAAAGTTTTTGGCTGACAATTTTTATTCTTTTCAGCATGTTAAAAATGTCATCTCTCTGCTAGCTCACCTCTGTGGTTTCTAATGAGAAATTGTTAATTTTATGGAAGATAGCTTATATGTGATCAATTGCTTCTCTCTTGCTGCTTTCAAGATTCACTCTTGTCTTTGTCTTTCAGCAGTTTTATTTTTATATATGTCAGGGTGGATCTTGTTGTTTTTATCCTATTTGGAGTTTGGTAAGCTTGGTTGTGTAAATGTATGTCTTTTATCAGATTTGGGAAGTCTTCAAGCATAATTTCAAAATATTCTTTCAGAGACTTGCTCTTTGTCTCTCTCTCCTCTTTCTCTGGGACCCCCACCACATGTATGTTGATACACTTGATGTTGTCTCTTATATTCCTTAGGCTCTGCTTGTTTTATGTTGCTATTTCTTTTCAAATAGTCTCTTTCTGCTCTGCAGATTAGGTAATGTCATTTTATCAACCTTCAAATTTACTCATTTTTTATTTCTGCCAAAAAAAATCTAGTTTTGAGCCTTCTAATTTTTTTTCTTTATTGTAGTTTTCAACTTTAAAATTTCTATTTGGATCCTCTTTACAATTGATATCCATTTATTGACATTCTCTATTGGTGAGACTTTATTGTTTTGGTTTCCTTTAGTTCATTTATTGGGGGGGAGAGTAGTGTCTTAGCTCTTTGTGTGGGAAGGTGATTTAAATTATTTGACTAATAAGTCCAATATCTATGCCTTCTCATTAGAGAAAGAAAAGGGCAGCAAAATATATTGCTGTTGATTAAGCATCACATTTCTGTTAACTTATTCTTTTTCTTTTGAAACTTATTTTTCCATGTCTCAAATTTGTTTTTGAAAACTGGCAAATTTGACTGTCATGATTTAGAATATCATGTTAAGACTTGGCATAGTGACTCACCGCCTATAATCCTACCACTCCAGGAGGCCAAAGTGGGTGGATTGCCTGAGCTCACCCCATCTCTAAAAGTAGCTGGGCATTATGGTGGGTGCCTGTTGCCCCAACTACTCAGGAGGCTGAGGAAAGAGAATTGCATGAGCCCAAGAGTTGAGGTTTCTGTGAGCTATGACACCACAGCACTCTACTGAGAGTGACAAAGTAAGACACTGTTTCAAAAAAAAAAAAAAAAGAATATGATGTTGACGCTAAAAACTAAATGTCTCCTCTCCACGGGAATTTTTGTTTATTGCTTCCTACAGGTTGCAATTTGTTTGTTTAGTGGAGTGGCTTTTCTAAACCATTTTTATAAACACTGTATTCTTTAACTATCTAACTGTAGTCTTTAACTGATGTAACGTCAACATCGTATTCTTTTTTTTTTTAGTCTTTAACTGTCTAACTGTAGTCTTTAACTGTCTTTCAAGTCTCTGTTCCTTTAGTTTTGTGCTTTGATGGAGATTTCAACTAAAGGTTTCACAGAGATTTTCTTAAGTGACTAGAGCAAAGAAGAAAAATAAGAATAATAAAAATAAGGAAGAGTAGAAGGAGGATGAGAAGGAAAAATAAAACTAGAGAAAAAAAATGTTTTCAGGTCTTTGCAGAATTGGTCTGTGTTGGGTTATTCCTTCTACACTTAGCCAAACCATTTACAACTCTGCCTTAGATTTCACTTCCTGCTTGCCTTGAGCCTAAAGATCAGCCAGAAGTGAATGCAATGATTTCTCAGTCTCTTTTGAGTATATGCCTTGTCCTGGGTGTACACATGTCTTTCTAAATCCCCTAGTGTTCATGGGAACTTTTCAAAGCCTTATTCCCATTCCAAAAACTCATTCTTCAGCTTTCTCTCATGGGTTTTCACTGTGTCTGGCTTTAGTCCCCTCAATTGTTATTTTTTGTCCCACAAAGTAGTGGCTTATTCTGTCTTCCACTGTTTAGGATTCTGTCCTCCAACTAGCCACAGAATTCCAAGTGAGATTATAAAAAAGAAAAGAAGAAGAAAAAGAAAGAAAAGAAAAGGGAAAGTCCTTCATATCAGCTCTTTGGAGGAAATTCTGATTGGTTAGAAACAAACACAATACCTTGGGAACAAAATCTCTGTTCACTGTGAATCCTAGTGCCCACACCAGAAATGTGGGCTGCTATCTTTAAAATTACCACCACAGCAGGAAGAATGGTGAGACTAAGGTAAGTTAAAATGCCACACAGATTTTGCCATCATGTTTCAGTGGCTTTTATCTTGGTTAAACTTTCATTCAGTTACTGTAAACATTTGATTATCTTTCAGAGTTATAGTTAGGTTAATTCTGATAGCTTTTACTAGGTGTTTTGGTGCTTCTGGTGAAGGACAAACTCCAAGAGTTCCCTACGCCACTATTTTCACTGATTTCCCATATTTGCCTTTTGAATCAAGTGACTATACCCAAAAGAATGATCTATTTTTAATGTTATATAAAAAAATCATTGTTTTTATTAGTTAGAGTCTTATCATCTAACATTCTGGCAGGCTGAAATTTGGGTCCCACCAAATAAATTTTGCACAAGACTCTCATTTACTTTCATTTTATAAAAATACAAGAAGAGTACTCAAATGAGGTCCAGAATTACTAAATCAGTTCTGGGCTTATAGTAGTCAAAACTTTGAAATACTAACTCCACCTTCCTGCAGATATTTCACTCCATCCTCCTTCCTCTCTCTCTATCTTTGTTCTTTTTTATTCCCATACCTCAACCTAATGTTTCACCTTTCCACTTACCACCCTCCATGATGAAATCATACTTCTTCTTACTGTTATTTCTTTAAGGGGATGAGTATGTTTCTGTCCCATAATTTGTCTTAAAATTTTGGTAAGCACATTTTCTAAGATGAGATAGTACACAGCTGTTAATTTATTTATAAGTATGAATGAATGATACTGTTTTTCTTTTCTTTTCTAGAAAGCAGGCTTTGAGGGCCAGATGGTAAGGGGAATTAAAGGAGGAGTTGAGATACCTTGGGAGAAAGAAAAGGGCAGCAAAATATATTGCTGTTGATTAAGCATCACATCACAATTTTGTCTAAGCCAGTGCTACATCAGCCTTGCCTTTGAGTTTATGGACCCTACCCCAGATCTCAAGTACTGACTCTAGATTTTTGCAGGAGGGAAGAAGGCACTAGGAAGCTGCTTGTTTGCCAAATCTCCAGAGGATTCTGATAGATGATAAAGTTTGAGAACTACTTGTCAAAATTATACTTACTGGTTTTCCTTGTTTATATATAAAAAATAACATTCCCTTGCATTCTTATATCACTTTACTATTTACGAAGGGCTTTTTCCCCCAGACAATAATCTTATCACAAATGTCCCAGGATTCTTTTCCCCTTTTAAAAAATTACAGAACTAAGTTTCAGAGAACTATCTGACTTTGCCACAGTGGACATTCAAATATAAATCTTTTCACTTCAAATCCAGGGTTCTTTTAATTTTGTCTATGTGCAAATAATAACAATGATTACTCAAAAATAATTGAAAATGTAAAAAAATGTGCCTTTTCTAGCAGAGTTGTTCAGCCTTGCCATTCTTTTTTCATTCACTTATTCATCCACTATTCCGTTACTTTACATATTCAGGAAATATTTATTGAACACTATATTAAACCATATGATACAGGGTTCCCCCACTTAGGGCTGGACAGGGACCCCTATTTTCTGGGCTTAAGTAGGCTCAGAAGTCAGTCTCATCATGGACCCCATCTTTAGGCACAAACAAGCTCATAAAAACCAGCCTGACCAGTATCTCATCTGGGCCACCATTCTAGGAGCAGGAAACACACCCTAGTAGACCACATTTCTGTATAAGGGCAGTTTTAAAATTAACTACTGCCCCCCAAGCCCCTGGCACAAAATGGTTGTGATACTTCATCCTCTCCCCCCACCCCTCTGCTCACAGGAGAGGAAAAGCAGTACATAAACCCCTAGACAGAAGTTCCAGTTGGGCTACCTGCTCAGGAACCCCCCTCTGACTTGCTGAATGCTCTGACTTTCTTCTCCAACTCCCTTATCTATATATCCTTTTGCTTACTTGCATGATCTATAGGTTCATTCTTCAAATCTCTGAGACCAAGGACCTGGCAGAGAGAGAGGGAAAAAGAGAGAGAGAGAGATTGATCCCAGCTATAATACTATGCATATATCCAGAGAATCTATAGCTATCTAAAGTCATACTCAAAGATGATGGCAATTTATATTCATTAGTTTGGCTAGAGTGATAAACTTTTGACCATGTACAATTTTATTACATATGTTGTTCTCTTTAGTAAATTAGTCACCAGGCTCCAGCCTTTTATGGTCAGTTAGCTTAGTGGTTCTCCAATATTGTTTCCTATTAAAATCATCAATATCGTTCAAAAGTGCCCATGTCCCCACTTCCCTTTAGACCAATTGCATCAGTTTCTCTCTGTGCACAGGACTCAGACATAGTATTTTTAAAGTTGTCCAACCAATTCTCACTTGTAGCCAAGATGGAGGACCAGTAAATTTGAAAATATAATGCAAGTTCTACTGCCTCCTAAGAAAAGTTTTCCTATCCTGTAAGCCTCGTTTTGAAATACCTCAGATAGAGAGAAACAAGGAGCAAGAGGAAAAGAGAGAGAAACTGAGACAGAAAGAGGAATTGAAGAGAGTAATGGGAACGTTGGGGTATGTCCTGTTCTCTGAAGGTCTTGCTCTGGTCAATTTTCATCACACAGACATGTATATGTTCCACTTAAGACAAGTTCATCTTCAGTACTTCTAAGAAATATGTGCATAGGCAGATAAATATAGTTTGCTAGTTTGCAAATTAAGTATTCACTGTAAAGTTTTGGTGAATAATGATTTCTCTAAACCAGTGATTCTTAACCTTCCTAATGCCACAACCCTTTAATACAGTTCCTGTGGGTCACAACCCACAGTTTGAGAACTGCTGCTCTGAACTATTATAAATTAAATTAGTAGAGCCAGCCAAGTATGATGACTCATGGCTATAATCCTAGCACTCTGGGAGGCCAAGGTGTGTGGCCTGAGCTCAGGAGTTCAAGACCACCCTGAGCAAGAGGGACACTCTATCTCTACTAAAAATAGAAAACTAGCTGGATGTTGTGGCAAGTGTCTATAGTTTTAGCTACTCAGGAGGCTGAGGCAAGAGAATAGTTTGAGCCTAAGAGTTTGAGGTTGTTGTGCACTGTGATGCCACAGCACTCTACCCAGGGCAACAGAGTAAGATTCTGTCTTAAAAAACATATACACATAGGTGGCACCTGTGGCTCAAAAGGGTAGGGCGCTGGCCCCATATGCTGGAGTTTGCGGGTTCAAACCCAGCCCCAACCAAAAAAAAAAAAAAAAAAAAGAATACATACATACATATCTAAATTATCAGAGCCTATAAGATAAGGCTACCAGTACGATTTGGAATTATCTGCCAAATAAGCCACACACTCACTGGTGTATAAGTTATTTTAACTTTCAACCAAATTTCCTTCTCTTCTACAATCCTACAGCCGTCCATCTATTCCTTTCTTATGACTGCATTTTCTAAAGTCTATAATGTTCTATGCAGCCTCTGAATGGCTGCTTGGGGAAGTGACTTTAGCTCAAGAAAGTCTAAGTTTGAAAACTGGGTTTCTCAGTAACTGGCCCTGTGACAGGAACTTGTTTCTGCATCTCTCTGAGCCTGTTTTGCCATTTATAAACTAGTGACAGTAATACTTTGCAAGATCTCCGTGAGCACCTGAAGCAAAAATGTTTAAACTATGAAAGGCACATTGGTCTTCAACAAATGGAGTTATATTGATGCTGTTTCCTCTGCCCCACTGGTCTTAAGGTCCTTTTTCCTTTTTCAAAGCATCTTCATCTTTCCTATCTCATGCAATTTTCTCACAGAGGAGATTGGCTAAAAGTTATCTCTGGATCAGAGAAAGCAAGCAGAAGTGCCAGACAGTTAATGGGATGAATTCAAGAGACAATTATTCATTCTCTTCATAAAAGATGCTTATAAAGGGAAAAATCCTAAGCAGCATTCTCACTGGGGAAAACAGCAACAACAACAACAAAAAAAGACCCTATAGGGCTAACTATGGTCTTTCAGGGGAAAATATGCATTTAGTATTTAAAATTCTAATGAAGAGTGCTATTGTGTTTGAATGGCAGGATGATAGGTATTTTTCTTTTCTCTATTTTTAACATGTAACCTTCTTGTCTTATCATTCCCTTATTAAATAAAACTTGTAATGCTAGAGATGAAATAGCATATGTGTGTACTCATAATTTATGTATTTATATATCTATAAATTTTATGCTATGCGGTAATTATAAAGCATCCCTGATTTGGACATTCCCCAGGGACAAGAAACAGGAACCCCAACCCAAGCCTAGCTTGATGGCTCAGTTTTCTCCAGCTCATAGCACCTGGTGAACAATTGGTATCTAGAGTGCTTGACATAAGCTTATCATGTTTTGTTGCACATTGAGATCACTTAGGGAACTTTTAAAAATCCCAATGTCTAGTTCTCACACTAGACTGGACCAACAGCCAGTCTCTGGGGATGAGATTGAGAGGCGAACATTTTGTAAAGCTTTCCAATAAATTCCAGCATGCAGAGGGTCTGAGAACTAGAGGCCTCAGGCAATGTTTCTGGAGCAGGAGTGATGCTGATTCCCCGTGATGCTGATTCCACTGTTGCTTATAGATGATAAAGTTTGAGAACTACTTGTCAAAATTATACTTACTGGTGTTTCTTGTTTGTATATAAAAAATAACATTCCCTTGCATTCTTATATCACTTTACTATTTACAAAGGGTTTTTTCCCCAGACAATAATCTTATCACAAATGTCCCAAGATTGTTTGAGCTGAGCAACAGCTGGATGGGAATTCCTATGCTTTCATGTGTGATTAGCACATGGGTTTGGGCTGGATCATCTCTGAGCTTAGTTTGGCACTCTAAACTTGGGTACCTTATGACTAGCAAGGTCAGGAGTCTCTTTGAGTTCCACAAGGAATCAGATCATTGTCAGTTCTATCCAGCAATTATTGAACATTTAGCTGTGAGGCTGGAGAAGACTAACTCCAGTTCCCCCTGGGCAGAGAGTGGCAGGACTGCCTAAACCTCTGTGTGCACCAAAATCACATACAATCCTTGTTTGAAATGCTCTAGACCTCTACTTGCAAAGATTCCAATCTCATGGTCTGGGCTGGAGCCCAGAAATGAGTGGTATTAACAATAATAGTTAACATTTATTAAATGTTTGCTATATACCAGATATTGTTATGGTAATTTCAAATCTTCACCATGATCTGGTGAGACAGAAACTAATACTATCATCAGTTTGAAGATTAAGAAAGTTGATAAAGAAGTAATTTGACTGAGGTCATATAGTTTAGGAAACTATAGACATGGGATTCTACTGTGAGAAAATGTGACACAGTTAGATATTAAGGTCCTTTCCTTAAGGAAAGACAGGAAAAATAAAGTCAAGAAGTATTAGGGCTAGGTTTGGTACAATGGCAAATCCCTATAATTCTACCACTTTGGCAGGAAGATGATTTGAGGCTAGGAGTTCAAGACCAGCCAGAACAATATAAAGAGACCCCATCTCTCTCTCTCTCTCTATATATATATATATATATATATATGTATTAGTCAGGCTTAGTGGTACATGTCTGTAGTCCCAGCTACTCCAGAGGCTGAGGCAGGAGGATTGCTTGAGCCCACAAGTTCAAGGTTGTGGTGAGTTCCGATCACACCATTATACTCCAGCCCAGGGAACCAAGGGACACCTTGTCTCAAATAAATAAATAAATAAGAAGTAATAGGGCTACAGAGCAGAGGAAATAGGCTGGCTCTAGATCTCAGATTTTGAATCAAACTGGTTCTGATGCAGCTGGGTTCCAGATCCCACCTGCATCACACCTTAAGTTCCCATTTATAGGTCTGCTGAGCCAGTAAACTAGCTACATAGGACATTCTGGGAGTGTTTTAAAAGTACAGTCTCCTGAAATCTTCTCCCTCATATTTTGATTCATTAAATCCAGAATGGAAGCAGCAGAATCTGCATAGCCAAAGTTGTGAATCATTGGAAGAATAGAGCTTTGAGGCTAGAAGCCTGGATTTGTGTTCTAGCTCTACCACTCAACATCTCTGTGTCTTCATTCATTCATTCATGCTATTAGCAACTAACAAATATATGAGGTCCTACCATAACAAAACAAATGGAAATTCCTTCCTTCATGGAGTTTACTTTGAAAGGTGGTAGTGCAATGGGAAAATTAAATAGCAAAGGGAGTTGGGAGAATTGGAACTTTAGAGTGACCAGGAAAGGTCTCAGTGGTCTTTACTCAGATAACATTTGAGTAAAGATCCAGAAGAGAGAGCAAGTTGTAGGAAGGGTGTTCCTTGTGGAGGCAGCAGCTAAAGCAAAGATTCTGAAGTAGGAGTGTGCTTGCCATGTTCAAAAAACAGGATGAAGGCCACTATGGCAGAAACTGAGTGAGGGGAAAAGTAGAAGGAAATAAACTCAGAGGGGTAACAGGGACCATCACGTATAACTTTGTAAACCACTGAAAGGACTTTGGCTTCGACTCTGAGTGCAATGGGAAGCCATTGGAAGGTGACAAGTAGAATGGTCTGATCTCTTGTATGTTTAAAAGGATATCCTAGTTGCTGGGTTGATAATAGACTGTTCTATGGTGAGGGCAGAAATGTGAAGACCAGTGAAGAGGCTACCACATTTATCCAAGCAAGTGATCATGCTGGCTTAGACAAGGGTGATAGTAGTAAACGTGGTAAGAAATAAATTCACTCTGGATGTATTTGAAAAGTAGAGAAAATAGAGTATGCTAAAGGTTTAGGTTATAAGAGAAAAAAAGTCAGAGATCTTCTTTAGTAAAATTTATTTCAGTTACTGATTGAAGACTATCAGCTGGGCATTATGATGCATTCAGATATGGGCTGGCCACTGTACAAAGCCTTGGGGGTACGGTTGACCCTTGAACAACACAAGGGCTAAGGGAACTGATGCCATGTGCAGTGGAAAATCTGTGTATAATATCTGCTTCCCCTAAATTTAACTACAAATAGTCTACTATTAATGAAAAGTCTTACCAATAATATAAATTACAGATAAAAATATATTTCATATGTTATATATATCAAATACTGTATTCTTACAATAAGGTAAGCTAGAAAAAAGAAAATGTTATTGAGAAAATTAAGGAAGAGAAAATATATTTACTATTTATTAAGTGGAAATTGGTCATCACCCAGGTTTTCATCAATTCAAACCCTTATTTGAGAATCAACTGTAGTTTGATAAACTACATAAACTAGGTATGTATTCTACCTATCCTCACAGGAACATTTACCTAACTCTGTAGGTTGTTATGATAATGTAAGGTGCATCGTATAGAGCATGGTTCACAGTAGGACTCATTGTCCTATGGACAATAGTATTATCCTCCACCCTACCCAGACTCACCATTGAAGAATTATGTGGTTCAAAATGTCAATAGTGCCAGGAGTTGAGAAACCCTGGAATAAAGAAAAGATATCACGCAAGATCATAATCATGTGGTCATAAACAAAACTGGTGGTCTGCGAAGAAAAGTGTCCACACTCTAGTATATGTTATAGACTCTGGAGATACATCGCCACGTCACCAGTAAAAAAAGATACTCAGAAGAACAGGTTTGTGCCATCTTAGCTTTCTTTCCAGAAAAACCCCTTCTTGGGGACAGATATACATTCTTTCTGCTATCTTCACCAAAGAGTTAAGAAGTGTTTTTTCTTCTCTTTTTAAAATTCTATTTGCCTACCCTGGGATGTGGGGCATTCTAGGAGCAGGCAAAGTCTGTCTGAAGATGTTTTATTCTGGGAAAATTAATGGGCAGACAATGCAAAAGAAAAGAGACAAATTGTTCTTTTGGTTCCAAATAAATGCTTGTTTTCTGACACTGCCTGAATTTAAATGGTCCTCAGTTTGACTGTGAAATTAACACCTCTTTGAGGTTAATTGTGGGGGTGGGGTGCAATTCACAGCACTTCCAAAGCTATTGTCTGTCTGGAATGCAGAGGGAGCAGCAGCCACTGGGTAGACCCCTTAAATGATACAGGCTTCCTCCTTGACCAGCAGCTCCCTTCTAGTCCCCAGAGTCTTTTGTTAGGAGCTGGCTCATTACCGAGGGCTTGGGCTTTGCAGGAAAGATATATAACTCATAATCACAGAGTCATTGACAGCAAGCCCACCATCTTTAGCTATTAGCAAAGAGACTTTAGCAAAATCTTTTAAATGCTTTAAGATCAACCAGTTATATGTTCAAGCTTCATTTCTTCCCTAAAATTCAGTGGTTTTATGAACACTAGAATCACTGACTCCGGTTAGAAGGGATTTTTTTTCTTTTGAGACAGAGTCTCAAGCTGTCACCCTAGCCACTGAGCTACAGGTGCTGAGCCAGCCCTGGTAAATTTTTTTTTTTTTTTTTTTTTTTTTTTTTGCCGTTTTGGCCTGGGCTGGGTTTGAACTCGCCACCTCTGGCATATGGAACTTGCGTATGGCACCCTACTCATTTGAGCCACAGGCGCCACCCCTAGAAGGAATCTTAAACTGTATTTTGTAGTGTAGTTTCTCTGAAGTTACATCATGAAAGGATAATAAACAAACGATCTTTAGAAGAAAGATATATGTACAAAAATTTATCTTTTCTTTGGAAAGTAAAAACTATCTCTTTTGATAATTCTTACACATTATTAGGATTCTTTCCAAAAATATGAATAGTTTTAAGTGCTATCATCAATTCATACATATGCCAATTTTTCCATATCCTACATACCGGACAACAGTAGATTTTATTATTTTTAATTAGTTTTAACTAGTTTACTATAATACTAATTTTAGGTTATTTACATTTGAGTATCTTTAACTGTTAAGGAGCCCATCTGCAGGCAACTGGACTCTTCCTGTATACTGTGACTTGGATATTTTGAAGCTTACAAGAGCACATAGTAAATGCAGTTTCTTGCCTTGACTGAGTGATTTTTATTTATTTATTTATTTTTTTAGAAACAGAGTCTTACTTTGTCACCCTCCATAGAGTACTGTACTGTCACAGCTCACAGCAACCTCAGCTCTTGGGCTTAGACGATACTCTTGCCTCAGCCTCCCGAGTAGCTGGGACACAGGCACCCAGCACAACACCTGGCTATTTTTTTTGTTACAGTTTGGCAGGGGCTGGGCTCGAACCTGCCATCTTGAGCCACAAGCGCCACTGTTTTTTTTTTTTTTTTTTTTTTCAGTTTTTGGCCAGGGCTGGGTTTGAACCTGCCACCTCCAGCATATAGGGCCGGTGCCCTACTCCTTTGAGCCACAGGCGCTGCCCTATTTTTTATTTTGTTTTATTTCTGGCACAGTAAAGATTTAAGGAAAGAATATTGAGACCACAAGAGAATATTATTCTAGAGGAGATCAGGTCTCCTAACTAAAACAAAAATAATAAAGAAGCACTGCAGATCTTTCTTAAATTCTTATCGAGAAAGGTTATTAAATCAGTTTTTAAGCGTATCGATATCAAGGACATAGATTCTCTTTAAACAGCAAAGGAATAAGTGCAGAAGTCTTTTAAAAACAAAAAGAAAACTGAATGATTCATTGCAAGACACCAGTCACCTCTGGATTTTCATGCTGAGAGTCCTTCAAAAATTCCAGATAACAAAGATGAAGAAAATGCATAAGAATAATTCAAAATTGTTCCCAGTTTTATCAAACTAATTTCCTCCACCTTATCTTGCTTCTAAAGTCTCTTACCAGCCTACTCATCCATCAGCGTCCGTTCCTACTGCTATGAGCCAGGCAAACAAAACCTTGGCATAGCTTTAAAAATTATTCTCATTACAGGGCAGCACCTGTGACTCAGTGAGTAGGGCATCAGCCCTATATACTGAGGGTGGTGGGTTCAAATCCAACCCTGGCCAGCTAAAAAAAAACAATGAGAATTGCAACAAAAGATAGCTGGGCATTGTGGTAGGAGCCTGCAGTCCCAGCTACTCGGGAGGCTGAGGCAAGAGAATCTACTGAGGGCGACAAAGTGAGACTCTGTCTCCAAAAAAAAAAAATTATTATTGTTACAAAAATAATGTATGTTCACTGCATAAAAATTAGAGAGGTAGGTAGCAAAAAAGAGGAAAATAGAAGCCATCCATAAATTCCACATCCCAGAGATAGCCACTATTTACGTCTTAGTGACAATCCTTCCAGGTATTTTTTCATATATATATGTATTTTTAAGTCATATTCTTCAAACTATTTTTACCCCCCTTTTTCATTTAACAATATGTTACAAACATTTTCTGGGACAATTTTTCATAGAAACCCACCCTGATTTATTTATATAACCCTTCTATCATAGAATCCTATGAATGTTTCTAATTCTCTACTGCTTTAAAATTATTTGGAGTTAATACCTTGCCACTTCTTTTTTGTCCCTATCTTTAACTATTTGCCTGTGTTAGATTCCTAACGGTGGCACCATTGGACCAAATGGGGATGCCCACTCTTGAGCCCTTGACACTTATTACTGGCAGTTCTTTAAAATTCACACCAATGTCATCTCATCTCTCCAACCCCAAGTGATTGACAAATGAGCCTAACAGGGCCTTTCGAGCACAGAGGGTCCTTGGAAATACAATGACTATCTAACAAGTGTAGGTGGTTCGGTTGACTGGTGGCCCACAAACCATCACAGAAGATGT
The DNA here is from genome assembly GCF_000181295.1 of Otolemur garnettii. NCBI lineage: Eukaryota > Metazoa > Chordata > Mammalia > Primates > Galagidae > Otolemur > Otolemur garnettii. Next base: position 44,680,274 of record NW_003852397.1, on the reverse strand, counting down.
TTCAAAGGTGACCTTTATGGAGGGTTACTTTATCACTATACTATTACGATTTCTGGTAAAGAAGTGGGTAAGAGGCAAAACAGAAAGGGTTTTCCTTTGAGAAGGAAAAAAACCAGACCTTACACAATAACAAATCCAGATTTCACTCAATAAAGCTAAAAGCGCCACTAAAGGCAGGCTTATGTCAATGAAAGGTGAATTGAAAATAGTTGAAAATGTACATACTCTACAACCTGGAAATTCCATTTCTAAATGTGCATTATATAATTCTTGCTTATAATGGTAAGAAACTGGAAAAATGAATTAGAAACAACCTACATGCCCATTAATAAGGAAATAGATAAATTTATTTTTATTTTTTTTTAATAACTTCATTTTTATTTTATTTATTTATTTATTTTTCAGTTTTTGGCCGGGGGCTGAGATTGAACCCGCCACCTCTGGCATATGGAGCCAGCGCCCTACCCTTTTGAGCCACAGGTGCTGCCCAGGAAATAGATAAATTAATTATAGTATATGCATACAATGAAATATAATTTAGCAGATGAAACACTTATATGTAAATCAACTGAGGTAGACTTTTTAAAAACATTATTTCAAGTTTTAAAAAGATAGAACAATAACACAGAAGATAATACCACATTCTAAGAATGCACATGTGTGTGTACGTGTGTATAATACATCTATATACACACGTACATATATATATCAAACACACACACATATACATATAATCATATCCTGAAAGACATACCCCAAATTTAGACAGTCATTGACTCTGAGAAGTGAAGAAATAACGAGACTGGTGGATTTGATTGAAGGGTGAGGTAGAAGAAAGCCTCTTCAATTTTCTCTGAAATGTTACGTTACTTTAATGGTCAAAATCATGCTGCTTTATCAAATCTAAGCCATTGAATAACCTACTATTATTTTATGTATCCCTCAGGAGGAAAATTCTCAATATGCCATTAATTTTAAAATGCACCCAGTTTTACAGATGCTAAGATGTGAAAAAAAGCGTGTGAAATTCTCCCTCTATAAGGCAAAAATAGAAAAGGTTAAGATTTGTTAATTCACAGAACAGTTGAGATATACAGGTATTGATTATATAAGTCTGTGAACTTTTAAAAATTCATCCAAAGTGGGGGGTGAAGGTAGAATATTATAGTGCATGGAATTCCTCCGTAATACGTAGAATTTTTAATTTACACTGTTCATGTAACAGGTATATCTTCATGCTCTAAAGTGTGAAGTATTCTTTTATGTGTGCTCCCCAAATGACTTAGAATATGGGGAGGGTGGAAGACATATCCCTGCTTTGTAATTCTGCAGGCATCTAGCTCACCGGGTATATATTTAACATTTACATCAGGAAGACTTGCTCACTGAATTGAGGTTCTCCAGTTTAAAATAACAATCTCAAAACATTAATCCTCTGTCTTTTCAGTAATCCATGTGCTAGGAATTTGATGCTGCAGATTTAGATATCCAGCTTGACAATGTATCACATCTGTGTAGAAGATCATAAATATTTATTATAAGTTTAGACTCATTGGCTACCTATGCCCTGGGAGAAAAAACAAACATAAAAAAGCTTTAGTTGCCCTGCTGTTAAGCAATAAGCCAGCATCCTCCTAGTTCAATATGGTCCAATCTGAACTATAATAGGTCAGAGCATGGAAACTAACTTGCCTGTAATCTAATCATTAGTTCCCCCCACTTCCCCTTGGCTTCAAGAAAGCCTCTCTTCGGGAAGTGTTCTGAAAAAGAGAGAGAAAAGGTCTAGTCTTAGCATTGTCAGATAAAATACAAATTCCTAGTTAAATTTGAATTTCAGCTGAACAACGAATAGTATGTTAGAATAAGCCCGTCCCACTGAATTTCAGATAAACAGTGAATTTTCCCTATAAATGAATGCAAATATTGCATAGGACAGATGTATACTAAAAAAAAAAATGGTTGTTTAGTTGAAATTTAAATTTAACTGTGTTTTTGCTTTCTAAATGAGGTAAACATATCCCAAGGACAGCCAATCTGACAAAAGACAAAAGAGAACTGGAAGCTAAGTGAGAGAATACAGAAATAAAGACGCGATTGGACCTGGTGGTTAGAAAACAAAAATGAAAACAAAAATGGTAATTACCTGGGGGGCACATATTTGATTTGGAAATTGCATACAGTTTTTCTGTTGCCCATTAGCCTAGAGGGCCCCGTTCTAAATTATGTACATTTTCTTTTCTTTTTTTTTTTCTATTGAATGGTAACTGTGTACATTGATGCACTTTGGGGGTATGGAAAATGTTCTTCTTAGTAAATTATGTACATTTTCAAACCGCTGAGCAATGACTGTGGTTCCAGCAGCCTCAGTCATCAGTTTGTCACTGCCTAATCAATGTGTCCCCGTGGGTTTTACCAACACTTGCAGGGAAAAGACAGAGATAGAGATCTCTCTCCCAGGCGCAAATTGATCTGGCAGGCTGTCTCTGGGGGCCACCTTCTCAACCCTGAACTCTTCTGCTACCTTCTCTTGTACAGAGGAAGGAAAAGACTCTTGAAGTCTTTTCTAACTTTAGGTGTGAATGTCCTTTGACGGTGTGAGCTACAGCTCCCTGAGCCAGCTTGAGGGAGATGAAGAGAGTTCCTCCAACCTGGTTAGAGTCAGCTCCTCCTTTGACCAGTTAGAGATCCTGAAGCCCCTGTCTTGGGTCACTGTCATTTTCTTAGGCAAGTTCACAGCCTCATCTGCAATTAGAACACAGGCAGACCCTGAGGGCTTAAAAACACTTAAAAAAAAAATACCCTTCCTGTTCCTCTCTAAGGTACAAAAATAGAAGGAAGTGGGGTGTGGGGAGGCAGAAAGAGAGGTGTCAAGCAGACATTCCCTGGGTCTGAAGGAAGCAGCAGACTCCACAGCGTCTCACACCTTCCCTGGTTTGTGCAGAGAATTGTTGCAGCTTTCTTACCTTGTTGCCTGCGCGTAGGTCTAGAGAGGTTAACATGTTCTCTCCCCTCTTTGGTTTTACTTGCAATGGTTGTCAAGATGAGAATGGAGTTACTGGGCTTTTTTCACTTTATGTTTTGATTTGAAGTTACTTTCACTTTTGCAAACACTGTAGCCTTGATGGGAAAAAGCGCAAACCTTCATGAAGAACCCCCTGGGAAAGGAGGCTTTGGGAGAAGATGTCTCCCTGGTGCTGATAGTTCTCAGAGCTGCCAGAGGCCAAGGAGCTCCTGAAGTAGCCCGCTGTGACCACTGGCTTTCCAATTTAGCTTGTGTTACTTCCTCCTCACAGAGGCAAAGTCGGAGACGCATACTACAGAGGAGACAGGCGCTGGGCTGGTAGCAAAGGAGCAGGGGGAGAAAGAAGAGACTGGATCGTCTTGCACTAATGGTAGCAAGGCACGAAAATCACTAGAAACAAAATGAGGCGGAGAAAATACTATTTCTCGAGACAGCTTTCAGAGAAAGACTTGCATATGCATGAGAGGGTTGCTTTACCAGGCTGCTTAAGGAAGGAAAAGGAAGGGGCAGCAAAGATACACACAGAGCTTACACTAGATAGGTAGGGCTCACGCTGCCTTCTCAGGAGGGATGGAAGTTGGGGCACAGGCTTTTCTCATGCTGAGTGGGGTTTGTAAGTACAGGGGCCAAGAGGTGTCCGCAGGTTACTGCAAGGCCTTGGAGGGCTAGGGTCTTCCTGAGAACACTTAGGGCAGGGCCAGGTAGGGGAAGGTTTTAGACCCCTAACATTCCCAACACTTGTTGAAAGGGGTGGTGGGGTTGAAGGTCAATCTTCTGAAACTGCTTCTTGCTGGATAGGGCCGTAGTTGTCCTCAGTGGGATGAATCCGTGTTAGCAGGGCCATATAGGTTTGGGGAACACTGGGAGAAGGTTCAGAGAGTAAAAGAATTGGGTTTTAACTGCACCTGATAACTTTTTTATGCTGTCTTGAATAAAAGAAGACAGGAATTGGATGACAAGGGACAGTGGTTAATAACAGGAGAATTGCAATAAAGGGCCTCAAGAGGGGTATATATAATCCAGTGTCCCCATGGGCTGTTTAACCAGGATTCCTCATTTTAAGAGGGTAGATGGGTGACTTATTCCCAGAGTCTGGTGATGACCTCTCAGACAAGGCCAGACTTGTTGGTGTAGAAACAGCATGCTTCCCATAAGAAAGTGCCAAAACCCCCTGCCCTTGGTGTGACCAAATCCAAACCTCTATGGTTTTGGAGAACGACCCATGCCAGGGAATCTACCTGATCTTGTAACTGATCGGAGACTTCTTGAAGTCTTTTGACCAGTTCAGTGGACATTAGTTGGAACTGGTGGGTGGCACTTTCTAGTCTGGCAGTTCAGTGGAAACTCCTGCCAAGATGCCTGCCTAGTTCTACTAGGAGAGGGATTAATTTGACGGCGCATTTAGCTCTACGTAAAGGAGACCGGTCTGGAACCTGTTCCTTGCCTGGAGGGATATATCAGTCCAGTTTGTTGGGGTTCTGCATAAGAAATAGATGCCAGTATCATCAAGGCAAGTGGAAAAGTCTAAGGAAAGGAGTAATTTTTGAGTTCCTGCATGTTTTTGGGGGGCACTTGTAAGGTCCCAGATAGAAAGCCTTCTTGCTCGAATTGCTCTGCTGAAAGGTTGTATAGGTGGAGCTGTAATAGAGTGTGTTTTAGAGAGGAAGTGGAACTTGGTTTGGGTTAGGTGGTCAGTGAGATTGTCAGCAGGTTTGGGGATAAAGGGCCAAGAGGCTTGAGTTTTTCCAATGTTTTTAATTCACAAGAGGAGTGAAGATTGGACAGTAGGAACCGGAAAGTGATAAATGGTGAGCAAAAGAACTTTATCTCCTAGTGAACTGAGCAACTGTGGACCTGAGCAATATACAGCTGGGGGGGGGGGGTGTTTTTTTTTTTTAATTTAATGATAGAGCTAGGAGAGAGAAATAGACGTCTTTAAAATTTAGGAAGAACAGAGAACGTGCCTCTGGTATTTACTAGAATTAATTTGCTTACCTTTGTCAGAGATTTAGTTACCTAAGGCCATTCTGGTGTGATGCAGCTGAGTACATCCGGAAGTCTGACACATTGGCCAGATGGAAGCAGTTTTTGTTGGCTTAGGGGACCACCAGTTTCAGAAGGCAAAAGTAGTCTCCTGTTCTAAAGAGGATACCTTCTTTCTTTCAGTGTTTTTCTGTATAGCAAGGGAAACACAGTTCTGGAGTCTCAGTGGAGGATGCTTCCTGAGGAACATAGAGTCGTAGTGGAGGCAGGGTTTCCAGGTCATAGAAGGCTGTGATCTTCTTGCCTGGGCCCTTGGAGTTACTATCTCTGAAGAAGACTTAAAGTGGTAGCCACTGTTTAAAAAACTTTCCTGCCTCCTGGGCTGCTGTAAGTCCCATTTTCTCTTTTTCTTATCCTCTCTCCATCTCTATTAAAAGACTATGAAAGCCAGATCTAAAAGTTCTGTTCTGGGGTTTCTTTTAAGTTTTTTAGTTTATGTTGAATATTGGGGCTGAGAGATGGGGCCAACTGGGAGATGAAGTAGTTTGTTTCTCTCTGGTATTAAGATTTAAATTAATAAAAAGTCAAAAAGGTTTTAGACAGGAGAAAGTGCTGGATTTTAATTTTGGCTTTGAGAGATTTATTATGACTTTAGACCTCAGAGATATCTCGGAGGGAGAGTTGGTGTATGGGAGAGAAGAGAGTGTAGCTAGAAGGAGGTGTGACTGAGGGAGCCTCAGGTGGAAGTTGACGGCCAGTGGAAGGTGGTGGCCTGTAGAGGTGTGTGGCTGCAGTGGGCTGGAAAGTTGGTGATGGCTGAAGTTGGCTATTGAAAAATCCACAGGGCAGGGAAAGAAGTTAGCTAGAAGCTAGTGATAGGAGCATGAAGGGATTATTAGGTGGGGGAAGGTAGAGGGTCTGGAGGCTGGGGCAGGTTAGGAGGTGGAGCAGGAGGAGCTTGAGGAATCTGTGGAGGAGGGAAGATGGGAAGATCTGGAGAAGATAGGGGTAGGGGTTGAGTCATGAGTATCCGGTCAATGGAGTATGATTTGCACAGGGAGGGGCAAGAGTGGAGGGAAAGAAAAGACCTGAACATAGAATTTCATCATATCTGCCTTTTTCTTTGAGAATATTAATTCTTCTTCTTTTTTTTTTTTTTTTTTTTCTTGGCTGGGGCCGGGTTTGAACCCGCCACCTCCAGCATATGGAACCAGTGTCCTACTCCTTTGAGCCACAGGCACTGCCCAAAGATTAATTCTTTAAGATACTGAAGTCAAGTTTCCGTTCTTAGGCCATATAGACTGGGTACCCAATTTGTACTAAGGCCAAGCTGTGTTGTAGTAGAATATGAGGCATTTTGGCCAAATCTCCTCTTTGAGGCCCAAATTTTTGTGTTATCAAAGGAGACACCCAGGAGTATTTCCATTAAGGGAATGAAAGGGCCTGCTCCCATGTCTCAGACATCCTTCCCCTACTTGGGTGGAAAAGAAGCCATCCCTTGTTTCCTAAGAACCAGGGACAATAACAAAGAAAGACTGAGAAAAGTCAGGTACCCTTATTGTTCTCAGAGAACTTAAGGTCACCAGAATCTTAAAAGCCTAAAAGGAGGTCAAGCACTGGGCATGAAACTAAAAATGAAACAAACTGAGGTCTTGGACCTAAGAAGAGGACACAGTGTTAGTACAAAACCCTCTAATTAGGTGAGAACACGGAGGGTGGAGCAGGCCAAGAGGAGTGCTGTGTGACAGTGCTCAGGAACCCTAGTCACCCTCAATGGCAGATGGGATGAATCCTATAAAAATCTCTGACAGGTGGGTCATGGAGTTGGGTCTGGGCAACATCGGACTAGGTTCTGAGAGAACTGGAGTGGTCAGGGCAGGCTGCTAACTGGCTGCCAGTCCTGGGTTTTTGGCACCAGATGAAAGGGGTTTGACAGTGTACCCAGAGACAAGGTTCAGAACAAGTTTAATGAAAGAGGACTAAGACCTGCCCGGGCAAAGATGGTGGCAGCACCAAGAGTGGTTGGGGGCTTGTTTTTATACTGGGTAGAGGGGGAGGGAGATTCCAAGGTTGCTGGCAGGCTTTGGCAAGCTAGGGTCTTTTTGGTGGAATTTTTGGGCCGGGCCAGGTAGTCTGTTTGTTCTGGGAGGGAAGCTGGGGGAAGGGTTTAGGTGTGTTGCTTTTCCTCACCCATCATAATGGTAATGGCCAAGTCTCCTGTAACAAAGGATGGAAAAACAAGAGATAAGTATAATGTATTTATTTAATTAAAGTTACATGTGACATGGGAGTCTTCAGAAATGAAGATCCAGAGCCCAGAGAAAACTGTGTATTTTTTTGCTTAGGTTTGACGAAGAGTGGACAATCACATAGAAATGAAATATTGTTAGACAAAAAGGATGTGATCTTAACAATGGACTGGAGGGGTGGGGGGCACCAACAAGGCCTGTCTGTTTACATTCTTCTTGGCTTCTTCCAAGTTTGGGGCAGGATCCCCTGGAATGGGAGTATTCATGAGAGAAAGGATAGGATGGGTTTTATGACTTGCTTTGGGAGAGAGGAGTTATTTCTATGACCCGCCTTGAAAAAGAGAAATGGAGACAGAAGGCCATGAGAAGGTCAGAGAGACCTTACTTCCGAGACCCTAGCGGTCTTATTCAGTTCAAAGTACTCAGCCTGCCAAAGTGCCGTAATTTGAGATATTGTGTTCCAAGCCCCGACATAAGTTTGGAATCAGAACCAAATTGGTCTGGACAGTTGTGCAAGAATAGTCCTTCTTCCTTTTCCTCCTACCACACTGCTGCTCAGCTTCTGCTCTAAATAGCAAGCCATAACCAGGAGCAGAGGAATGGAAAAACATCTCTTTCTCATGGATAGAATTTACTTTTTGAGGCAAACCCTCTTCTATGATAGTAATAAAATTTTGGAAGCTAGAAAGCCAATGGAAACATATTGACTGACTAAATAGCCCAAAGAAAGCTGAGTCCTTAAAAATGAGTACCAGAGGGTCCTCAGACGTCAGAGGACTGCCAGAACGTGAGTCAGAAATCTAGGAGAAAAGATACTGCAGGCATGAAATAAAAACAGGATTATATTTTATAAAAACCAAACATGCAAATAATGAGAGTGAGTTCTGGAAAATAAAAATCTGAAAGCAGAGATGAACATTTCAATAGATGTGCCGGAAGATAATTTTCAGGAAATTTTTCTGAAAGTAGAGCAAGAAGACCCAAGACATGAAAAATAACAGAGAGGAAAAAAAATGCAAATTAGAGGTTAGAGAGTGTCCAAAAGGCTGAGTACCTAAATAAAATGAATTCTGGAATGGGAAAAAGGAAATAGTCAATGAAATAGCTTAAGAAAATTTCTCAGATTTAAAAGTCTCATTGAGCTGCACCACAATAAATGGAAACAGATCCTCACTGAGGAGCATCAGTGCAGTATTTCAGAACACTAGAGTCAAAGAGAAAATCCCAAAGCTTCCAGAAAAGAAAAAAAAATACTTAAGAAGTAACCAACATTTAGAACTGCTTCAGATTTCTCAGTAAAACAGTGGAAATTAAAAGAAAATGAAGACATTCTGAGGGAAAATTGTTTCCAGTTTAGAATTCTATGCCAAGACAATTAAATCTTAATGTAGAGTAAGGACATTTTTAGATATACAAGATCTTAACAGTTTTCTCTCCTATGTTCCTTCTCAGGAAGCAATTATAAGAAGCATCATCAAAACTAGAGATTAAAAAGAGGACATCATCTGCTTCACCTGCTCCTGTTGCTGTTTATACAAGATGTGTCACCGGCTGCAGCTGGTCCAGGATGGCTCTCATGGCAGTACATGCTCTTTATTCTCAGCCTCCAAGTGTGCCACCAAGCTACCCTAGACCAACATATCAAGGCTATCACCCTTTCCCCCCACACAGCCTGGGATACCAGCTGCACCCTACCTGACACAGTACCTACCGTCCTACCCAGCCCAGACCATGAGCCTACCACCTTAACATGAGACCTTGGCTGGAGGTGCAGCTGTGCCCTACCCTGCCAGCCAGCCTCCAGCCAACCCAGCCTACATAGAGCCCTCAAAGGCAGCCCCCTGAGTGTGCCCCTGCCTCTCTGGCTGCCACTTGATTATGCTGTGTGTGTGGATGGTATGCAGGCACAGTTCCTTACTACTCTGCACATGGTATGTGTGTCCTGTCTGTATGTGCGGCTTCTTCTGATGCTGAAGAGGTGGGGAACAATCCTTGCCACAGTGGGCTGAGATCAAACATTGTGCTCTTCCTCCCTTGAAATTATGCTTCCTGAAATCTCAAGCAACATTCAAAGAATGGGGTGGGAGTCCTTTGCCAGGTGTGGCCTGTCACGCTAGGAGAGAGCAGCCTTTTGTGGGTATGGTGTAGATGTATTTCAGCAGGGTAGGCAGCCACTGCTTGAAGCTGTGGCTTGTCCCCACTATTTGGGGTGTTCTTTGCAGAACCAGGGTGGTTATGGAAGGAAGTAGGTGAACTTGAGATCTGGCCACACTGGGTTTTAGTCCTTTGGGCAGATGTCCCACTGCTCCATAGAGTTGGTGCCATACACAGTGGTAGTTGGGTGGCCTACTGATGCCAAAACACCTCAGGCAGGACAGGTGCCTGCCTGGATTACCCCTGCATCTTCCCTGAGACCACTTGGAGGACCACATCCACTCATGGCCTAGCTGCCCATAGAAAAGCTTTTTTGCCCTTGTTGGTGCTAGTCCCTGGCAGAGGTGGGCAGGGTGGCCTCTGTCCACTAACACACTCTGGTCTCTTTCCTGGAGTGTTTTAGTTTTACTTTTAGCCAAACATTTTGCATGATTTTTTGTTTTTGTTTTCTGTTTTCAAATGTGTGTGATAGTTGATGTGAAACTAAAATCCTTGGGTCCTGGAGGGAAATTGGCGTACCGAGAGGGACAACTTGAGAACTCTGATATCCCTGGTTCCCCAATATCAGCCTCATGGAATATGCAATTCCTCTACCTCAGTTCACAGTTCATCCTGGCAGCAGGGATGCCTGGGCCAGGGGCCAATTGGATCAAAGGAGGGGGTGTTGGGTGGCAGCTCTGGTTCAGACATGCATACCTCAGTGTTCCTGTCCCTTGTTGATGGCTCATCATATCTATCTTAACTTTGTATTTGTCACCATGTTTCTGCACCTTTGTTTATAATAAATGCAGAAATTTAGAAGAAAACAAAAAATAAAAATAAAAAGAGAAGGACAGATACAGGAAACCCAACTCACATGAGAAGTAAAGAAAATACCTGAGTTATACAACTAAGCCAGGCCAGAATCTAAGATCACTGGCTCACCTTTAGATCCCCTTTCATTTTATTTTTATCAAGTTTCATAAACATAATCGAATAATATGGTTGGACAAGATTTATTCTGAAAGTTAAGAGCCCCTTGGGGGACATATTGTTTGTCCCACTACTTCCTATTCCTCAGATGTAATTCCTTCCCTCTCCTTTGGTGTCTCTTTTGTCATTTGCCTTGAAGTAGTTAAATAACTCACGTATAGTCCTATTTGAGTTCTCCATTCTAGCCATTTCCTACTTATTCCCTCCTGAGGAAGGTTATGTTTCTTTCTCATTATCACCACCCCCAACAACAACATACCCCACACTTTTAGATGGGTCTCTTCATCTTGAAAGTTGTTTTTTGCCTTGACTTCCATCCATATTGCACTAAAGCTTTGGCTTTTGTTTCTTGTCATTCAAGACCGGTTTTGGTTTGATACATGTCTGTGACCTGATGATTGAATCTGTGGGTTGGAAGTAAAGCACAGACAGGGAAGCAGATAAAAATAAAATGTTCTATAATCAAGACAAGCACACAAACGTGTGAATAAGATTTTCAACAGAGACCACTCAGGATACAGGGCCAAATAGGGAAAGTGATAATAAGTAGACTTATCAGGGCTGCACACGTGAGAAATAAAAGCAAATTCAAGATCAAAGAAAACATTCAGCTTTCTTACTTTGGATACAAATTGGCAATTAGCCTAGACCACCTTCCACAGTGATCACAGGAAGGCTACTCAATCCAAACAGGAAGTTTCGCCCTCAGAAATTTTAAAAGCCCCTAAGGTGAACTTGGACTCTTTTATCTGCCCAGAGACTCTCTCCTTGCCACAGCAGACCCCTTCTTGGAGAACTGCTCCCCCCTCCAGTCTAACCGTGTGGTTCTCATAGGGATTGCTTGTCCTAAACCTGTTATCTTCCAGTCGTGTTGACGGAGTCCAGGGTAAACATGTGACTGAAGACCAAGTGAACGAGAATCCTTCCCTGGGATTTTTGAAGACTGTTACAGAGGGATGACGGCGTTCAGGAAATGCTACTCCAAATTATGCAGCCCTGGTATACTGATTACTCTGAGCGGAAAGCACTTGAAAAACACCAAATGCTGAAAGAGGATTTTTCTGACTTTCCCTCATCTGCCTAAAGACAGATCCTCCAAAAAGAACTCTAATGCCATCAATCTCCTTTCTGAGAGTTTCATCAACCAGGAAAAATTAATGTGTATCACAGAAGAGGGATACTAAAAATTGACACCACACCCAGACGACTTGGTCATGGGCTATCACTTATTCGTCTAAGGACCCAGTCATCTTCCCTAAAATCATTTTCGGTCCCATAAGTTGCCTATATCCTCCCTTCTCTCTCCCCTGAGAAGACCACTCTCCCCCATCACTTGCTTGTTGAATATTCCCTTTTTTTCCTTCTGATATCCCTGTGCATGTGATAAATTTGTCTGTCTTTTCTCCCATAAATCTGCCTGTTGTCAGTTTATTTCATAGACTCAGCTATTAGGCTCGGCGCCTATAGCTCAACTGGCTAAGGCGCCAGCCACGTACACCTAAGGTGGCGGGTTCGAATCCCCAGCCTGGACCCGCCAAACAACAATGACGGCTGCAACCAAAAAATAGCCCGGCGTTGTGGCGGGCGCCTGTGGTCCCAGCTACTTGGGAGGCGGAGGCAAGAGACTCGCTTGAGCCCAGGAGTTGGAGGTTGCTGTGAGCTGTAATGCCATGGCACTCTACCCAGGGGGACAGCTTGAGGCTCTGTCTCAAAAAAAAAAAAAAAAAAAAAAAACTTGCTTTATTAAACCTCAGAAAGTAGAGGGAGAGTCTTTTTTTTTTTTTTTTTTTTTGCAGTTTTTGGCTGGGGCCGGGTTTGAACCTGCCACGTCCCATATACGGGGCCAGCACCCTATTCCTTTGTGCCCCAGGTGCTGCTCAGAAGGTCTTTCTTCACAATGTCATATGCCACCTAAAAAGCAGAAGTTCTGAAGTACAAGAAGTCCCCTTATCCCTGGAGTATGTATTCCAAAACCCCTCCTGGAGGCGGTCCTGAAACCACAGACACTCATGAACCCTATACTCTATGTTTTCTCCTACGTAGTAACAACTGGGTAGTGTACACAGTGTGGACTGGAGAAAGAAAGGATTCATGCCCGGGTGGGTCAGAGCAGCATCGAGTGAGATCTTGTTATGCTACTCAGAAGAGAGTGCAATTTAAAATTTAAAAATTGTTTATATCTGGAATTTCCCATTTAATATTTTTGGACCACTGGGGACCACGGGTAACTAAACTGCAGAAATCATGAATGTGGTTGGATGAAGGACTAGTGTATGTAAGAGAAAAGTGGATCCTGGGTGACAATTAGTAGCCTCTGCCACAGTTGCCCACAGAGATGTCACAGGATATGATGATCAAACCTTTTCCTGCCGTTTGATTGAGGCACTGTTAAAGAATAACTCAGAGACTTTTCATGCTTGCTGTCTGTTGCTGTTTCTATGCATAATCATGCATGCAAATTGTCAATCATATGTGAGGAAGTTGGATAAAAGATGGAGTCAAAGAACAAAGCCAAAAATGTGATTCTAGAGAGAGAAAAGAGAAGGGAGGAAAGCCCAGAGAGGATAGAGATAGTGCATTTTGTTCGCATGCGCCTGGGCAAGTTGTTGAGCTGACAACTGACTAAGGTTAGAATGGACATTTTGTGTTGGACACAATTTTAGCTGTTTATACATTCTCCCAGAAGCCTTGGGGGTTTGGGTGCGGAGCATGTGAGACATCTCTGGGCAATGTCTGTCTGTCCTTCCTTTATGCCTTGGTTAGGGCAGCTCCGCACCATTTCTCTCTTTATAGTCTCACTGTAGTATTCGTTAGCACCCAGAGGAGAGACTTCAGGTTATGTAGATTTACAAAGGAAATGGATTTTAAAACTCATCCCATGATATTTGAATCCCTCAGGTAGTTTAAGGATATGACAAGAGGATTAGAGAGGTGAGAAAAAGGGAGACTTTGAGAAAGTGGCTACCACTGGAGAAAGTTCTGCTGTGAGCTCCATGCGTACCTCCCAACCAGGAGCATGTGTTTGGGGGGAGGGGGTCAGGACTATCTTTGCCTCTTCATCTCAAGTCCAGCAAAGTCCATGGAACACTAAACCACCACTGGCTATGGTATTTGTTTGGGTAGATTTCTTGCCATTCTGAGCACCCTCCCCAACCCCATTCTGCTCCTGTTAGGCACCAAGCATGACAATGGAGTCTTCAGAAGGACTCCTGGGGAAGCTTTGAATTGTGAGATAGAGGGGACTGGTGCTGGACTTACATTTGACAAAGTTAAAGCAGAAATGGGTCTGGAGCCTGCCTCCCTGTTAGGATATCCAGAGTGAGAAGGGCTAACCTAATGCTTTGGTGGCAGCACCCAAGAGCAGTTGGCCTGAGCTGGGTCTATGTCCTGAACACAGAGGAAGGGGTGAGGTGCTTCTCACACGCTTAAAGGTTGCATTGTATATCAGTGCAGTATTTTTAACTAATTAACACAGAATCTGCCATACTAGAGGGCTTGGAGGAGAGGGAAGCCCTAAAAACAGCCAGATAAGCTATCCATTACTATTTTCTACCTCTGTTTTCATTCTATCTCAATCCAGGTACTACTGTGTCTGCCATCATTGTACTCGGGCCTGGATGAAGCATTTCTGTGCAGAGACAGGGTTCCACACTGACATTGTCACAAGAGGCTAAGCAATTCCCCTTTTAAAAACCCACATAGGGCTCAGCGCCTATAGCTCAACTGGCTAAGGTGCCAGCCACATACACCTAAGGTGGCGGGTTCGAATCCCCAGCC
>NW_003852397.1:44650246-44665930 GCF_000181295.1 Otolemur garnettii | reverse complement strand
AAAAAAAAAAAAAAAAAACCCACATAGAATTCTTGAGCCTGAAGAATCTAACCCCACATATTAGATTCACCTGGGAGCTTTAAAAAATGCTGTTGCTTATGCTCCAAAGCCAGACCAATTAAACTTGGATGTGCAGAATTGTGTTCCAGGCATCAATATATTAAAAAGGTCCTTGAGGGATTCTCACATTCCTTGTAGGTAGGGAATCGACTAGCAATAAAGTAATGGGAAGAACGTCGACCAACTTGTTTGATTAAGAGTGAACACAACTACTGATTTGGTAGGGAGGCTGCTTTCCCAGTCTTTTCAAGAAATGCTGGCCCCCAAAGAATATTTAAACAGTTTTTAATTCAAAATTCAAGTTATGTTTCAAAACCATATAGGGTTCAGGTGGCTGCAGTCTCCCTAGAGGTAAAATCTCACTCCCCTAGATCCTGGCGCAGGATAGACCTTCACAGTGGTCTCTCAAGCTTCCGAGATGCCCTGTGACCGCCCTCATTTCCTAACATTCACTTTCTCTCTTCTCTTCCCACTATATTTTATGTTTAGCCCTCCTGCGTGTATGCTCAATGACCCTCTGCCACCTACCTCCTTAAATCTTTTTATTTATTTATTCATTTTTGCAGTTTTTGGCTGGGGCTGGGTTTGAACCCCCACCTCCGGTATATGGGGCCAATGCCCCACTTCTTTGCCACAGGCACCACCCCCTCCTTAAATCTTTATAAAATCTTACACCACTCAGACTTGGGTACCTACTTTAAGCCAGTAGCTTTTTTCCTCCACACAGTTTCTCCAGGTTTGCCATCTCTAGTCATAGCACCTGAAGATGCCATACAGATGGGATGAGGAAGAAGGAGGTGCGGAGAAAGGACAGACTTCCTCTGCAGCTCATTAAGAAACAGTATTAAGCTTGAATCTGTGAAACTGTGACCTGAAACTAAACCTCGCTATGAGAATTATCCCTCTGATGACACTTGGAAGTGTGCATCTGGTCTTCCCAGGTGGATACTTTCTAGATTCAGCAGTCCAGAGGTACCACTGTGATCTGTTTTTACCCACAGAACATTTCTGATGCCAAATGTGTAGTTTTATCTCACACCAACAACCAATTTTCCAACTCTCCAGGCACACACCTGATGTCCGATGACCCAATTCAATGGAGTTAGTGTCAGACCCCACAAGTTAAGGGCTTGTCCTATGAAACTGCCCCCGTCTCACATTGTTCCTAATTCAGATGTCAGTTGAAAGTCCCGGGTTGCTTTTTCCATACTTCTGATTGTAAAACCATAAATTGAGAGCGCCCACAGCTCCCTTGTTAGGTTTGATCATTTGCTATAATGGCTCACAGGAAAATGGTTTACTTACTATTACCAGTTTACTAAAAATAATGCAATTCAGAAACAACCAAGTAGAACAGATGTACTGGGTCAGGTGTGTGGGAGGGGAGGCACACGACCTCCATTGGCTCTTCAGGTGCACCCCTCTCCAGCACCTCACTGTTTTCATCAATGTGGAAGTTCTTGGAATCCCATCACTTTGGGGTTTTATTGAGGTGACATTAAATAGGCAGGATTGATTAAATCATTAGGCATCACTGGTTAACTCAATCTCCAGCCCCTCTTCCCTTCCTGGAGGTTGGAGTGGGGGAGTGGAGCTGAAAATCCCCATCCTCTAATCATGCCTCAATCTTTCTGGGTCACCAGCCCTTATGTTAAAGCTATCTAGGGGCCTATCTAGAGTCACTTTTTCAGCCTAAACTCAGAGTTAGTTGAAAGGGGCTTGTTATGAATAACAAAAAATGTTCCTCACCTTCCTATTACTCAGGAAGCTATAAGAGTTTGGAGGCTCCATGCCAGGAACCAGGGAAGAAGATCAAATACATGTTTCTTGTTATATCACAATATCATTGGTACTAAGTTCAGGGACCACACCCTCTTCTAGCTGAAAAGCACACACATGACTTGACCTGGGCCAATCAGATGTCTCTCCTAAAATGCAAATCTAGAGCAGGAAGACAAAAAGAGAATATCAATGTTGTGGTTGTAGTCATCCCAGCCATCCCAGCAGAAAGGAAGCTCCTGTCAGCGTGGCTTCCAGTGAGAGGGCCTTGTGTTTGTTCCTGCTTCTCAGCCTCCAGAGCCACCTGACCCCATGCCTCCCACTCCCAGTTCTCTATTCTTTTCACTTCTCTGAATCCTCAATACCTAATAATTTCCATTTCTGTTGTTGTTTTGCTTGGTAGATGGGTTGATTGATGACTTTTCACTTGCTTGTTGTTCACTGTTGTGCCCAAAATCAGTATAAGGAAGAAAATAATAAAGATCAGAGCATAAATGAGTAAAATAGAGACTAGAAAAGCAATAGACATTGAAGAAATTAAGAGTTGGTTTTTTTGAAAAGAGAAACAAATTGACAGTCCTTTAGCTAGACTAAGAATAAAGGAGAGAAAATTCAAATAAATGAAATTATAAATGCAAATGGACACATTACAACTGACACCACAGAAATACAAAGAATCATGAGACGACTATGAATAATTATACATCAATGAATTGGATAAATTGATTCATTGATGAAGAAATGAATAAACTCTGAGGAACATACAACCTATTCAGACTAAATCAAGAAAAAGAGAGAATCTGATCACAATAATAAGTAGTAAGAAGATTAAATTAGTCATCAAAGAACTCTGAGTAAAGAAAAGATCAGGACCTGATAACATCACCTGTGAATTCTACCAAACATTTTAAAAATAATTAATGCCAATCATTCTCAAACTCTGAAAAAAATTAAAGAGAGGGGAGATTTTTCAAACTTATTTTGTGAAGTCAGCATTACCCTGATACCAAAGCCAACCTGTGAAAACATGAAAAAAGGAAGCAGGAAGACAGGATTAGGAATGGCAATGGAGGAGATGGGGGTCAGGCTGACAAAGGAAAGGAGGCAGGGAGGGAGGGAGGGAGGGAAGGAGGGAAGAAGGAAGGAAGGAAAGAAGGAAGGAAATTGTGAGTCAATATCCATGATGAACATAAATGCAAAAATTCTCAATAAAAAAACAGTAAACAAAATTACCAGCACATTAAAAGCCTCATATACCAAAATGAGTTGGAATTTATCCTTGGGTTGCAAAGATGGTTCTACATATGAAAATACCATGTTGACATAATGGGGGGAAAAATGACCATCTTAATACATGTAGAAAAAGAATTTGAAAAAAATTCAGTATCCTTTCATGATAAAAAAACTCTCAACAAATTAGCTATGAAAAGAATGTAGCTCAAGGTAATAATGTCTACACAAGTAACAAGCCCACAACTAACTTCATACCCAACATTGAAAAGCTGAAAGCTTCTCCTCTGCGATCAAGAACAAGACAAGGATCCACACTGTCACTGTTTGTATTCAATATAGTAATGGAAGTTTTAGCTAGAGCAAGTAGGCAAGAAAAAGAAACAAAAGACATGCAAACTGGAAAAAAAAGAAGTAAAATTGTCTTACATAGTGAAAACCTTAAAAACTCCACAAAAATATCTAATAAACCAATTCAGTAATATCGCAGGATACAAAAATCAATAGTGTTCCTGTACACTAGCAATAAGCTATTCAAAAAATAATCAAGAAAACAATCCCGGCTCGGCGCCTGTAGCTCAGAGGCTAGGGTGCCAGCCACATACACCAAAGCTGGCAGGTTCGAATCCAGCCCAGGCCTGCCAAGCAACAATGACAACTACAACCAAAAAATAGCAGGAAGTTGTGGCAGGTGCCTGTAGTGCCAGATACTTGGGAGGCTGAGGCAAAAGAACCACTTAAGCCCAAGAGTTTGAGGTTGCTGTGAGCTGTGACACCACAGCACTCTGCCCAGGGTGACAGCTTGAGACTCTGTCTCAAAAAAAAGAAAGAAAGAAAACAATCCCATTTACAATAGCTGCAAAAAAATTAATTGCTTAAGAATAAATCTAATAAAGGAAGTGAAAGATCTGTACCCTGGAAACCACAAAACACTGATGAAAGAAGTAAAAAAAAAAAACCTCAAATAAATGGAAAGATGTCCCATATTCACATATAGGAAGAATTAATATTGTTAACATGTTCATTCTATCCAAAGGAATCTACAGATTCGATGTCATTCCTTTCAAAATTTTCATAAAATTTTTCTTTTTTTCTGAAAAGGAATAAAGCAATTCTAAACTTTGGAACCACAAAGACCCTGAATAATAAAATGTGTTGTATACTAGACACTGCCAAGAGATTAGATTCCACATGCTCTCACCGGAAGAAAAAGATAAGTAAAGTGCTAGGTAAGTTTATTGTCTTGATTAAATCATTTCAAAACACACATCAGAACGTCACGTGTGTACCATAAATATGTACAATTTTTATTTGTCAATAATACCTTAATAAAGCTGAAGGGGAAAATGAAACTCACTGTCAACAATGCATGCGGCACTGCACATTTATTAATGATCAATAACAACTAAGTCTATCTATTCAGTGCAAGGAATAAAAGTGTCTCAGCAGGATCTCAGAGGTTCCAAAAGCAGCCCCGTATTGTGACATCCTGTTTTTTGGGAGGGCCCTATGTCTTCCTCATTAGAGATCTGCATATCTTCTGGGCCCATTACAGGAAGGTAATACATAATATCCCACCTTCCTGTCCTATCCTCCAGCCTGCTCTAATATGGAATTCTTGCCAGCCCCTTGCAGCTGCTTTTCTGTTTCTCTTGGGTGCTGCTTTCAATAATTCCTGCCAGCTCAGTATAAATAATGACAGCACCCTTCCTTTCTCTGGGTGGCATTCATTAGAATCACAGAGTCATACATTTGAGCCAGAGACTCATGTGGGACAATCCTGGTCAACAGCAATCTCCTTGAATGCCCTGCAAGATCCCTTTGCCTCAGAGGCAGGGAGGAAAAGCCAGGCCTGGCTTCAGTGTGAGGAGAGATAACAAACGTGGTGATTACTTTGAGAAGTTCTGGGAATGTAGGTTCATCTTCCAGTCGGGAGGCAGGCAGACACCATGGGGACTGAAGAGCTCAGGCTTGAGAGCCAGGCGGACATGGAATTCATTCCTGGCTGTGTCCCTGTGAACTTGGGTGAGTGAGTGACACTCTGTCTGCCTGACTCATCTGTAAATGGGAAGAACAATGTGTCCCTCACATAATAAGACAAAGAAAAGTCCCTGGAGCAACTGGGATGGTCAATACATTGCAGCTTTAAAACAGTGGAGTTCACAAGTTTTCTGGCTCTGGGAACATGGGACTCCAAGATCAAGAAAGACTTTTGGGCTCGGCGCCTATAGCTCAACCGGCTAAGGTGCCAGCCACGTACACCTAAGGTGGCGGGTTAGAATCCCCAGCCCGGACCTGCCAAACAACAATGACGGCTGCAACCAAAAAATAGCCGGGCATTGTGGCGGGCGCCTGTGGTCCCAGCTACTTGGGAGGCGGAGGCAGGAGACTCGCTTGAGCCCAGAAGTTGGAGGTTGCTGTGAGCTGTATTGCCACAGAACTCTGCCCAGGGGGACAGCTTGAGGCTCTGTCTCAAAAAAAAAAAAAAAAAGAAAGACTTTTGCCTTTAGTCTGCCACATCACTGCCACAATATACTTACCTGCTCTGAGATTGACTTTAGGCTTTCCCTCGAATTGACGAGGTACCTCTACGCACCTTGCTTTAGTAACATCTGCATTAGTTGACTCCTCCATTTGATTTTTTCTTTCCTCAGCATATATAATTCAGGTCTGAAAGGTCTACTTGGAAAGGACAATGTTCCCATTATTCCATCTCATTAGTACTAGGATAATCTTTCTGGATAAATTAATCTGTCATCTTTTCATTTTTCCTTTCTTTCTGAGTTTAGAATACTATAACAATCTCAGTGATTTTTATATATTTAGGGCAGTTGTTCTCTGGGCAATTTTGTACCAGGGAATATGAATATTATAGATATTAGGTAATATCTGTAGATATTTTGATTGTATATATTTTGGAAGCAGCATTACTGGCATCTGGTGGACAGAGGCCAGGGAGCTGCCAGGCAATTTAAATGTACAGGACAGTCCTCCACCACATGGCACACATCAACAGCAGCAAAGTTGAGAAATCCTGATTTAGAGCAAGGGTGTTCGGCTGGCACAGTCAGGAGAAAATTCGCTTTTATTTGTTGGCTCAGCAGCCTCACTTCTAAGGCAAGCATTTGCCTTTAAACTTCTTTAGTCCCCTCCCCCTTCTAGCTCTGACAAACAGCTGCTTCAAAATAGTAACGTGCAAAATAGTAAGTCTATCTTAAAACATATAGAGTCAAGAAATTCAGAGTTAAGGTTTAAAAATTCGAGGCTGGCACCCGGCTATTAAAAAAAGACAAATCCTGAAGGTGTCAGGGTGTGTGTTGGAGATAAAGTTTCAACTCCAACCCTGCTACTTTGGGCTCTTGTGGGCTTAGGCCAGACTCTCTCTGCTCTCCTGGGTGGTGGTTCTGTGGTTTCCTTCTGAGTTCTATAGAACTTGAAGAAACAAACACCGGTGATATACTAAGCAAAGAGATGGAGACATGAGCTGTTTAAGGTTTGGAATCTAAATTTCTTTCTTTCTTTGAGACAAAGGGTCACTCTGTCACCCTGGATAGAGTGCCATGGCATCATAGCTCAAAGCAACCCCAAACTCTTGGGCTCAAGTGATCCTCCTGCCTTAGTCTCCAGAGTAGGTGGGACTACAGGCGCCCACCACAATGCCGATAGTGTTTCTATTTTTAGTAGAGATGGGGTGTTGCTGTTGCAAGGCTGGTCTCAAACTTGAGCTCAAGTAATGCACTCGCCTTGGCCTCCCAGAGTGCTAGGATTGCAGATGTGAGCCACCGCTCTTGGCTTTGGAATATTAATTTGTAAATACCATCTCTTTGATAAAAACCACTAAAATGTGGCACTTTATGTTCTAAATTCTTAAAATTTAAATCATGACTATTGTTTATATTGCTTATCTGGTCAATAAATCAATTAACTTTCATTTTTTGAGGTTGTAACTACAAATGATAAGATGGTACGCCAAGAAGCATGGTAGTGAGAGAGAGAAGAAAAGTGGATTTCAGCCCCACCTCGAGTGTTTACATTTTGAAAAAGTTTCATAACTTCTCTGAGACTCCCCTCCCCCTTCTGAAAAACAGGAAAATGATTTCTACCTCATGGATAGACGTTGTATACAAAGCACCAATTAGAACTCGGGAGCATAGAAGCCCTCAATAAATATTAATTCCTTATTAAAAAGCAAGATACCTCTTTAGTAATAGAATCAAACTATACACATAGAAAAAGGTAAATTAAAAATTTTGAAGCCATGCATGGCATGGCAGTCTGCCTTGAGATTTGAGAGGATTATAAAGTGACCACACATGATTACCTAGCCCAGTGCCAATAAATAGTAGTGACATGTATAACATATTTGTATAAAGGCAGAAAGAAGGACCAGGACACCAAAGGTAGAAAAGCCAAGGGCATATTCAGGGATCATCAAGTAGTCATAATAAGTTAGACTAGAGCATGTTTACAAAAGTGTGGTCAGAGGTGAGACTGGAAAAGTAGCTGGTCTGTGCTAGTTAGATATGAGCACAATTACCATGGATAGCAACCACCACACAAAATGTAATGGTGTGCATTAGTAGGGATTTATTCAGAAACTCAGCAAGTCAGCTGAAGTTCAGTTAATCTATTAATAGATAAGGCTTGGTGGGGTAGGTCTGATTCCATGATGCATTAAGTGGCTTGGATTTAAGCCGCTGAGCTTTTTCATGTGTGTTATTCCTGGGGCCAAGGGAATCCAGGGCACGTTCTTCTCATGGCAGATCTAGAGCATAAGAGCCAAGCCAAAGTCGCAAAAAAGCACCCATAAGATCTTTGCTCCTGCAACATCTACTCATATTCCATTGTCAAAGGAAGTCATACAGGGTAAGGAAGTAGAGTCAGTGAGAGGGCATAGCAAAGTTACAAAGCAAAGGTATAAATATACTATGTATATTTGTATTACAGGGGAGTGAAGAATGGGGGCCAATAATTCAATCTATCACAATGCCATAAGAAAGAAGATCTAAAATATGTGTGTTTGAGTGCTATTTAAAAATGGTTACAGCTGAGCATAGTGGCGCACACCTGCAATCCTAATACTCTGGGAGGCTGAGGTGGAAGGATTTCTTGAGGTAGTAGTTCAAGACCAGCCTGAGTGAGACGTTGTCTCTACAAAAAATAGAAAAATTAGCCAGGTATGGTGGAATGCGCCTGTAGTCCCAGCTACTCAAGAGGCTGAGGCAGGAGAATCACTTGAGCCCAGGAGTCTGAGGTTATTGTGAGCTATCATGATGCCACTACACTCTGTCTAGCCCTGGTAACAGAGTGAGGCCCTGTCTCAGAAAAGGAGAGAGAGAGAAGAAAGAAAAGAAAAAAAATAAAGAGATTGCTATAGAAACATTTTGGAAAGAAGTGATGTGTTCAGAGCTACAGCAAGTACAGAAAAGATTGGAGAAAGAAGGACAGTGGCATTAGAAAATATTTCCAGCCAGGTGTGGTGGCTCACGCCTGTAATCCTAGCACTCTGGGAGGCTGAGGTGAGTTAATTGCTTGAGCTCACGGGTTCAAGACCAGCCTGAGCAACAGTAAGATCCTGTCTCTAAAAATAGCCTGGCACTGTGGCAGGCACCTGTAGTCCCAGCTACTCTGGTGGCTGAGGCAAAAGAATTGGTTGAGCCCAAGAGTTTGAGGTTGCTGTGAGCTATGATGCCATGGCACTATACGTAGGGTGACAAAGTGAGACTCTGTAAAAAAAAAAGGGGGGGGAGGGAAGGAGGGGAGAGGAAGGAAGGAAGGAAGGAAGGAGAGAGGGAGAAAGAGGAAGGAAGGAAGGAAGGACGGAAGGAAGGAAGGAAGGAAGGAAGGAAGGAAGGAAGGAAGGAAGGAAGGAAGGAGAAAAGGCCTGAGGAATGGCACTTTAGAGGGGACATTGAAAATAGAGATAAAGTAAACAATTTAACTGTTCATAGACTTGGGTGGGGATCGTGGCACAAAAAAAAGAAAGGAATCATCAAAGAGAAATTTGAGGGTTTAGGTTTTCTAGTCTAGAAGAATGGTAAATCTAGTCATAATAATAGTATATATATTTTACTGCATACTTAAATTTTGCCAAACACTGTGTTAAGAATTTTATAGACTTTTTAAAACCTTCTCAATGAATATATTTAATCCAGTGAGATAGGTTCAGTTCTTATCTCCATTTTTAAGATTTTATAACAAGTTATATAACTTGCCCAAGATCACATAGCTAAAAGTGGTAAATCATGACTGAGAGTTAGTGGCAGCTCTGAAGCCCACCCAACATCACTATTCATTTATTTGCTCATTTTGTACCCTGCTCTATGATCGAAATGTACATATTTTTTATCAGATTGCATTACACATTAACCTATTTCCTTGAAATTCTATAGACATTTAGAATTGAAAAAAGTAAGACAGAAACAACTGACATTCTGGTCAACAAAAATGGCCACGTCTGACTTGCGTTTCATCTACAATTATCTTGTGGAAAAGCCTTTCATTTAATCACTTTGGTTTAATGGTCCTATTTCCCACTCCTCTCTAGTCGAACAACATCTCAAGTACAAATATAAAGTAGAGATTGTGAGTAGAAATAAATGCCACCTAACTTTAAACTGCCCCTCCATCTATTCTCAGCAATGGATAGCCGTTCCCTGGTTGGACAGGTGGAAGCCACCCTACGGCCCTTTAGAAGGAGGACACTGGTTCAATGAGTATTCTTAATTATTGTCTCCAGTTTGCTACTTAACTGTCTTCTCCATATTCCCATTTTACAGTTTTGAGGATTAAGCCTTCACACATTGATGGACTCTCTGAGTCTATGTCCCAGTCCTCTGTGGTGCCATGGTTTTAACTCTTCCCATTTCTTCCCAAATTTTTAGGTCATCTTTGAATTACACAGACATTCTGCATGAGCAATAGACACAGAAAAGTAGAAAAAGTTTCTTAACTATCCCCTTCAGTTATTCTACAAAATACCTCTCTTCATTTTGATGGATACTTAATTATTACTTTTTTCTTTCTTTGAGACAGACTCTCACTCTGTTGCCCTAGGTAAAGTTCAGTGGCATCATCTTAGCTCACTGCAACCTCAAACTCCTGGGCTTAAGCAATCCTCCTGCCTCAGCTTCCTCAGTAGCGGGAACTATAGGCGCCCACCACAATGACTAGCAAATTTTCCACTGTTAGTAGAGACAGCAAACTCTTCTGTTTTTTGTAGGGCCTGGTCTTACACTTGCTCAGGCTGGTCTCGCATTCCTGATCTTGAGCAATTCTCCTGCCTCAGCCGCCCAATGTGTTAGGATTACAGGCAGGAGCCACTGCCTCTGGCCCTTAATTTTTACCTTTTGGAAAAGCTCCTTTCCATGATGGAGATCCAGAGAAACGTTCTGGTTTTGATACTGGTTTGGGGTCCTGAGAGAGAGTGCTCAGACACAATGCTGGAGGTGGTTTCTTCCAATTGAGTTTAAAATATATATAAACTGTCTTTTTGACTGCTATAGGAAGAAAGAAAAGACAGCTGTTTCTCTTTTCCTTCCCAAGAGTCTACAAACCTGTCAAGCGTCTTCTTGGACTAAGGTGGAAGCCCAGCGGCTCTCCTGAGGAGGCCAACAGGTCGGTCTCAGGCAGACAGTTAGCACCTGCCAGGTAGCACAGCAAGCAACCCCTTCAACAGCCACAGAGCTCAATTATATTCCAAGTCTAGTTTTTGTTTTTGTTTTTCTAACACAGCCACAGAGCTCAATTATATTCCAAGTCGAGTTTTTGTTTTTGTTTTTCTACTCACAGCCAATCTTAAAGGTGCCATCTTTAACGATCTTCATGCTCTTTTTTTAAAGAAGGCTGAGATTGGAGGGAGTTAAAGTGGGAAATTCATCCTGTGTTTGTAGAGATGATCTCATTTTCGTTCCAAGAAAGTCAGTGCACTGTTCCTTTCCAGATGGAAGCAACTGTTGTTCAGTGTTCACCAAAAATGCTCTGGCAAGTGAGCCCAGGATAATACCTGAAACACATGAAGGAAGAAAAATGATG
Source organism: Otolemur garnettii (assembly GCF_000181295.1). Taxonomy (NCBI): domain Eukaryota; kingdom Metazoa; phylum Chordata; class Mammalia; order Primates; family Galagidae; genus Otolemur; species Otolemur garnettii. The sequence goes on along the minus strand of NW_003852397.1, from coordinate 44,654,827 downwards.
AGTTAAATTTAAAAACAGGAGAGTAAATACGTAAGGGTGGCTGTACTATATTTATAAAGATTACTTACGTGATGCAGCAAAGAATTTTAAGTAGCAATCTACTCTAGTGATCAGAGGGAGTCAGAAGATAGGAGATAAGTCATTTAACTTCCTTGTTCCTATGCCATTAATTTCTAAGTTCTCTATGAATTTCTTAAATTTGTTTAAAATTCAAAGGGCTTTGAAAATTGTGCAGTGCATTACTACAAAGTATCATCATTCTATTCACATTATGAAAGTTACAGAAATTGGCTTAGCCCAGTGTTATATCTCATATAAAATTATAAAAACCAGTGTAAAGCACTTCTTTATATAATGAGCATGACTTTATAAAAGGAGCAGTGATCTCAGAGTTAGAATACTTGGGTTAAAGTATTAGACCTTCTATTCTTACCTGTGTCCTTCTTGGAAACCCATCCACATCTCTGAGTTTCAGGTTGTTCCTGTCACAATGGGAGTAAGGCATGCTCTGTCAGTCTCATTGGAATGCTGGGAATGAGAAGCATCTATGGGGAAGCCTTTGAAAAGAAGAGAGTCCCACAAGGATATAAGAATTTCATTGTTATTGTCATGTTGAAAACGTGACTTAAAAAAAAAAAATAAAAGACCTGGCATACTGTCTCATGCCTGTAATCCTAGTACTCTAGGAGGCAGAGGCAGGTGGATTGCCGGAGTTCATGAGTTGGAGACCAGCCTCAGGAAGAGTGATACCCCACCTCTAAGTGATACCCTGCCTCTAAAAATAGCCAGGAGTTGTGGCATGCACCTATATGTGTGTAGTCCCCTATTTGGGAGACTGAGGCCAGAGAATAGCCTGAACTCAAGAATTTGGAGTTGCTGTGAGCTATGACACCACGTCAGTGGTGTCTCACGAGGGCAACAATATGAGACTTTGTCTAGGAAAAAAAAAAAAAAATGAATTACCTGTAAGTTTGGTGACAAGATATTTATTAAATATTTCTTATCTTACAGAGTATTATTTTGAAAAGATATGATAACACAGGTTTTCTTCTCCCCATTCCCTTCTCCTCTAGCGCCTTCTGTATAACGGAGGTTCCTTTAAAATTCCTTCCCTGTGTTACTTCCAACTCAAGCACGTCCTCACATGGGCTTGGTTTACTCTATGACATCCTCAGTCCATCTTTTCCCCAACTACTCTCCTTCTGTTTATTGCCCTCATGCCCCTAGGAGCTGCTCCCTCTTTGTTGAGTCCCACTGCTCCCAGAGGCCACAGTTCTGGGCAGCACCCTGCTGGGTATGAGTGTTCTGCTGCCATTTGTCCGCTGGTCCTCAAGCAAAAGTTGCAGGATACTCTGCTGTGAGTTGGGAGGTGGACGTGGTACAATTCAGTCTCCTGTTTTAGATGATACACAAAAGGTACAACTTGGAGAACACTCAGTCTTAGTTTTAGTGACATAGATCTTTCTCATTCATTACTAGGTTCTTAGTAATTTACACTGCTAAAGTAAAGGTACCATACTAACCTCTGGATGATCAGCCTCCAGAAAATCAAAATAAGAGGAATTCTTTCATGAACATAGCAATGATTTCTGCAGACATCTCTACCCTAAAAAAAACCCTGATTCATCAAAGAGGTCAAGACAGACCTGGAGGAACTAGCTCTAAGCATCAAGTTTCTTTAGATAGGTGTCTCTGGCTTCACTCCATCTCCTGACTTTCTTTAAAGCAAAGTCTTGTATTTTCCTCTTCATTTTACATGCTTTGGAAAGATAGAACGAAATCTCCACCTGTTCTAATAAACAAAACATGACAGACGACCAAAAGTGTGAAAGCTAAAACCATGTGAAAAACTGCCTCAAAAGATGAGTGGCCCATTTGGAGGGAAAATATGTGGGTTGCTAGTGGGAGTTTCTCACTATTCAGTTTTTTACATAGACTCTTGCAAAGGGGAAAAAGTTAAGAGGAGGTGAAGTGGGGAGATCTAGCTAAGATTTCTTTAAAAGTCTTTAAAAGTCAGATTGCTATTAATCTATGGAAATATCACTTGCAAATATTAGAAATCCCCTCCAAAATAACCTCCATGTCAATCTTCTCGGAAAACATGATATGCAAAAGCAAATCAGTCACATATAAGGACACCTGTGGCCTGGAGGGTGACAAGGAAGAAAAGGATGAAGAGATCGCCCAGGAGGGCAAAGAGGAAATGTGCGGATTCTTGTTTCTCACTAGGACAGCGATAGTAACTACTGTGTTGGAGAGTCTGAAGTACATAACGAGAGTTTCGAAATCTTTGTCCCTTGGTGGCACTCTTAATAGGTCCTTCTTTGTACAAGATACCGAAAGTCATTGCCATCAAAGCTATTTATCTTCGATGACTGGGGTTGTAAAATGGAAATGGAATTAATTTAAGGTTTATCACAGTGAACAAATTCTTAACAGTCATTTTTAATTGTTTCATCGTTCCCATTTTAGCCACATTTATTCATGAGTGCAACTTATTCACCAAAAGGAATAATGAACTTACACAGTGCAGAATTGGATACAGAACCCACTGGATTTCCTCAACCCACTCCCATGAGTTTTCAGGTATGCATTACAACCATTCAAAGCTGCCCTGGTTGACTATTTGGGAGGGATGGAATAGAACCCCACTTTTGCTTTGTTGGTTTTCTGAAATGAATCCACAATTAAGATGGATGGCTTATGAGGCTGCTAAAGGTGACATTTTTAGATAAGAACAAAATACCCTAGAGGAATATCTTTGCCAAGAATTTCTTTCTTTTTTTTTTTAGAGACAGATTCTCACTTTGCAGCCCCCTGTAGAGTGCTGTGGTGTCACACTCAGAGCAACCTCCAGCTTTCAGGCTTAGGCAATTCTCTTGCCTCAGTCTCCTGAGTAGTTGGGACTACAGGCGCCTGCCATGACGCCCAGCTATTTTTTGTTTCAGTTTGGCTGGGGGCCAGGTTTGAACCCTCTCCCCTCAGTATATGGGGCCAGTGCTCTACTCACTGAGCCATGGGTGCCACCCAAGAATTTCTTTCTTAATTAAGAAAAAAATCAAAACTTTCTAAAGTATTATGGCAAAGTAAAGCCAGGTAATACACCAAAAATCTAATAAACTGAACAAAGAAAAGAGAAAACAAAGTATACTGGCACTTGGACAAGGTACAACTCCATATGCTTTAAAATCAGAAAGCCAAATTTCCAGTAATTTATACATGTCTCCTAAAATCTAAGAAAATTTATTGAGGATCATTTGAAACACCAAGGAAAAAAATTATTTGGCCAAAGATGAAATTAGAGTCATGGAGGAAAGTATGCAATGGTCAAAGATAATGCAGCAAAAATATAACCAAAGTTAAAAACTATTAGGGAAATGAAAGATAATAGATATGGAAATTAAATCACAATGACTAAACACACAATCATCCCTCGGTATCCATGGGGAATTGGTTCCAGGACACTGTCCCACACACAGATACCAAAATATACAGATGTTTAAGTCCTTTACATAAAATGGTATGGTACTAGCATATAACCTATCGACATCTTCCTATGTACTTTAAATCATCTCTAGATAATTTATAATACCTAATACAATATAAATGCTATATATCGTATAGCATATGTAATGCTATATATATGTAGTTGTGACACCATACCGATTTTTTCTTTTTATCTTTTTGTTTTGAGACAGAGTCTTGCTCTGTCACCCCAGCCAGAGTGCAATGACATCATCATAGCTGACAGCAACCTCAAACTCCTGGGCTCAAGTGATCCTCCTGTTTCAGATATTCCCAAGTAGTTCTGAACTACTTGTTTACAAACACACACCACCAGTCCTAGGTAATTTTTTTCTATTTTCAGTAGAGATGGGGTCTTGCTCTTGCTCATGCTAATTTAGAACTCCTGAGCTCAAGCAATCCTGGTGCCTTGACCTCCCAGAGTGCTAGGATTATAGGCATGAGCCACCATTCCTGGCCTATTTTTTAAAAAAAGTGTTTTTGGTCTGCCTTTAGTTGAGTCCATGAATGCAGATCTTGCAGATAGAAAAGGTCAACTGTATAAATAATTTATTTCATGAAAAAGAGACTACTCACTGAGCCACGGGTGAGTTAAATTTTTTAAGTTTATGGAATTTAAAAAAATGTATTTTTCAAAGAAGTTATTCCCAAAGCAATGAAATGATTAAATTGACACATCAATAAGAGAAAAGAGATTTCAAAAAATTTAATATCAAAAGAAGGAGATAGAGAGACATGGACTGCTAAAGTCACTTATATATTTTTAAAAGTTCATAAATGTATGAGTGAAAACAAATGATGGGATATAAGAGAGAAAAATAAAACTGTCTTTGGAATTCTTTATTATAATATTGTCATTCAAAATTAAGGCAAGAGTATACCATGGAATACTATGCAGCCATTAAAAAGATGGAGACTTCACATCTTTTATGTTTACCTGGATGGAGCCAAAACATATTCTCAAGAATTGGAAAAAAAGGCTCGGCGCCTATAGCTCAACCGGCTAAGGCACCAGCCACATACACCTAAGGTGGCGGGTTCGAATCCCCAGCCTGG
>NW_003852397.1:44644056-44649171 GCF_000181295.1 Otolemur garnettii | reverse complement strand
AGCCGGGTGTTGTGGCGGGTGCCTGTAGTACCAGCTACTTGAGGCTGAGGCAAGAAAATCACTTAAGCCCAAGAGTTTGAGGTTGCTGTGAGCTGAAACATCACAGCACTCTATCAAGGATGATATAGTGAGACCCTGTCTCAAAAAGAAGGTATAAATCAGTAGTAAGATCTGAAATAGTAAGATAACTAATAAAATAGAGATGATGGATAGGTGAGAGTAATATAAGCGCATGAATTTGCTCATCATTCATGGTGGGGAAATTCAAGTTCAAAATCAGGAAATAAATTGTTAGCAGATTATATTAATTTACAAAGTAATCTGTATTCATGAGGGTAATGTTGGCATCTAAAACAAATGTCTCCAAATTTCAGTCATTTAATATAATATTTGTGTTGTTGTTATTCATATGACACTATAATGTGGGTGTATTCTGGATTAGTGGGTGGCTTTATTCCAGGGGTGATTCAGGAACCCAGGAATTTCCCATCTTGGGACCCTGCCAGTCCTAGGTCCATCCTCTTTTACATGCTGCCAGCAGAAAGAGAAAGAAAGTAAGCAAAGGAACAGTCTTCTTTGAACGTCTTAGTTGGTAAAGGTCTATCATCACTTCTATTCATATTCCATTAGCAAGAGCCAGTCATCTGGCTGTGTCTAGATGCAAGAAAGGTGTTGAACGGCGCAGAATGTAGTGCTCCCTGGCTAGCCACATCCAAGCAACAACTATAGAGGATGAAAAGGAAAACATGGATTCTACTGGAGAATTAACTAGCTCCATGTTTTCAGCATTCATTTGGAGAACTATAAATCCTCCAATTTATCAAAAAATACTAGGTTGCATAAAACCAATGTTGAAGAAGGTGCAAAAAATCTCCAGTCACTGTTAATTATTATGCATAGTGCGTGAGGGTGTAAAAAGCTGCAGGAAGTTTGGTGATGCTACTACTAGGAATTTATCCAACAAAAACATCTGGATAAGTATGCAAAGGTATACTGTAAGGATGCTCATTACAGCACTTCTTTTTTGACAGACTGATCATGCTGGAAGGCTATGGTATGTATGTCACCATATATGCCTCAGAGTTGTATCTTGCCAAGACTAGAGAAGTGTGTTTTCATATGCTCACATACACTCACATTGTCAGTCATTGGTTAAGCAGAGGGTGGGAGGGAAACTCCTGGACCTTCCTTGATGAAGACAAAGAAAGCTAAAGGAGCCCTCCAAAAAAGACCTAAAAGTGCTAAAACTCACAAATACCTCATCCAGAATACTTCAAAATAAATACAGCAAGAAGGATCCAAGGGAACTAAGAGTAGCACTAATATCTGCTACAAACGTAACCTCTAAAAAAGTAGGGGAGAGCTTAAGAGACTCATGTCTCTCTGAGAAAGAGTATAAGATAAAAATAGTATTTGGAATCAGTGGGGGAAACAATTTATTATCCAATAGCATGGGGAAGAGTTGAATTCCCTAACTCACACCATTTCCAAAAATACGTTTCTGATACGTTAAAGATTTAGAGGTTTAAAAATAAATGGGAAGACTATTAGAAAATTCCAAAGGACAATAGTTGTATAATCTTTGAGTAGGTAGGCTTTTCTTAAGGTAGCTTTTCATTCATAATCTTATAAACAAAAAAAAAAGGGAATTAGAAAGACTATGCAGCTAACGGAGCATTAAGAAAAGTTAATAATTTAACTGCTCAGTTACCACAGGGACTAAAATTGGAATGCAAACTTTTTAAAGCCTCTCCTCTATAAAGCAGCAGGAATAAGATCCTTAACAGTATAATCCCCCCAAATACCTTACACTTACCTGGTATCCCAACTCCTGTATATATACAGAATCATAGGATAACAGATTGAAATGGGACCTCAAAAGTCATATAATCTAAGCACCTCATTCCACAGAGGAAGATGCTGACCCCCAGAGAAGTGGTAATTGTCCCAGCCCACATACCTTGGTTTTGAAAGAACATGAGCTTGACATCATGGGGTTTTTGCTCCTGTTTTTATCCATGAACTTTTATAGGAGTCAAGAAAGTGCTAGGAAGTACTCCTTTCTTTCTGCCACTTGTTTGGATGGGACACTAGTCAAAATTTTGGTTAAATTGCATAAGGTCATTAGTCATGCCAAGAATCAATGTACAACTGATGTCCATATATATTATTAACATATAAGTATATTCAGTTTCACCAACAGTATCTCCCTGATCAAACAAGGGACTCTCTTTATGAACTCTCTAATTGCCCCTAAGATACACTTGAAATCCCAGTAGCCAAACTGAGTAAGAGAATGTCTCCTCCTAAGAGTCATTAGGGGTCAGAAGGAGTCCACACTCTCACATGGTTTTGTTTTCCACCTGTCTAGATTCCACCTTGAACTCTGCTTTATGACTGAGGTGGCCCTTGGCCTCTTTTCCAAACTGAAAAGAATGCAAGCATTTCCTTTCCCAGCTGACTTCATATCCTCTCTATAACTGTGGAATTGCATTTTTCATAAAGGTGAGATGACTGCACTGGGTCTGGGTAAGCTGTAACTCATAGTGGTAGTTAAACAAGAAACCACATCAGTGAGAACCTCTGGTCTGTTTTTGCCCCAACCAGCAAGGTGGAGGAGAAAGCAGCCAACTTGGTATCCCTGATCCCCTCTCAGCCAACCCAGGCAGCAGCATTTATAGATGACTTACTAATTTCTTCTTTCCTCCAGCTTCCTATCTTTTTTTTTTTTTTGGGAGACAGTCTCAATATATTGCCATTGGTAGAATACCGTGGCTTCATAGCTCATAGCAACCTCAAACTTGGGCTTAAGAGAGTCTCCTGCCTCTGCCTCCCAAGTAGCTGGGACCACAGGCGCCCGCCACAACGCCTGGCCATTTTTTGGTTGCAGCCATCATTGTTGTTTGGCGGGCCGGGGCTGGGGATTCGAACCCACCACCTTAGGTGTATGTAGCTGGCACCTTAGCTGCTTGAGCCACAGGCGCCAAGCCATCTCGCTTCCTATCTTGATGTCACTGGTTTTGCTTCTCCTTTCCCTTCTTCTACATCTGTATATTGACTACCTTATGTTGGAACTATCAGAGGCACTAGGACTCCATGAATGAGTGTGACACCATTCATACTTTGAGGAGCTGCAACTCTTGACCGTTCTACAGGATCAAACGTCATCAGTCCAGAAAACATCCCTAGCATTTACCTTTGTTGATATTATGGTATAATCCCAATGATCTGCCACTGCTGAAAGCTAATGGCAAAATTCCCCCGTGAGCTCTGACCTCTTTCAGACAGAGTCTACACAAGTGTTGCTCACACAGCATCTAACACACTATACCAAACAAGGTGAGATTGAAATGCTTCTGTCCAGGTGCAGAGCTCTCTAGTTTAACTTCTGCTGATTTCCTGATACTCAGGATTCCAACTCCTTTTGCTCTCCACTTCTCTCCCTACACTCTCCTGAGATTGGTCCACTTGGCCCCACCTTGACTAGACCTACAGAATTTTTCTGTCCCTTCAAAGGGAGTCAAATTTCTGACTTGTCTCTCCAGGTTTATCTCAATAGGCTCATATCATTTCTTTTGATACCTTGAGAAGCTGTACCTATTGGCCCCCAAGGTGAAGTCTCACTTCCTATGCTATCAATATCACAATACCTAGTGTGTATACCATTTTTCCTAGCTTTGTCATTAATTTCTGCCACTGTTCCTTCTCGCATATTACCACCATGATTGTTATTGTGGGTGCCCATTGGTGTTTGCCTCAATGCCCCTTCAAATTCCTCCTCAAATATGAAAAATGCATACATAATTCATGGGCACCCTCAACAACAGTGATGGTGGCTAAGAGCTGAGCATTTAGTACTGTGTTAATGCTTGACTTGCATTATCTCACTGAGTCTTCACAGGAACCCCATATGCACAGCTTTCCTAAGCAATGTAGGTAACTGTCTTAGTTTGGCTGTACCCCAAACACCCCCTGATATAAGGATTTGGGTATATACAGTTCATTTAGGAGGTGGTCTCAGGAAATAGTGGAGGAGAATGATGACCTGAGAGAAAGCTGTGTGAAGATTGTACCAATAGGTGAAAAATCATGACTAGCTCAATGCCCTAGAGAAATCACAGTAAGTAAAGCAAGCAGACAGCCCTCAGAATGGGAGAAGACACTTGCAGGTTATGTCTCCGACAAAGGTTTAATAACAAAATCCACAGAGAACTCAAATGTATTAGCAAGAAAAGAACAAGTGATCACATCTCAGGGTGGACAAGGGACTTGAAGAGAAACTGCTCTGAAGAAGATAGGCACATGGCTTACAGACATAGGAAAAAATGCTCATTATCCCTAATCATCAGAGAAATGCAAATCCAAACTACTTTGAGATATCATCTAACTCCAGTAAGATTAGCCCATATCACAAAATCCCAAAACCAGAGATGTTGGCGTGGATGTAGAGAAAAGGGAACACTTCTACACTGCTGGTGGGAATGCAAACTAATACATTCCTTTAGGAAAGATGTTTGGAGAACACTTACAAAACCAAAAATAGACCTGTCATTTGATGCTACAATTCCTCTACTAGGTATATATCCAGAAGACCAAAAATCACATTATAACAAAGATATTTGCACCAGAATGTTTATTGCAGCCCAATTCATAATTACTAAGTGCCCATCGACCCATGAATGGATCAATAAATTATGGTATATGTACACCATAGAATATTATGCAGCCTTAAAGAAAGATGGAGACTTTACCTCCTACATGTTTACATGGATGGAACTGGAACATATTCTTCTTAGCAAAGTATCTCAGGAATGGAAGAAAAAGTATCCAATGTACTCAGTCCTACAATGAAACTAATTTATAGCTTTCATATGAAAGTTATAACCCAATTATGACCCAAGAATATGTGGAAAGAAGAAGGGGAGGGGAGGGGAGGAGATGGGGGAGGATGAGTGGACGGAGGGTAATTGGTGGGACCACACCTACGGTGCATCTTACAAGGGTACATGTGAAACTTACTAAATGGGGGGGGCGGAGCCAAGATGGCGAACTGCAGCCAGCTTTTTACAGAAGCTCCCGTCCAGAAGGAGGCTGAAAGGACAGAACCTTAGCAAA
>NW_003852397.1:44624737-44634317 GCF_000181295.1 Otolemur garnettii | reverse complement strand
AAAAAAAAAAAAAAAGAAACTTACTAAATGTAGAATATAAATACCTTAACACAGTAACTAAGAAAATGCTATGAAGGCTATGTGAATCAGTTTGATGAAAATACTTCAAATTGTATAGAAAAACAGCACATTGTACCCCATGGTTGCATTAATGTACATAGCGATGATTTAATAAGAAAAAAAAAAGAATATGCCTCATAATTATCCCACCAAGAAACAAGAAATTTGGAATGGTATCTACTGATTCCCATCTTTCATTGGTAGAGGATTACCCCTAGGGAATTTCACTCTTTACAGAACTTCTAGAGCATGAGGACCAAGTACTCACTTGTAACCAAAAAACACCTGCAGGCAGAAGCCTAAAGAAGCGGTACTGTGTACAGGGGCTACCTGTAGCTGGCTTCAGAGTGGGCCAAGGCCATTGGCACAGGTCACTGATAGCATCTGCTATAGGAGTGCAGAAGAGAAATAAGAAAAAAGAAAAATATGAGGAAATATAAACTAGGATCTCATCCTTGCTAAGCTTATGAGAATATATAAATCCCCCTAAAGAATTTATATTTCATCCACCTACTTGAGTACCTTCTGTGTCCCGCAGACAGTTGCCCACCTTGGGAGCACAGCAGTGAGTAAAGCAGTTTTTAGCCTCATGAAGTTTACCTTCCAGAACAATAAAGCGCTCCATAAATGATGTTTATTCTCGGTACACGCTTCTTGCTTGATAGCTCGTTAACCTGGGTTGTGGATAGAGGGCTGGAATTGGAACTTTGGACTTTGGACCCACGTTGCTCAGTTTTTATATTCAAAAGTGACATCTCAAATTTGAAAAAAACTTCCAACTAGTCATATCTGCCAAGTGGAACACACAGCAGCCTGTCAAGCTGTTCCTGCTGTCATTTATAGATTTCCAGGTACTTCATCACAGAGATTAAATATGGAGTGAGTTGGTACATGCCTCACATTTGTGTCTACCACTTCTTTTTTAGGCTTTTCACTGAAGTCTGTGGTGCCTCTACTTTTCTTTTTCTCTAGAGTTACCTGCATGTTCTTCTCCACCCTCTAAGTGCTAGACCAAGCCTTGTCAAAATGACTTCTGAGGGTGACACCCACTAACCTTGACTTGTTACTCTTAGGTATTTTGATTGCCTGTCATACAGCCTCTTAGCACCCAACAGACTTGTAGAAGACACGCATTCCACCTCTTCCTAGCTCCCACTGATGTGCCCACAGTGGGAGAAGGATTCAGCAGCACAGGGAATGGACAATGGCCTCAGCTTGGCAGAGCAGGGCAGGCTTACACGGGAAAAATGGCTTATATTCATGTACACTCTGACCTATGCTGTAGGGCCACTGTGGTGGCTTCCTACTGGTCCCTGTGCCTTCTTTCTGAGCTCCTTCAGAATAAATCTGAAGTCCTTCTTGGCCAGGGCTTACAAGGTCCTACATAAACTACCCTCTCTCCTCCCCTCTGCCTCTCTGATCTTGCCTTGTACCACCGTCTCCATTCTTCATTCTGCTTCGGACACCTCTCCATCAAAACAAGCACATTACCACCTCAGGGGCTTTGCACTTTCTGGTCCCTCTGTTTGGGATGTTCTTCCCCACACATTTGCATGGCCCACTCACTCTTTGCTTCATCCAGGTCTCTCTGTTCCAATATCATTGTATCCAAGAGGTCTTCCTCAATCCTGCTATCGCACAGAGCGCCTACTACTCTATCACTGTGAAGAGCCAGTACTCCATCCTATGCTCCACCATAGCAAGGTCGCACCCTATTTTTCCTTGCTCTGTGTGTGTGTTGTTGTTTGTTTATTTCTCCCCACTACAATATATGTGCTAGGGACTTTGTCAGTTTTATTCACCGTTATATCACCAGCACCCAGAACAGGGCTTGTCATATAGCAATAAATATTTCTTAGTGAACAAGAAGAGAGATTTAACGAGTATACATGTGTTGTAAGGAACTGAGCTTAAAGATACTACAACCAGAATGTTAAACATTTAGACATGGAAACTAAGTCGTCCTATATAAATGCCATCCCACTGCTTCATTACTATAGAATTTTAAAGCAATCCTCACAAAGGCAATTGTCCAATAAACCTTTTGTGGAAAAATGACCAATCTTATTTGTTATTAGTAAGTTACTAATTAAAACAATAATGAGATGCCATTACTAACCCAAATTCTCCAAATGCCTGTGGACAGGCTTTCCTGACGTAATCCTTCCCAGATTTGCTCCACCACCCACCTCTGCTATGGTAGAGAACAAGCAATTTAATTTTCTGGAAGTTATAGGGCCTTTCCCCTTGCATGGGGCACTCGAGTGCTTCTCCTGAGAGACGAGAGCCTACTTTGGGATCAAAAAAAAATTACTGTTGTTAGCTCTTTCCTGCAAGCATCAACCACTGACAGGCAGATTAATAGTACAGTTCATTATAACATCTACTTAATCAAACAGGACATAGCCAATTCTTACTCACAAGTGCTACCCACTATCTCAGAGATTGAGCTGGGGTTCACAATAGAGTTTGTATTCCTGGTAAGAGGGAAAAAGAGCAGAACAGAAGAAGTCAAGTGGGTATCACTTTTTAGAAGAGGAAAAAAAGCTGCAAGCAGCTTAAGTTGTGAGAAGTCTTTCCATTCCATTTCAGCCCAGACTTCTGGGCTGACGAGGGAGTTTCTTGGAGCCATGCAGAGATGTTGCACTGGAGGGCAGGTGCAGCAGAATTCAGTGCCTGCCAATCCTGATCACTCTGATGCACTGTAACAGTTCCATTCAGGACTCATCCTTCCAGCAGTGGAATTCACATCACCCATACCAGGCCAGGGAGGGAACAGACAGAACAGATGCTCCCCCATGTTGTGCCTTATGACTGGGCACCAAGCATGCCTCCCCACCGCATCTGAGCAGAGGAGGGAAACTTAGCTGTCATAGGCACCACCTAAAAATCTTTGGGTGATATCCTGGCAGGTCCTAGGTATAGGGAGAGAACTATGACCCACCAATAACTTAAAGAAATGAAAGAATCACTTAGGAAATTTCAAAGCACAGCACAAAGTTTCCACAACAAACTAATCCAAAAAGAAAGAATCTCAGAGCTTCAAGACAAGGCTCTCAAAATAATCTAGTCAAAGAGGAAGAGAAGAGAACAAAAAAAGTGATTGCTGGGCAGCACCTGTGGCTCAAAGGAGTAGGGTGCCAGCCCCATATCCAGAGATGGTGGGTTCAAACCCAGCCCTTGCCAAAAACTGGGGAAAAATAAAGTGATCGCTTAATCACTGAAAGAGATATGGAGCTATGTGAAGCAAAATAACATTTGAATTATAGGTATTGCCTGAAGGTGGAGAGGAAAGAGCTAAAAGTCTACATAACCTATTTGAGGAAATCTGCCCTGCTATGACCAGAAACTCAGGCATAGAGTCACAAGATGGTCATCAAACACCTGGAATATTCACAGCAAGTAGGACTTCTCTAAGACACATAGAGACACAGACCAATGGAACAGAATAAAGAAGTCAGATACAAAACCATCTACCTATAGTAGAAGGTTGATCTGCTGAGAAAGCAGCCAACAATGAACCCTGAGGAAAGAAGCCTTATTCAATAAATGGTGCTGAGAATATTGAATAGCCACATGTAGGAGAATGAAACAGGACGCCCATCTCTCACGGCTGACGAAAATTAATTCAAGATGCATAAAAGCCTTAAATGCCAGGCATGAAACCATAAAAATTCTAAAATAAAATATGAAAAAATACTTTTAGATATTGACCTAGATAATGAATTTATGACTAAGACCCCAGTGGCAATTACAGAAACAGCAAAAATAAATAAATGACATTTGATTAAACTAAAAAGCTTCTGCACAGCTAAGGAAATAATCAACAGAGTAAATAGAAAACCTACAGAATGGGAGAAAAAATTACAAACTATACATGGGATAAAGGGTTAATGTCCAGAACCTACAAAGAACTCAAGCAAATTAGCAAGAAAAAAAGCAAACAACCCCATGAAAAAGTGGGCAAAAGATATGAACTGAAGCTTTTCCAAAAAAGATAGATAAATGGCCACTGAAAGCATGTTCAGTGTCACAACTCATGAAGGAAATGCAAATTAAAACCACAATGAGATATCATTTTATACCAGTTAGAATGGTTTTTATTATTAATAAAAAGTCCAAAAACAATAGATTCTGATGCTGATGCAGAGAGAAAGGAAGACTTAATCACTGTTGGTGGGACTGCAAATTAATACAACCTCTCAAAATAACAATATGGAGATTCCTCAAAGAACTAAAGGTAGACCTAAGCAATTCGATCCAGCAATGTCACGACTGGGCATTTACCCAAAGGAAAAGAAGACTTTTATCAAAAAGACACCTACACTCAAATGTTTATGGTGCATAATTCACAATTGCAAAGATGTGGAATCAACCCAAGTGCCCATCAGTTCATGAATGAATTAATAAAATGTGGTATATATACACCATGGAGTACTACTCGGCCATTAAAAAGGATGAATTCATGTCTGTTACAACAATCTGGATAGAAGTGGAGATCATTCTCCTAAGTGAAGTATCTAAAGAATAGAAAAAAAACCCACTACATTTACTCCCTATTAGACTGGAACTAACTGATGAGCCCACATATGCACCTCAAGAAGCAAAACTTTTGAAAATCAAGCAGGGAGGACTTGGGAGGAAGGGCAAGGTAAAAACCTATCAGACTAGTACAATGATCACTCTCTTGATGATGGACACACTCACAGCCATGACTCAAGCTTTACAAAAACTCTCCATGTAACCAAAAATAATGCCATCTCCTTACTATTTTAAAATGTAATAAATAAATAATGAAAAAATTTTAAAATAAAAACCCTGTACCCAAGGTCAGCCTATGCATACTTCCCTCCAAATACTGGGGATGCTGATTTCTAGACTACTTTACACCAAGGTCTTGGCTTCCCTCTGAAGAGCACAAGAAAAGAAATATATAATATCTTGTTCTTTCCCTCACTTCTCTCTCAAACTAGAAAAAAAAAAAAAGAAAAAGAAAGGTAGAAAGGAAGGTATTAAAGTGTTTGAATCATTCTTTTCATTGAACCCCTGACTTACAGAGGTTTGATTTTGAGTTTGTGTTCAAAATATCAGAAAGAGCATAATTATTAATATAGTAAGAACTTGGTGAAAGAAGAGAGTAGCAGGAAGGGCAAGAGGAAGATGAAGAGGAGGAAGAGACAAAGGAGAAGTGAGAGGAGAAGAACAAAGAGACAAGGAAAAACCAATTATTATTTACTACTACTACGTGGTCAGTGACTTCTTTACTGTCTTTGGGTAATGTTTTCCTTTGGGGGGAGATGGATGCATGATTCTCCCTAGACCGACTCATTTAGGTTATACCTGTTTTTCACTCTGGCCTCATCCCCCAGGCTCCACCTGCACGCCCATGCTGACCACTGTCTACATGTGCATGCCTCTCTAGACATCTGGAAATCTGCTGGCTGTTCCAGAGGCATGTCAAGTTTAATACGTTCAATACTGATATTGACCTTGATCTTGCTGCAGAACCTACTTAACACACCTTATCCATTGGACTACATGGCATGAACATCCTTCCAGCTGTTCAAGTGGGAAACTCAGGCCCCACACCTGAGTGGTGCTGGTCTGCCCACCCCTGCCTCTGCTTCAACTGACTCGGCATCAAGTCCTGTCAGGTCGGCCACCAAAGTATAATTCCTGTTAACTCTGCTCTCTCTATCACCTCCACTGGCAACACCGTCATCTAAAATAAACTACCATCTGCTCACCTAGCTCATGGCAATACAATAGCCCCCTTTCCACTTTTAATGTTGCTAACCTACTGTCTGGATATCAGCAAGAATTATCTTCAGAAACATAAAGCCAATCAATTTCTCCTCCTACTTAAATGGATTGCTGGATTCCCATTGCAATTAGAGGAAAATCCTAAATCTTCGACAATCCCCTATACAACCAGGCCTTTCCTACCCCTCCAGCTGCCTACCGTTTTCTCTCACTCCTCCTGATGCACACCTCTGCCATCCCAGCGCTAACTCACCAAGTGCTTTCCTACTGCAAGACCTCCTTTCATGTCATCCCTCCCATGTGGACCACACCTCTCTCTTTGGCTGCCTTCCTCCAGCTCATTTTTCATGTCTCAGTTGAAATGTCACTTCTCCAGAGACGCCTTCCCCAACCTCAAAATTCGATCACAATCCTGTACTCGGTCCCATAGATTGCACCACTCAATCTCAGTTCCACCCTCCTTGTGTTATAAGGGAATAGAATGCTACCATGTGCATTGCCAAACCCCTTGTAGCTGGATGCTAATTTGATTCCACCTGGAAGTTTCCCCTGGCAAGCACCTTTCTGAAAACTATCCCAGTTTTCAGACTCCTAAGAATGAAGTGGTGGGTGCAGAGGCATTAGCAGTCATGGTGGCATACTGATCTGGCTTACTCGGTTATGCATCAAAACTTGAGTGTCCATTTTGTAGTTACCTGGGTGTTCAGAGGCAGTTTTAGGGGAAATCTAAGTAGGTCACAGTGCGTTCTTAATTTTGGCCAAGTTCCATGTGAGGGCCAGATCTGCAGCGTCCTGAGTGATACTCCTGAAGACTAAGGATAAACTGCTTCTTCAGCCCTTCAGTGCTTCAGTGATTTTTACTAACACCTGATTCTTCACATTAATCTACATCTCACTTAAGTACCTAAAGTTATTTCTCTTTCCTGCACTGGAACCTCACTGATATGGTCTACCTGTTGAACTCAGAATTCTTATCACAGTGCCTAAATATATATTTATTTGTGGGGTAGTTTGTTTCTGTCTGGGCCGTGCTGTGTGCAAGAACAGCAACAATACAAAAAGGAGATTAATCAATATTTACCAAACCAATGAGAGGATTTAGCACTTTCAAATGTGTGGGTAATTCACTCCTCAACTTATCACAGAGATAATTAGATTCACACTTCAGTTACCTCTTACATTTATAAACAATAACAAAATCGCCAAGTGTCTAAAAGGAATGCAAACATAGTTCTGTTTTTTTGTTTGTTTGTTTGTTTGTTTTACAAAGTGCAAGATATTTAGAGCTGCTGCCTACAGTCCCAGTGATAGAGATGGTCCTGGATAGCTGATGAAGCAATTCCATGAATTAATTCTTTTATCATCAAATCTGATCTGATCTAATGTCAACTCAGTCAGGCGACTTCATTTAGCTACCTAGAAAAGGACAATGAATATAGCAACCTGGATAACTCAGGTTATGCTACAGTTCAATAAAAATCATTCTAGGCCAAATGATTCTGGGTGTAACATTCGCAAGTTCTCATATCAAAAGAAAACTTCGGTGTGGACACAGAAGTCTCCAACCTCAAATGTGAAATTTGAAAGAAAGAATTAATCACTTCCTAGAGTTCAATTTTTTTTTTTAGTCCAAATTCTGCAATGGGACTTATAAGCATGTGAGTATTAGGGTAGATCCAACCAAAGCAATGTTTCCAAAGCATCCATGGATCAAGCAGGCAATAGAGCAGGGTGGCGAAGGACTGCACTTTGAACTGCACAGATCTGGATGAAAATACAGTCTCTTCCATTAACCAGCTAAAATACACAGAGGAAGTCACCAACCTTTCTGAGGTTCAGCTTCCTCATTTATAAAATAAAAATCCCATTCATACCTATGACTGGTCACAGAGTTTGATTCTAGGACTTAAGAAGAATTGCACATGTAAAATACTTAGCATGGAATTTAGAACCTAACCTAGATGTGTTCGAAAAATAAAAACTACTATTCTACTATTTTTACTGTGTAATGA
Organism: Otolemur garnettii; assembly: GCF_000181295.1. NCBI lineage: Eukaryota > Metazoa > Chordata > Mammalia > Primates > Galagidae > Otolemur > Otolemur garnettii. The sequence goes on along the minus strand of NW_003852397.1, from coordinate 44,626,482 downwards.
ATACATTTTTTCCATCTCTCCAAAATAGAATGGTGATATTTAGGCTAAGATGAGAGGACCAATGGAGGCCAGGAGTTTGAAGTCAGTTTGGGCAACATAGTGAGACCAGATGTGGTGGTACCTGCCAGTAGTCCCAGCTCAGAGGCTGAAGCCAGAGGATCACTTGAAGTGAGTAGCTGTGATTGTGCCACTGCACTTTAGCCTGGGCAACAGAGGAAACCCCCCCCCCCCAAAAAAAAGAATAATGACATCTGTGCCATCAGTTCTTAGCCTGGAATGTAAGTTACTGGGCCTATTATTACATTATGTAAGTCCCAATTGCTTCTATTGAGGTAAAAAAAGATCCAGAATGTTAGAGATTTCCACCTTCAAGGAAGACGATGGAAACAAGACAGTATTTTCTACTTTGTGAAATGTTTTTTGCTGCCCACATCCTTTTGAAGACAAGGACACTCCCCGTATCCCATCTTGCTCTGCTGGAGCTGTCCCATTCCTTGGGGTGACTACTCGGTATATTTCAGCCACCTGGACACAGTGACTGTTTGGAGGTCAGCATGCGTCCCAAATACTGCCAATATGAGACCTTTTCTGGAATTGATATGAGTGTGGACAAAAGTTTTTACTGTCTCATGTATTGTATGATGAAGAGGCAGTGTAAGCTTAGAGTGGCCTTGTAGTACCATCTTTTCCTCCTGAAAATAAGCTAAGACACAAACAGAAGCAGGTCAGTGTGTGTGTGTGAGCGAGAGAGAGAAAAGAACAAATCAGTGACGTTTCATGAGTTCCCTGTATCTAGCCATCCTTAATAGAATTCTGTCATCTTTACACTGTACGTCACTTCCCTCAAAAACAACTGAGATTCACACAAATACCATCTTAGTTTGGGGGCTCTTCCAGAAACAGAACCTGAGACAAGAATTTAAGTACAAGTAAATGATTTGAAGGGTAATTCCAGGAAATACCAGTTAGAGAGTGGAGACGTAAATCAAGAAATGTAAGAAAACCAATAAATAAAGCAGGAAGCAAAAACATGGTATATAATTGAGCCAGTTGTTATGGTGGGAACCTGGGGCTTCACAGCTCTAGGGAAACTTTGGAAGCCAGTGTAGACTCTGAGCCTCAGAGTGATCTCATGTAAGGGACAGTGCAGCTAGTGTATTTATTTATCAATTCCCTTCAGTAATTGATTGTAGCCTGATCTGTGTGTTTATTCTCTTGTATTTCAGCCTATTTTATGAGCAAATACCAGCAGCCGGTTTTCAGAATAAACCTTTGGGCAAAGAGATGCCAAGCTAGTAGTTGGAGCAGAGGACTGGGGCACTGCAATGGTCAGGCGCCAGGAGATACAGAGGTATTGACAGAAGCTGCTACACAGAGTTCAAAGACCAGTAATAACGGTAGCTTATGTTTATTGAGGATTAGGTGGGTTTTGCCATATCCCATTTAATCCCTCAATTGTAGTTAGTGACTATAATAGGTCACGAACAGAAATTATTCTCTCTATTGTACAAAGAAGAAAACTGGACTCAGAGAGGTTGAGTAAGCTATGAAAACACACACAGCTATTCAACAACAGAACCACAAGCCTTAGTTTTCTTTTTCTTTCTTTTTTTTTTTTTTTTTTGGAGACAGAGCCTCAAGCTGTCCCCCTGAGAGTGCCGTGGCATTACAGCTCACAGCAACCTCCAACTCCTGGGCTCAAGCGAGTCTCCTGCCTCCGCCTCCCAAGTAGCTGGGACCACAGG
>NW_003852397.1:44618178-44624628 GCF_000181295.1 Otolemur garnettii | reverse complement strand
TGTACGTGGCTGGCGCCCTAGCCGGTTGAGCTATAGGCGCCTAGCCAAGCCTTAGTTTTCTAATTGCAAGTCTACAACTGTGCAAGATAGGGTTAAATCTGGTTTCAGAGCAACTCTGGAAGAAGATGCCTTTAACAAACCATTTTCACTTCATATTCTCCATATATCAGAAAAATTCACAACAAAAGCAAACGTGTAAGATGCTTGAGAATGTGACATATTTTTCCTGTTTATTCTTTTTTTAAATTCTCTGAGCTGTCAATATATTAACCTTACAGTGAAGAATACATTTATGTTTGTTAAAACATAAGACTAGTTTAAAAGCTAAAAACTAAAAAGTTTGCATAACTGAAATCTACAAAATCTTCGTTTATACAGAGTGAAGTTGAAACAGTCTTTCTGAGAAGTGACCTATGTCGGAAACTCCTAAGTCTGCTTTGCTGGTGGGCAGTTTGTAGGGCAAATGTTAAAGAAAACATTTCTTCAATATTTCACACCTTAGCCACATTTCAAGATAAAAAAAAAATCTTCACAAGGGAAAGATTTATGGGCTTTAATGAGGTCAAAGAATGTCACCCATAACTTTGGTCTTAAAGAATGAGTTTATAAATCAAATATCTATGTGGATAAAACAGTAGATCAGCCTAAGAGGTTTCCAGACACTGGGACAGGCATCTGACAAAGCTCATGGAATTCCCGTTCCTGGAAATATCAACATTAGGTTAGGATCTAGAGTTCTCTTGAAAGAAAGTAAACATGACCTCCAGCAAAAAATACAAAGAGAATCTCTGCTGTGAGCCTGAAAACAAGAATTATAATAATATCTACCATCATACAGTAATATTTTTTGTGAATATCTCATAGAGTTAGATAACAAAGAGAAGAGAACGGGTACTACAATTGACTGAGATAAATACAAAGTATTTGTCAAACAAACCTAATGCATACCTTCGACAAATGCAAACTGAGCTCCAGCCATGCACAAAATAGTACACTTGGTGCTGGGAGCTTAGTGGGGAACTCAACAACCATAATCAATGCCCTCCTGCACGCCTAGTGGAACAAACAGAGAAGGGGAAATAAATATGTAATTGCAAATTGTGGTCATTGCTATGAGGGGCACTGTGAAAGCTCATAACCAGAAAACTTGATTTTGTTTTAGATGCTGAGACTTGAAAGATAGCCAGGAGTCATCCAGCCAAGAGTGGGCACAGCTGGCCCAGAGCTTTGGCTTCCTCTAGGGGGCACAGATGACTCAGAGCTTTCTCGGTAGAAAATGTCTATCTGGGCTGACACTGCGGAGACTTCTGTTGGTGTATGCATGCTGGGGCGGGAGAGAAAAGGCAGCTTCAGCTAAATACCATTATAAACATGGTCACTGTCATTGGTGTGGGGTTCTGAAGAGAAACCTCAATCAGGGGTCAAATGGATCTGAATTGAAAACATGGCTCTGCTATTCACTAGCTGGGGGGCCTTGGGGAGATGTGTAGCCTTTCAATGCCCCAATTTCTAGTCTGTCAATTTGGGAGATTAATAATCTTGCATATTAGGTTTTCTGGAAGCAGACCCTGAAACCAACAAGATACTGATTAGCAATTGAGCTACGATGAGTAGGGAGGGAAGTGGGATTGGACAGAGAAAAATGTCGGACTGCAGTGAAAACTTAACAATGCCCTGGCCAACGCTGGAGGGACTCTGGAACAAATAAAACCCAACTAAGTTGTTCCATGTCGGGCCAAAAGGACCTGGCTTTTATATCCCTACTTTGTTCAATACTCAATATCGATTTTCTCTGAAAAGGGCATGATGATAGGCCAGGTGGCTCTCTACAGCTCAGGCCATCTCTGAAGGAACTGACTGCGGAGCAGAGGCTGTGTGTGACCACACCCCTCACAGCTGGGGAGCACGTTCTGTGGGAAAGGGGAACAAGGTTACACATTTGTGTCTACCACAAATACTGTGACTTGGGAGAGTAAATGAAATTAAGCCCTTGAAAACAGCTGGCACAATAGAGATGTATAATAAATGGTAGTTAAATCAGAATCATTATCACATGCTTTTTCTTTAATTCAGCACCATTCGACTGGCTTCTACCATCATTATTTCAAGCATTTTTATTAAGCATCTGCTTTTTGCATAGTCTGCAGCCTCAGAATGGAACGCTCTTTTCTCTAAAACTTAAAGGTATCCATCCGCCTCAAATGCTTTCTCCTCCACAAATTCTTTCCAGATGCTCCTTACTACCTTAAGGAATCTGAATTATTCATTCAACAAGTGTTTGTTGAGCCTCAGGTGTCCATGCTGGGAATGGTAAATAGACCCATGTTTACCTTTAAGTTTACCTGCTCTGTTCTAGAACTATTCCCTGTCCATGCTCATCTACCTTGGCCACAGGGCTATGGCACCCTGAGCTTACAGTTTGGTCCACTTGCTGCCCCATCTCTGGCCCCAAGTGATTCTGTTTCCTGAAAAGCTGAAATAATTAACCTTTGTAATATTTGAATTACAGTCTTCCTCTTCAAACTCAGCTCGCAATGCATGTCCAATAACATGAACTGCATTGACTGAGTTGAGTTGAATTGAATGAAACAGAGGTTTACCCTGTGTTTGGCTCTGGTTTTCCTTGTAAAAATTAATAGCTTTGTATAGTTAAAGTTTTAAATAGTTAAAACTCTTTCAACTGAACTATCGAGCTGACTCAACAGGCCATAGAAGTTCTTGTGGTTTATCCTCCTTTGTACAGGTAGAAAGAAAGACTCTGCAAGGAAGGCTTTCAGATTTATACCTTAGCAATGTTGTACAGCCCACTATAGCTTAGGGGGTGAAGAATGCTAAGCTATGGAATAAATCTACATAGCTTTGAATCCCATCCTTACTGCTGTGTGACCTTGGATAGGTCACTTAACTTCTCTGTGGCTCTGTTTTCTCATCTGTAAATTGGAAACAATAATAGCACCCACCTTCCAGGATGTTGTAAGCCTTCAAAGATGTAATACAAATAAAATGTAAGAGCTCAATTGATCTTAGTTACTCTTACCATTATTATTACCTAGAAAGTCATATACACAGATAGGTTAGGTTAATGCTCTCCCTATTTACTAGCAGGTGACTTCCTACGGAAAAGAGCTGAGCGAACTGTATGGCTTTTGTTTCAGATATTCTACAAGGTTTGTGTATAGCAGTAAATACCATAAATTTCCTAAAACATAAGCAGAGTTCACTTATATTTATCCCACAACTTCTGGTGTTTTAATGCTATTAAGAGGAAAAAATAACCACATTTTTTCATTACTCTCTGAGAAAACCTTTAAAGCCAAGAACTTTTTAAATTACATTTTCATTGCTTTTTTAAAATATACTATGAAGCATGATCATAAATAATTTAAATCAACTCCACCAATTTGTCAAAATATATTAGCAACTATACCTTCCTCAAATGACAGTCTGGATTTTGAAATGGTCTCACGTGTGTGTGTATGTGTGTATGTGTGTGTATGAGCGTGTGTGTGTGTGTGTGTGTGTGCGCGCGCGTGCGCTTCAGTAGATGACAGACCTTGGCTTTCTCTAAATTTATCAGTGTCTGGTGAATTTAGGAAACTGAGGACTTCAGAACACCTTTGTGTTTTTACTGAATATTTTGTATTTGGCTACCCAAGAAAGCCTTTTTTAGCTGGGGGTAGTGGCTCCCACCTGTAATCCTAGCCCTTTGGGAGGCTGACACAGGAAGACTGCTTGAGCTCAGGAGTCTGAGGTTGCAGTGAGTTATGAAGACAGTACTCTAGTCTAGGCAAAAGTGAAAGATCCTGTCTCAAACAAAACACAACAACAAAAAGCCAGGAAAGATCTTTTTCTAAGTCATTCTTTCACAGACTGAACAGTGTGCTGCTGTATGTATATAGATCTTTTTGTGGCATAACAAGGAGGCCTCTTTTCTCATCTAAATTGACAAGTGGGCAGGGGTTGTTGCTGGGATTCACTCACACCCAGATTACGGTTCTATAGGATAATTAGTAAATTTCTCTCTTTGGATCCAGTGAGCATTTTGAAACAGAATTACAAGTGAATTGCTGGGACTTAAGAAGCACAGGTGCATTGAGATAATACATCAGGCTGGAGAAAAAGGAATTTAGGTGGGAAATGAAATAGGATCAAAGTCCACCATCATGTGGGAAGTTCAGTAAAGAGAGAGAAGGAACAGAGGTACGGCGAGGGTAGTGGGGCGTGCAGGTGGACATCTGGAAAGACGCCATATAAGTTGGGGCATTATCCTAAGGACCTGCAGAAAGATATTGAAAGGACCTAAGCAAGAGAGTCACACACCCAGATTTGTATTTGATTTGCTTCTGTCAAAAGTATCTTAATCATTTTTATCCAAATCCCCAGGTAAACACAATAGATATCTGTCTAAGGTTATTAGAAATCTAACTGTCAGGTTCACTGGTTTAGAGTGGCATAATTCCTTTCCTCTGAAGGAAAAAACATATATACTTTCATCCTTGCTATTTTTACTGGCCCATGTTATAAGGGGGAGTTACTCTAATTCCTGATATATAAAATACAAAAGCATCTACACTTTTCTGGAAAGCAGTCTTTTAAGAATGGATTCCAAGGCTCGGCGCCTATAGCTCAACCGGCTAAGGCGCCAGCCACGTACACCTAAGGTGGCGGGTTCGAATCCCCAGCCCGGACCCGCCAAACAACAATGACGGCTGCAACCAAAAAATAGCCAGGCGTTGTGGCGGGCGCCTGTGGTCCCAGCTACTTGGGAGGCGGAGGCAGGAGACTCGCTTGAGCCCAGGAGTTGGAGGTTGCTGTGAGCTGTAATGCCACGGTACTCTACCCAGGGGGACAGCTTGAGGCTCTGTCTCAAAAAAAAAAAAAAAAAAAAAGAATGGATTCCAAAACATTTTAATCTCTGACAAAGCTTAGCGTAAAAAAGTATAGCAACTTAAAAATTCTACAACAAATTTGTGCATGTATGAATACTACTTCATAAACTTTGAGAGTTATACAAAGTCTTAAAAATTATCCAGTTCAATGGTTCTCCAACTTTTTGGTCTCTGGAGTGCTTACATTCTTAAAAATTATTTACAAGCCCAAAGGGCTTTTGTTTACGTTAGTTATAGTTATTAACATTTTGTGTATTAAAAATTAAAAGCAAGAAATATTTGTTGAGACAGAGTCTCACTCTGTTGCCCACACTAGAGTGCCATGGCATCAGCCCAGTTCATAACAACCTCAGACTCCTGGGCTCAAGCCATTCTCTTCCCTCAGCCTCCTGAGTAGCTGGGTCTACAGGTGCCTGCCACAACACTCAGCTAATTTATTCTATTTTTAGTAGAAATTAGGTTTTGCTCTTGCTCAAGCTGGTCTTGAACTCTTCACTTCAAGGGATCCTCCCACCTAGGCCTCCCAGAGTGTTAGAATTACAGGTATGGGCAACTGTGCCCTGCCAGAAGCAAGACATTTTTGAAACACAGAATGCACAAGCATGCATTCCATCAGCCACCAAAGCCATGATGTCACCACACCCGGTGCAGCCCAGGGAAAATCCTACCACACACTATGGAGAGAATGAGGGCTAAAAAGGCAATCACAATAACATCTACTTCCATTATAAAAATAGTTTTGCCCTCATGGACCCTGAGAGGGTCTTAGGGAATCCCATGGGTCTCTGTGCTCCCCTTTGAGACCCATTAGTCTACTCCAACTAGAAATTTAGTCCAGATCACAAGCTAGTAAGGATGAGAGCCAAAATTCCTGCTTTTCAAGATCTGCTCTTTGACATGCGTCTATCTGCACAAGGTTACTCATTAAGTAGTAATTCCAACCTGTATTAGTTAGAGTGATGCTAGTGGATAGCATCAAATTAACTCCAAAATTATAATGGCTTATTTCTCAATCACATAATAGTCCAGTAAAGATGTTTTTGGCCAGTGGGTATCTCTTAGAATGACCAAAATATCCCATTTTGCCCAGGACTTTTCTACTTTTGAAACTCAGAGTTTCAAATCCTAAAAACTCCCTCAGTCCTGTGCAAACCAGGACAGCTGGTCACTTTAATTGTCCCCTAAGGCTTGGAAGCCTTCAGTAGAAGAGAAAAGTATGAGAAAATATGCCCACTTCTTAAAAACTTTAACTTAGCCTGGCACTGCAGCTCACGCCTGTAATCTTAGCAGCCTGGGAGGCAGAGGTAGCTGTATTGCTTGAGCTGAAAAGTTCAAGACCAGCCTGAGCAAAAATGAGAGCCCATTTCTATTAAAAGTACAAAAATTAGCCAGGCGTCATGGCAGGCACCGTGGTGGGATCCTACAGTCCCAGCTACCCAGTAGGCTGAGCAAAAGGATGTCTTGAGCCCAGGAGTTTGAAGTTGCTCTGAGCTGTGATGATGCCACAGCACTCTGCTCAGGGGGACATAGTGAGACTGTCTCAAAAAAAAAAAAAAAAAAA
>NW_003852397.1:44617432-44617859 GCF_000181295.1 Otolemur garnettii | reverse complement strand
GAGGAAAAAAAGCAAGAGCAGAAGTCGTAGTCATGAACGAAAGAGAAGCAAAAGTAAGGAACGGAAGCGAAGTAGAGATAGAGAAAGGAAAAAGAGCAAAAGCCGTGAAAGGAAGCGAAGTAGAAGCAAAGAAAGGAGACGGAGCCGCTCAAGAAGTCGAGATCGCAGATTCAGAGGCCGCTACAGAAGTCCTTAGTATGTAACATTAATTATGATTTTGGTTTGAGGGTTCTCAGTATTCAGCTAGCAATTGAACATAAAGGATTTGAATTGTGAAATTTTTTTCAAAGATTGGTTAATAAAGCATATCAACCAAGTATAGTGATAAGTATAGTAGAATTGAAGACCAGTAAAGTGAAAATACGGTTGGTGTGTGCAAAAATTTGTATAAAACTTATTAGGCATACAGCTTGGTTTTTTTTTTTGG
>NW_003852397.1:44609777-44616142 GCF_000181295.1 Otolemur garnettii | reverse complement strand
GGTCCGGGCTGGGGACTCGAACCCGCCACCTTAGGTGTACGTGGCCGGCGCCCCAGCCGGTTGAGCTATAGGCGCCGAGCCGAAAAATCTATTCTTAAAGAAATCATGATACAAAGGAATTTATTTGAAAACAAAGAAAACCAAAAAATGTGTTCCTCTCTTAAGTGTGTTGTGTGTACGTGTATGTGTGCGGTGTCTTCCTAAAGTGGTCTGAGTCTCGTATTTTCCACCTATTTCCAAAACTGGCCACAACACTGCTTTGAATAAGAAGTGTCTGTTATTCCGGGCCCCAAATAAAGTGGTGGTAGAGCTGAGTTTCCTACCCTTGCCAGAGGTTTTCCCACTGCATTTGAATCTGAATACTAATTCTTAAAAAATGGCCCATAAGCACAGAAGTAAAGAGCAGAATGTCACTGGCAGCAAAGGAAGTTATCCTGAAGAACTACTGCAGGGCTGAACTCACCTTTCACAACCGAAAGAAATGCTCAACCACATAATGTGAAATTTAAAAAACTAAATGAATACATGGGATGAAACTGAGTGGGAAGGAATGTTCCCTGTCTTTCAGATTTTGCCTTTAACAAGCGGAAGATGCTCTCGTTAATAAAAAAGACAGGGGAAAAGTATGTTTGAAAAGCGTATCTCTACATACAGAGAAGCCACTGTTATTGGGGCAAAAATTAGAAACTACTCAGAGTGAGCAGAGAAAATGTATTAGTATAAATTCACCTTCTCTTTTTACAACGTTTCCAGATTATAAGTAAATCCATACACACATCCCAGACCATCCAAGTTACGGATGCTGTGCTGCTTCTAATATTTTCTGTGACCTTTAAAGCTTAGCAAGGAGGTTTTTTAATATCTGCTTTACTTTAAACAATTAAACAATTAAACAAACCATTTAAATTGTGTAAAGTCATGCTGTAATAATGTGCTTTAAAGTACCATGTATTAAATACAATAAATGCTTTTCCTTGACCTCATATTTTCTCTCCTTGAATAAATTATGGTTTACCTCCCCAACAAGCAAGCTTTAGGAGAATGTGAAAATGGTAAAACTGCATTACTGTAAAACTAAGTGAATGCCACTAATATAAGATTGTGCCTTTTCTTATAACTTATTGGTAGCTACCAAATAGAGTACTTTTGCTGAACGTTAAGTCTGAACATTGAGATTTGGAGGTTTCTTCTGAGTCAGAACTGGGGACGTAGGATTTTATTTTTACCAAAAATTTATATTCTGGATCATGGAAATGTTAGCATACTACTCGGAAAAAATGTAATTTGTACTTCCATTGTCTTTTCTCTAAGAATCAATAGTTAGAAGAGAAATATTTAGTAATAAAAATGTGGAAGGTGTACATTCTTCTTACATTATTATATATAATTCTAGGCTGTGTTTTGCTCTTCATAGTACATCCTGTCTGAAGGAATTAGTTGCTTAAAAAGGACTTAAAAAAAATTCTCCTTTGGTCTGGGTTGAAGCTCTCTCTTTGCAATAGAACTTGCCCAAAGCATGTAAATAGAAACAGCGGCAGTTCTTGCCATGTGATTTGCCAACGGGGTGTTAAGAAATTTCTCTGTTTTTTTTCTTCACGTGTGATTTGAAAAGAAGTGCAAAATTGCTAAAGGAAATTAAAATGGAGGGGGAAAGAATGGAAATCTACACACTGAAGACTTTGAGCGATTTCTGAGCCCTGCATCTCCAGGTAAGCTGGAATCTAAAGGTTGATAAAGGAAAGGCTTGTTGGGAATAAGAAAAGAAGACAAAATAAAGAAAAATGTGAAGAAAACCATTGGTTTTGGTGTCTTCAGCTGAAATAGAAATGTTCCCAAATGCTGAAGAAAGCACCCTGAAAGCAAAAAAATAAAAGGGCAGAATAGTTCTTGGAAGGGCTTTTGTTGGGGTAGTGGCTTGGAATGTCCTTTGTTCATATATAGCAAACATTTTATAGTGTATGTTATATTTTATTCTTATAAAGTTGTCATAATAGAATCATAGATTCCCTGGAAAGCAGAAAGAAAAAAAACCTGTCCACAGTGAGAGGCTCTCAAACAACCACTATTATCGTTTTAGTGGATTTCCTTCTAGTCCCAAACACTTCTTCTAATGAGATAGCTTCTTTCAAAAACAAAAACTGCTTCCTACGGTACTTTGATGGTTCTGAGAAGTGGATAGAGCTGTTGATCTTAAAGAGCAATTGGTATTCATTTATTTTGTTTTTCAAAATCCGGGAAAGAATCATCCCTTTGATATTCCATCAGAACAACAGGTCACAGAAGAAAACGTTAGACTGCCCAGTGAAATCCTGATAGACCTTCGTCAGCATTTAAAAGCCCCGCAGGCAGCCCCAGCTTTCTAAAGTGGAGATTGGCCATCTCCAATCATGAATCTGGCTTCCTTCTTCCTAATCCCTCACCAAAGATTATCACCCAAAATCACATAGTTATTTTACTCACCCTTCCACACTGGTCTTGCAATCTGGTTATGCAGGCTTGGCCGTTTATCCCCATGGAAAAGAATATCAATCTGAATTCATCCCTTGGCTCTCTGTGACCCTAATGCAGACGCATAATGAAATGTCGCCTCAAATCCAGACGACCCCATAACTTCAGGCCTTGCAGCTTAAGAGTTACTGTCCTGATGTCACTGGGGAGTCCAATTGCCAGGCCTATCTTCATGCTGAAAAAGGGACACAGACAAACACAGCAGAGTGAGGCTGTTGTGAGCTTGAATCACACTCCATGGGCATGGGGTGGGTGTTAGAAAATAAATTTAACCTCTTAAAATCTTTTTTTAAGAAATTCAGATCATCATTATACCTATCTTCCAAGTAGCCTAATGAAGTTGTTGAGAATGAAACTGGATGTCTTTTACAAATGATAAAATTGAGGTTTGTTGAGGTTCAAACAACAGTAGAATCAAAAAAAACATTAGTACTAGAATTTGAGACGTCTGACCTTTAAATGAATTAAAAACCATGTTTGTAGATTACCTATTGTCAATAAGCTTTCAATAGGCAATGCCAGTGTGGGATACAAATTTTCTTTTCTCAAATAATGTATAACCTGACAGGAAGGAAAAATATTTATACAATATTATTAAAAATTTAGGTGTATGCATAACTGCCCAGTGCTATAGGTAAGCATTTACAAAACTGTGGGCACCGATTGCCAGGTAGATTTTGGAAGAGGGTACCATTCTGTGAAGGTAGGCTCTGGATTTGGGGATGTGAAAAACATCATTATTGAATTTGCAATCCATGTTAATATTAATAATGATAGACAAAATATCTCAAGGTAGTCCAATCCAATATGTACCGAGAGACAAAAACGTCAAACAGGTAAAAAAATAAAATAAAATAAAATAAACTGTAGTGCTAAAAGGATAGCTTTATACCAGTCTCAAAGTTTTGGAAGAGGGATTAAATTTATGGCATGAGACCTCCAAATAAAAGAAGGAAATTCCAGTGTGAGAAATCTTGGTGTGTCTTTAAGCACCTCGCAATGAAGACTGATAACCTCGTAGAGGTAATTTAGAAAGCATCCCCACTTTGAGAGGTAGTTTAGAGGACAGGACCCTTTTCTTTGCAGAGTTCTCTGTGTCCATAACAGATTTTGTGATGAAGAGCTCAGAGTATTTGCAGAGGTATAACTTAATGCATGGAGTTGATCCTTCATAAGAGAAAAGCAAAATGCCATATGCTTATGTCACTTGGCACCCAAACCTGGACACTGTAGCCTTTGTCCAAGGGAAGCAGGATACACAGAGTGACTTGCCATTAGGCTGCTCAAACATTTCTCCTTGTTTGAGAAAAACAGACGGAGAACGTAGTTGGCCAACATAAATGAAATAAATGTGAAGGCAGCTTCTGGGAGGCTCACCCCTACTTTGTGATGTAGCATACAGTGATTGTATCTGAGGAATTCAAGAGATTTGTCACATCCTAGAACTGGAGATACTTTCTTATCAAGTTATCTGGTCTGGGGGAGGGGGGACGGGGTCTTCAAGACAGTGAAATCCTTAACAGAGAGTTTTGTTTAGTATCTGGTGTCCGTAGATCATAAATTCAGGACAGGCACTTCATTCCAAGCTGTGTTATCACTGGGGATAGAGTGGTGGTAGAAAAGATTGGGGCCATCTGAGAATTATAATCAAGTCAGAGAAGGAGTAATGATTAATAACCATTTATCAAATAATCATACAAATGAATCCGTGAATTAAATACATTGTAATTTTTTAAGGGAGAACCACAGGGCGCCATGAAGATGTATTTGGCAAACCTGACTGAGATGAGGATGATTAGGAAAGACTTCTCTGAGGAGGTGATATAGTGTCTGAGAGCTCAAAAGATCTACTTGGAGAACTGCAGGTGGGTAGGGAAGAAATATCGGCATTCTGGAATACCCGGAACACAAAGGGCCGCAATACATGATGCACTGTTGGGACTGAGAGAAGGGTCAGGTGGCTGGAAAAAGGATATGGAGGGGCAGCCTACAAAAGGCAGGGTTCCAGAGATGGATTGACGAGGGTCCAGTCAGTAGCTTTATTTTTTTTTTTAAGAGACAGAGTCTCACTTTGTCGCCCTTGGTAGAGTGCAACAAAGCTCACAGCAACCTCCAGCTCTTGGGCTTAGACAATTCTCTTCCCTCAGCCTCCCGATCGGCCAGTCAGTAGCTTTTTCACAGGAGCCAGAGAAGCTGCTGTGGAGATGATGTAGGTTGGGCTGGATAGCATCTGGTAGTGATGACAAGCAGATGTGAAACTGGAGAACTATTCTGATTGCAAAATCAATAAGGAAGGAATCAATTAGGAATGATTCCCCCCTTTCCAGCTATGTAGTTGGATGGATGGTGTTAGGATTCATTGAGATGGGAAATGCTAACGACCAAATTTGGGAGAAGATCGTGAATTTGATTTGGACATGTTTGATGCTGCTTTGAGACATCAAATAGAAATATGAGTTCATTGCCAAATACTTACGTGATCAAAATTCTTTGCCAATACAAAGTAAACATTACCATCTTAAACTCTTCAAAATAACTCCAATGATTTGGTGAAGAGGACTACAATGTAATCTCTTCCCCAGAACAAAACAACCAAATAGCATATAATAATAATTTGAAAGGCATTTGGAAACCATGGTTCTTCCCGCAATTACACTCATTCATTTATATACTCAGCCAAATATCATATGTTTATTAAGTACACACATGTAGTGACTTCAATAAATATTATACAGTTGACCTGCAAATGCTATTTGGAACTTTGGGTGATTTATTTGAGTATGTGTGTGATGATTCTACTCACTAAAATAAGTGCTTGCAAAATACCTGAAATAAAATATATTTAACACGTTAATATTTGAATAAATATTTGTTAACGTCATAAGCCCCTATTCAGATACAAACATACTGTATTTAATAAGAAGAGGCAATTCCAGAGCTTCAGATAGATCTGCTTTAATCCCACCCTCTAACTTAGAAGTTCACATACAATTTTAGTTAATGCTAGGTGGTCCAAGGCCCTCACCAAGATACAGTATCAAAACAGCCCCACTTAACAAAATACTTATACACCCATTCATAGTCAGGCCAGTGTTTACTAACAAACCCCGTATGGTTTTTATGGGTAACGGGTTGATGTATCATCCTTGACACTTGACACAGCAAGCACATGCTTGACTCGGTCTCGTAGCCTCAGGCGAGGCAGAATTGCAGACGTCCACATCCAGGCCTGCTAAGTTGCACAGGTGCCCTCCCTCTGCAAACAGGGGTGATAATTTGTGGATTTTGATTCCAGGGACTCATAGGTGGAGTAAATGTTATTGTTCAAAAGTTTATAAGCTTTTTAATGTGCTTTTTGTTCATTTGTACATGGCAATGAGCGATTTACAATCTCTAATGAAGCATTTGTGGCAGCGAGTGAAGAAAGAAGGCAGGAAAGATTAACAGAGCCCAGGTCTTGCAAAGGAAACCATGTGTTCTGTGCTTTACAAGTATTTCTGCATTTGACTATTAAGGCGTTTTCATCTTAACACCCAAACACACTGAAAAATGAAGAGGTAGATAGACCAACTGCTATTTTGACAGGATGGCTTTAAATATTAGCCTTTTTTAAAGTAATTTTTATTTGGTAATTTCTGTATATTGGTTTTCAATCTTTGGCCTTAGGATACGTGTTACGCAATTGCCATAATTTTTTAAAGATGTCGCAGTTTGGGCTCGGCGCCTATAGCTCAACCGGCTAAGGCGCCAGCCACGTACACCTAAGGTGGCAGGTTCGAATCCCCAGCCTGGACCCGCCAAACAACAATGACGGCTGCAACCAAAAAATAGCCGGGCGTTGTGGCGGGCGCCTGTGG
>NW_003852397.1:44608748-44609657 GCF_000181295.1 Otolemur garnettii | reverse complement strand
AAAAAAAAAAAAAGATGTCGCAGTTTGTAGAAAAATAAAACACCCTTATTACACAAACATTTTTTTACTATTTTTTTCATTGCAGATTGATATGAGGGTACAAATATTTAGGTTACATTGTTTTCATATCTAAGGGAAAGTTCAAGTTGTAGTTGAGCCCTTCACCCAGGAGGTGCGCTGGAAACCTTCACATTGTGCACATTAGGTGAGGTTCTGCCAATCACCCTCCCTCCCCTCCCCTCTCTTCCTCCTCTCCCTTCACTCTTCATTAGACTATTCTTGTGTTTTTCTTTCATGTGGGGCATGTAGCTGGCAAACAAACATTTTTAAACGTAATTATTCGTGGATTCTTCTCTCCTACACAGCCTTGTCCAGGTCCTTGGTAAACTAGCAGTCACTAGACTGGGGACTTGTAGTAGAAGTGGGTAGTAGGTTAGGTAGAGGTGCAGAACTGAGGATGCTGGGGAGACTGACTAGATTTACTGTTTAAAAGGCCATGGATTCTATTTCCTGGGTAAGGTCTGGAAAAGCCAGGCAGGACTTTGAGAAAAAGAGACAGATGGGATGGGAGGAGATCCCTTGATGGTAGAGGACCTTCAAGGAAAGGGACATCTCAAAAGAATTGTTTTAAATGTTTGCTGTAAGTGCAGGGTGGACGTCTCACTTTGTTAGTAGCAGATGCTAATTATGGACACACAGAAGATGACATACACAGATCTCATACCCCAAGGGTAATTTTACCTTTTTATCCTATTCAAGAAAGCAAATAGACGGAGCACTGTGGCTCACCCCTGTAATCCTCACACTCTGGAGTGCTGTGGCTCACCCCTGTGATCCTCACACTCTGGAGCGCTGTGGCTCACCCCTGTGATCCTCACACTCTGGAGCGCTGTGGCTCACCCCTGTGAT
>NW_003852397.1:44568470-44608523 GCF_000181295.1 Otolemur garnettii | reverse complement strand
TCACACTCTGGAGCGCTGTGGCTCACCCCTGTGATCCTCACACTCTGGAGTGCTGTGGCTCACCCCTGTAATCCTCACACTCTGGAGCGCTGTGGCTCACCCCTGTAATCCTAAAACTCTGGGAGGTTGAGGCTAGAGATCACTTGAGGCCAGGAGTTCTAGACCAGACTAAGCTAGATCAAGACCCCTACCTCTAAAAAATTAAAAAATTAGCCAGGTCTGATGGCACACAGCAGTAGTCTCAGCAACTCAGGAGGCTCAGGCAGAAGGATCCCTTGAGCCCAGTAGTGTGGGGTTGTGGTAAGCTATGATGATGCCATGGTACTCCGGTCAGGGGGACAGAGCAAGATTTTGTCTCAAAAAAAGGGGGGGGGCAAATAAAAGTGTAAGTGCTTAAGGGAGACAGAATCTGGCAAAAACTCTTTTTTATAAAATAGCATCTTGTTTTTACATATTTCAAGTATTTCCAACACTTTGAGCAATATGCAGAGAAATGTAGCATCATAGTTTAGACTTGGGTTTTGGAGCCACGGGCTGAGGCTTCATCCTCGTTCCAGCCCTTTATAGTTGGATAACCTTGGCACATTATTTAAGCTCTCAGAGTCTACATTTCTTCATCTCTAAAATGCCTACTGAGCGGTCAGAACAAGACAATGCATATAACCAATTAATCTTTTGGACTCTATACTTTACCCAATAAAAATTAATAAATGTTTGCTACAACATTTTCCTGGGAAACATCTCACTGCTGGTGGTAAGAAGCCAGGAATTATAATACACTGCTGAGGTCCAGCTCTAGGGTTTTCCTAATTTTTCAAAATTCAGAATTTAATTCAATTGTTTTAGTTAGGGTTTGATTTTTGTCATCAAGTGGATCTTATCATATACATGTTCACTTTATCCCCATGTTGAGCACTGAACAGTTGTAAGCTAAACAGGTAGTGTTCTTAGCCTTAGGAAATCACGGTATAAAATGAGTAATAACTGGGCAAGACTAACGTTCAGTACATACAGGCTTTATACAGCACGAAGGAAGCTTTTTAAGCAAACAACAAACACAAGGGATAATAAAAAAAAATATTGACAGTGAGCTTTTCAGTGGTAGGAAATTTATATTCGTTCTTAGTCTCTCCTCTTGGTTATTTGTTTCTCTTTTTTTATTATTTTTTATTTGTTTCTTTAAGCTGCACACATTTCTGTGCCAGCCGCTGGTCTAGGCCTCTGAGAGACAACGTATGTACGTCCAGCAGCAGATACTGCAGAGGGAGATTTCTGCCCTTACAGAGCCCATGTGCTTTTGAGGGCTGAATATCATCCTATCATTTTTAATGAATAAAAACCAGTGTCAAGAAAGAAGATGATCTGGTACTTAGCATCACTTAAGCCCTCTTTCAAAGCCAATCCTCTTTAAGGCTATTTAATTCCTTCTTTGAATCACATTTTTAACTAGGTAGCTTCTGCTGGGAGACAAGAGAAGAGTAGGCAATCCCAATCCTTAAAATAATTTGGATTCCCTAAAGCATAGAAAGGGGAATTTAAACTGCAACATATTTGTTTTCTTTTGGAAATATAATTTCTTAATAAAACTATCATGTAACCAATAACTAACCTCTACTCTAAAATTTATATCAAGTTCAGTTGAAGTGAAAACTCTATGTACCGTCATAGCTGTCCCACAAATCTTCAACTAATATGATTCTCCTTAATATAACTCTGGCTTTCTGCCTAACAGGCATAAGGAAATATGGTTGCCCTGAATTCTTTACCTAACTGAAAAGCCCCACAAAACACACCCTGGACAGAAGCACTGACTCCCCAGTGGTCTGTCAGGGACCAGCCCACTGTGCTCCTTCTCTGCTCACGGCTCAGGTTTCCAGCAGTAAAGACAAAGGTTTCTTCTGAAGTTTTTCTCATCGTAACCTTAGACACAAAGTCTAGCTCTTTCCAAGGTAAATAATCCCAGTTGTAGAATCTTCCATGAGGTTCTTTTGTTCGTGATTTGGATCATCTGGGCCTCACCTCTTTTCTTCCACTACCTTGTACCCATGTTTTCTGATTTCTTTACACCCAGGTCATTATTTCACTCAAGAAACTGGGCTGTCATTTCTCTGGAACCACCAAGACACCTTTTTGACATGGTAAGTGAATGAAGAAACTATCAGCTTAGACAGCTGCAGCTGGTGACAGCAGTGGCTTCATCTGTGCCTTTGAAGCCAATGAAAACTGTGCACGCATTCTGTCTGTCTCCCAGTCCCAAACTCTCCAGCCAGAAGAAGAGATGCTCCCCGTCTGTCAAGTCCCCTTATAGAAATTGTGAAATGAAGGGCTATTAACTGAAGACGCGGGGTTTTCTGGGGCGGGGACACACATACACACACAAATGCAGGAAAGAAGGGGGAGTGGAAGCCCCTGATAGCTATGTCCCAAGAATCTCAACCCTGGAAAAACTGAATTAATGATACTGTAACATCATGCAGCTTTAGTAAAAACAAAAATGAATAGTTCTTCCCTACGCTAATCTTCCACATCTTCTGAACCAGTATGCAGCAAAGCAGACATTTTATTGGTGTCTTTTAAAATACCGAGGCAAACAAAGGGTTACGAAAGAGAAAAACTAAAAGCACAAACATAAATAGCAAGCCTTCAGCATGCCCCCAGGAGATGTTTGTCAGATCAATAGTTTGGACCTTTTATGATAAATGTCAAGTGTTTGATGCTTATGGAAGAACAAAGTAAATTTGAGGTGGAAATTGGGCCTTGGCTCAGTGGGAGAAGGCTGAGGCCAAGCATGAGGAACCGGGTGCTACAGGGGAGTCTGGCTGAACCGGGGCGCCCAGGGAAGTCATCTAATCCCACTCAGTAAAAGGCTTTCATCCCTTCTGATGGGGAACAGGCTGCTTTCCAGGGCACCTCCAGTTCTATGACTCGAGTTCCACACACCCCCAGTGTCTGAGGCATCATCATTATGTTTAGAGAGTAGCTACTCAGACCTTCAAAAGCTGAGAATACTCAACCCAATGCTCCTCCCTTTCCTACCACTGAAAAGCTCATTGTCAACATTTTTTTTATTATCCTTTGTGGTCATTGCTTGCTTAAAAATGTGGACTGATTCAGTGCTCACCTCCTCTGAAGCTCTCCTTAACCAAACTCATTCCCACTGGGATCCTCTATGCTGGTTTAGCAACTTTGCATATGCTTTCCAATTTATTTCCTAGAGCGTGATTATCACCCTCCTTGCGTGCCTTATTGAATATTATGCTGTGGTGCCTCAATTATTGTATGGTCCAGTAGAAAAAGCATGGGAAAATCTTGGCATGTGCTAAACGAATACTTAGTTTCTTGCAAGGAAAAAATACAAGCTTGTAAGCAGGGGCTCTGGAGTCAGAAGACACGGTTTGAGTATCCAGATTAAGTTACTTATTCTCTCTGATTTGAAGTATTCTTAACTGGAAGAAGATGGGGAACAATACTGACCTTACAGGGCTGCTTCGAGATTCCTTAAAATGGTGAATATAAAATGCCTGGCACAGAGGAGACATATTATAAATCATAATTCTCTGCCCTGTCTTGTAGTACCGATCCAGTCGAGTGAAGCAGTTCAGGCCTGTAATCCTACCACTCTGAGAGGCTGGGGCAGGTGGATTACTTGAGGCCAAAAGTTTGAAACCAACCTGAGCATAAGAGAGACCCCTGACTCTACTAAAAATAGAAAAACCAGCTGGGCACCTGTGGTCCCAGCTACTTGTGAGGCTGAGGCAGGAGGATGACTTGAGCCCTAGAATTTGAAGTTGAAGTGGGCTATGATAAAGCCACTGCACTCTCTCCAGAGCAACAGAGCCAGTCTCTGTCGTGGGTTGGGAGGGGAGGTACCAATCATTAGACGGAAGGGAAGTTGTTTCCTTCAACTCTCTGGTAATCTCAAACATTCATCACGGTTCCTTGTATATGAAAAGTATCCCATGACCACTGATTGAAATGAATCCTTGAGTTCATAAAAATCAAGAGAATTAAGGGGGAAACGTAAAGGAAAGAGTGCTTGGCCTGTGGTGCGGGCACCAGTTCTTGGTTCTGCTTCTGTGAATAACCGAGGTACCGTGAGAGACTCATCTTCAAAAGGATGGTGTTGACCTAGAGCAGAAGCTGCAATGAGACGGCTTGAAAATGTGTTCTGTCTGGCCCACAAAACTTTCTTTTAAATTTGAATTGTTTGATAACATTAACAAGTTATGAAATTAGAAATCCAGATTCCTGAAATTGTTTGGGACGACCCAGCAAGCTGGGTGACATTTCCAGGTGACAGCAGTCTGCGGGAGCAGAGGGCAGCTCCCTCCAGGGGAGCATATGACCACCAGCTCACAGTCCCCTCCGGACTCACTCACTTGTTCACGTTGCCTTCCTCAGTGCCTTGCATTTGATTTTGGAAACACAGTAGAACTTCCAGAGCTGACCACCTCCTTAAGTTGACCTCATTTTCATAGCCTGGACAGGTACCACAGATATGTACCAGCACAGCAGGCGGGGCTACTTATGTTGACCAGTTTGTTATAGTCCCTTGAGTGGTCCGCTTACAGAGGCTCTACTGTACTAACTAGACTAGGCAAATTCTAGAATTCCTAGTTGTTCTATATTTGGAGCTAGAGAAACAAAATTATTAAGCACATAAGTGCTGATAGGACTTACAGCAGGACCCTGTCTGCTGTGCCCCGTGGGCCACAGGCCTGAAGCCAGATCCTTTACCTCCTCATGGCAGCACGCTGAGCAGGCTGAGAACACAGAGGCTGATGAAATAGGAAGAACAAGAAACCAAGTTTTGGACAGTAATTCTTTCTCGCATATTTAGTATAATAGCTGAAACATCAATGCTTTCAGAAACTGTGAAGGAGGAAACCATAACTTCCCTTTTAGTAAGCATTTCAGAAAGGTCCCTTTGGAATAGAACCAAGTGGTATATGAGAAAATGAAGGAGGTTATGGCTTTAATTGGAGGTGGGGCAGGGAGGACATCCTTTGCCCTGCCTATCTCCATGGGCAGAATTAATTCTGTGGGCTTTCTAAAGCCACAGAACACGGCAACTTTAAAACAGTATCTCATGAGAAAGAGGAAGTGTGGAGCCAGGATTTGGAGACTAGGGGTTGGCCTCAGTGTTGGATGCACCAACAGTATCCAAAAGCTACCTCTGCTCCACAGTCTGGGCAGGCACCTGGAAGTCTTCTTACGAATTTAGCCTCGTCTGTTGTAAATAGATGCATTCAGGGAGACACACTCAGGAAGTGACTGCCAGTCCTGCCACGGAACCCTGCACCCACTGTCTCCACCTCGACTTCCTGACGGATCCAGAACACAGACGGTCCTCCACTGGGTAGCCACACAAACCACAAAGCAAAAGAGCAGGCATACCAGTAGCCAAAGAAAAGGGAAAGAGAAAGGGAAAAAAACAAAAAAAAAGATGGAGAAGTGAAGCAATTTGTGTGTAATCTGTTGCGGTAGTTAAATTGTTATCTTCTTTGAATTCTTTTAGAAATAAAATAAATATAAAAAGACAAGTAATTTTCTCACCTAATTTGCTTGTGGAGCTGATAATTAAGTGTTGTTGGCTGCACCACCGGAGTGAATTTGTGATACTTGCTATAGTGTCTCTGCATATTTAAAGACGAAATGTTCTTTCTGGTGCTTAGCAAAAATATCATTTTTATGAACCCTTTTCCTCAGGCAGTTCTGTAGCCTCCATTCCCGGTTTGTGGAGCTGCAAGACTCCCTGTCTGAGATATGACAAAGATCAACTTTACACCTAAATGCTCCTGTCAGCCTACCTATCCCTTAACTCTGAGAAACAGGCCTTGCCTCTGAGGCCTACAGAAACCCCAGATGTTCTCAGCGAGATCTTCATCTTACACATCTGCATGTGTCCTGATTATTCTATCCCCTCACTCTCTTATGGTTCAAAATGTGGTAAGGAGGATTAAAAACTTCATCCAGTCCCACTGCCTAAAGTTGAGTGGAAACAATAATACTAGCTCACTGGAATTTTGAGAGGGTGCAACAAGCTAATGCATGGAAAATATTAAACCCAGGTCGGGAGCACAGTAAGAGCTCCATGCAGAGTAGATGTCATCGCTGTCATCATCACTGTGCTAGCTGACAACAAAGTATTTGCATGTCAGAATAACCTGAGGAAATTATTAAAAATATGTATCTATAGATCCCACACCCAAAATAATACTATAACTTCTGAACGTGGCCTTGATGATTTCTTTCAAGATCCCAAGGTGAATAAATGCTCGATCCTATCAACTTGAGGGCAGCTCCTGTGGCTCAAGGAGTAGGGCATCAGCCCCATATACTGGGGGTGGCGGGTTCAACCCTGGCCCCAGCCAAAAAAAAAAAAAAAATCATATCAACTTGTGCCAAAGATACCCATTGCTAATGTAGAGGACTAGAGGACTATTCCAAAGAGATTGCATTTGCCTATTCCTTGAGCATGTGTTACAGCAGAGACAGCAGCATACGTATAAATGAAGTATCCTTTTGTAAGTAGAAATGATGGGGAGGGGAGATCTCAATTCCAGCTTTTCTAATATCCCCATCCAAATTTAGCTCCTATACAGCTAGGTACTAAATATTCTTTAGCAAATACCCTCAGAGGACATGATCAGCATGGTACATTACCATCACGAGATATGGTGTTCTTCTGCCAGGGAGGACACATAGGTGAAAAAGCAAAAAAATTCTTTTTTCCAGCTGGTTGTCCCAAACCAAGAAGTGTTTGCTCCATCAGAAACCATAGAGGTAACTGGTATGATCAAATGTTGATAAATCCTCAGAATGAAAGAGAGCAAGCAAAGGCCTGCACTGACCCATGAACATAGAGCCATGACTGGTGCATCTGTGCTGGCCCACTGCAGGGTCCATTAGGAGAAAGGTATGTGTCACGTGGACTTCTCACTCTCATCGCTGTGACATCACCCATTCAAGAAACATCTCTGGCTATAGCTACCAACTGCCTTCATGGCAGCACGACTCTTTTGGAAGGGATAACATATATTTGGTCTAGTTTATAAAAACTGAATTTGTAGGTTTCTTTTATCAAGCTTTATCGCTTTATTAGGGTTTGCAACATAGCTCCCAAGTGATACCAGGTTTAAAAGGCATTGCTATAGAACAATGGTTTTCAACTAGGGATGATTTTTGGTACCACCAACCCCTGCCCCCCAAAACTTATTAGAGATTTTTTTTCTTGAAATAACTAGATGGGAGGGTGCTGTTACAGGTATCTGGCAGGCAGAGGCCAAGAAGGCTGTTAAAAATCCTACAATACACAGAAGAGGCCCCCACAATTAAAGAATGATCTGGACTTAGATGGCAATGGTGCCAAGATTGAGAAAACTGGCTATAGGAGAACTTGTAGCACTTAGCTGTGGCCCCTGTAAACCCCTCAGACCCCTTCTCCATGGCAATACGACTCTTCCACATCTCGTCAAAACATAGGAATCACCAATATTGGGTTTTATTGTTGCCTTCATAAGTAGCCTCTGGGAGAGGCGACATCCATTTGCAGAAATCTCTTCCTTTTATGGGTAGTTTGGAAAATGAATCAGGCTAATCCGAAGGGTAACGATGGCACAACAAGGTTGGGGGTGACTAAAACCCAGTTCTGCATCCTAACAGCTTGAGTGCTTAGCAAAATTTAAAAGATGAATAAATAGGATGTAATCTGTATTGTCCTTCCATGTTTAGGAAGATGAAATAATTGGAATTAAATGGAGAAAGTTGCCAAAAGGGTAGCATGTGGGTGAACTACAAAACATGGTACATGTGTGGCCATTGCTTCGCTGCTATTGTTAGTACTTCCACCCCGCCCCCCTAAGCTATAGCAACCTTAGGAAAGACATTCTCTATACATGGGTCCAGCAAGGTTTTTCATTTTATTTTTATTTTTTAACAATTGAAAAGAATATCTGGGAACTGTGAACCGCAAAGCATCAGTAACATATGGAGGGGGATGGGTAGCCCATCCTGGAAGCCCTACTATTTAACTTTCATTCAAGTTTTTGTCATGTTGGAAACTCATCTTCACCAAACGGTTCAATGTTCCTTTTTGTAGCTATAACAAAGAATAGTTGTGACTCTGAATTAGTCATTAGCCAATTAGCATCTGCTCTTAATCAGCAGCAAAAATGGAAACAAAACAATAATTCAGAGCTCCCATTAAGTAAAATATATGTGGTAGTTATAAATTTTGGTCTGTTGAAAAGCTTAAAAGGAATAAATGTCGTATCTTTTTTACTTTGATAAATCGAATTTTGCCTGCTTTGCATACCTCTCCAGTTAGTATACAGATAAATTCTTGTTTTTTTGTTATATTAGTGCTGTCACCACCACTACTACCACCCCAGGAACCCTAAGGAGGTGTCAGGGGTCTGATGCAGCCTGGAGCCTCAAGTCACTACACTATTTCACACTGGTTTCCAGACCAGTTCGTTTTCCAGTTGTTCTCCAACAAAGCTACTATGTATATAGTAAACTACTCCAGAGTTCACCATTCACCATAGATAGTTTCCTTGGAAATGTTCAAGGAAGACATGTCATCTCAATGCTGCTGTGCAGAGCTGTGGCCAATTCTAGAAGCCACCACACATGGGGTAAAGATGGCCACCACCCGCTGAGATTCTCCCTCCTCCCAGCAGCACTGTGGGGGGTAGGGTGCAGGGTGCCAGTGATCACATACTTCATGTCTTTCCCAGTTAGGGGGAACCTCACCAGAGCTTCCAACACTCCTTCACCAAACCTTCTTGCCTTTCCTCCCATAGAATACACCCACCTACCTACCATCCAGTATCCTTTTAATCAGCTAGCCTGCACAGGGAGTAGCCCCTTGAAAAGAGGCAGGTGACACAGAGAATTTCTAGAGCCCTCAGGAAGGCCTGCCTCATCAGCTGGGCTGGAAGGACAGCATTGTGCTGGGGTCGAATCCCTGGGGCAGCTAGAGACTGAGAGGCCCCAAAGGCCTTGGATCCCAGGGCTGATGACCTCGCAGTCTGGACCTTCTTACCTGGCCTTCTTCATTGGCCTCCCCACCAGGTCACAGCAGCTCCTTGCTCTGCCTGAGAGTCCACCAGGTGTGACTGGCCCCTTGTGTCCAGCCAGCTCCCGCACACCCATACTAATTGCCCAAGACACGTGATCACCACTTTTTCTGTCATACCCAAGAAACGATCAATTCAATGAAATCAAATTATGCAACAAAAAGAGAGCATTCTAGAGATCTGGCCAAAACCACAGATTAAGGGAGAAGCAGAGTCTCATGGAGACCTGAGAGAAGAAGCGTTTGACACTAGGGACAGAGCGTGAGTGCTCCGTGAGTCCTGGACAGGCTCCTACCACTGAAAGTGGGGTGCAGTCCCCAGGACAGGGCAGGGGCCAGGTGGGCCTGAGCTTCCTCCTTTCTTCTCCAGCCTCTCGACCAGGGCCAGGCCACAGGCTCCCCATGGCTGTGCAGGGACTCCGTCAGACTCCCCACTCCACATCTACCTCTCTGGGCTTCTCCAATGGCACCTCCAGCCCTAGATTGCCCCTGCCAGAGGCAGCTCCACGCCTCCAACTACACTTGCGAGACCTGTCTGTCCAGCCTCTCCCTAGAGTCCTTGGGCCCTGAGTTCTCACTTGAGGCACAGTCTGCAGCCGCACAGGACAGCCTTCTCAGTATGGCCCATCTGCATCTTGGGCTCTGGTCTCTCTCACCCTACACCAGGCAGCTCAGGCCCATCCTTATCCTTGGGACCAGCCCCGGCCTGGAAAGGAGGGGCTCAGAGCACCACAGCTGCTGCCCTGTTCTCCTTGAGTCTCTTTGAGACTCTGTCTTCGCTTCCAGGGGCAGCCTTGTTTCTGGGAAGCAGGGCCTACTTCCACCTGGCAGCTATGTCCCTGTGTTCCTTCCCATGCTGGTGCCCTGTCCCAGGGAGCAGAAGAGGGAGGGACACCTGGTCCTGCCCTATCCCAGCTCCCTCCTGGCTATTTCTCCTGGGTTCTAGGCTCAGCCCAGGGCCCACCCTGAGAACAACCCTGCTCTCCCTCACTGCAATCAGCATGGGTGGGACAACCCTGTCTTTGGGCAAATACTGCCTGCCCTCCGTGATTGACTGACGTCCCCTAGCTCTGAAGTCTCCTGCCTAGAGACCTTGGGAAACAGCCCCATCTCTAAGCAGTGAGTGTTATTGTTTCCCGGGAAGAGATTTCCCTGCACCTCTTCTCTGGGAAGCTGCCAGGTGTCCACCTGCACAGATCCCATGTGGATGGCTCTAATCTTCCTTCAGACTCCAAACCATGCCATTTGGTCCCTGCCATCTCTTTCACCACCTGGCTGCCTCCAGGGAACCTGCAGGTGGTTTCGGGAGCACAGGTTTGAGCCTCCTCTCCACTTCCCATTTTTGGCTCCGGAGGCTCCTGCTGGGACAGAGGTGGATGTCAGCTACTTTTCTGGCCCTAGAAGGAGCAAGTGGCTCATGGTAAAGTCATGGGGATGCTCCAGTGAGGGTGGTGTGCCAAGGAGCTTGGATCCCAAGAGTTCAAAACACAAAACAGGCCTCCAATGCCAGGGTGTCAGACTAGCTTTCACCACCAAGGAGACAAATTCCTTTCGCAAATACTGAAAGAACATTCCCCATATACATAACCTGGTATCAGCTGATGACGGCCACCCTCTGAGCCCATATCTCTCCCACCCTGTTCCTGTTCCCCATCTGTGGGAGGTGCTGCCCTCCCCACACCCTTGTCCCCACTCAACTGTGCAAAGAAATGCCTGGTGGCCACCCTTCCTGGCTCCTTTGTGCCCAGACAATGCAACCACCAGATCCTGGTATTTTGTTTCTTATATCTGCCTAGACTTTTCCCCCATTATCAGGAATGAAGTCTCAGCCAGCATCATCATCTTCCTCCAGTGACTTCCTAGTCCCTTCAGGTCCCTACCTCTGACTGTTCCCAGAACAGCAGCCAGAGCCACCTCTTCAAAAAGGAAATGTGCTGCAGTGAATAATCTGGTGCAAATATCTTTTTTGCTAAGTGATTTTTGGTCTTTTGGATATACTCCTAGTAGAGGAATTGCAGGATCCAATGGCAGGTCAATTTTTAGATCCCTGAGTGTTCTCTAAACTTCTTTCCAAAAGGAATGTATTAGCTTACATTCCCACCAGCAATAGAGAAGTGTTTCCTTTTCTCCACATCCACACCAACATCTGTAGTTTGTTATGTGGGCTACTCTTACTGGAGTTAGATGATATCTCAAAGTGGTTTTGATTTGCATTTCTCTGTTGATTAAAGATAATGAGCATTTTTTCATGTGTCTGTAGGCCATGGGCCTTTCTTCTTCGGAAAAGCTTTTGTTCAGGTCTCTTGCCCATAATGAAATGGGATCACTTGTTCTTTTCTTATTAACAAGTTTGAGTTCTCTGTGGATTCTGGTTATCAGAGCTTTGTTGGAAATGTAACCTGCCAGATTATCCATTGCAGCTCAATTTGTAATAGCCAAGTCATGGAAGAAGCCCAAGTGCCCATTGACTCATGAATGGATTAATAAATTGTGGTATATGTGCACCATGGAATACTATGCAGCCTTAAAAAGGATGGAGACTTAACCACTTTTATGTTTACGTGGAGGGACCTGGAACATATTCTTCTGAGTAAAGTATCTCAAGAATGGAGGAAAAAGTATCCAATGTACTCAGTACTTCTATGAAACCAACTTATATTTACCCACACTTTCTTATGAAAGGTAGAACACAACTGTAGCCCAGGATGAAGGAGAGAAATGGAGAGGGAAGGGAGGGGAGGGAGGAGGTTTGATAGAGGGAGGGTAAACAGTGGGACCACACCTATGGAGCAGATTGTAAGGGTACAAGTCAAATCTATCAAGTGTAGAACATAAATGTCTTAACACAATAATCAAGTAAATGAAGCGAAAGCTATATTAATTAGTTTGATGTAAGCATGTCAAATTGTATAAAAAACCAGCACATTGTACCCCACATATGCATAAATGTATTCATGATCTATGTGTATATGACTTAATAAAAAAAAAATGGACAATGAAGGTCAAATTCCGACCTGTATTTTTGAATATTCAGTGCCAGCACAATTTAATTGGGATCGGTAATTGCTCAGAAGGCTACACTGAAGCCATGATCATCCCTCAGTGTCACTCCCACACACCTAGTTATCCTGACGTTGTTTGGCAAAAACCGTCACAAGGAGTGCGTCTCACGGAGAAAAATAACGTATATGTCATTTTTCAGTTTCAAGACCAAACTCTAAAGTGATGAGAAAAAGATTTTTGGTGTGTGTAAAATTATCTTCTCTCTGAACTGATTAAATCGGTTTATCAAGGTAATATGAGAACATTTTAATAAAGTAAATCACTTAGGGGAGGTCTGTAATCTCTGCTCTTTTAGCTCTTTTTTGATGGCATCAAGTATACTGCCTTCTTTTGGCATTGAAAGGTATTTTAGTCTTGGAAATCCTTTACACAATATTATAAAGCATGCAAATAAAATATGTAAATATTGTTAAAAAAAAAAAAAAAAGGAAATGTGATCAGGCAGGTCCCTGCTTGAAACTCCCACGGCTTCTCAGGGACCACAGGATCAAGTCCCAAATCCTTACCATGGCCCAAAAGTCCCCTAGAATCTGGGCCCTCGTCACATCTCAGGCTCATCTCCTTCACTCTGGGCTCCATACCAGCTCTTCCCAGTTCCTCAAGTGTATTTTTGTAAATTATTATGTTTTTTAAATGATTATAAAAATAGTACAGCCCAGGGTAAAACTTTGGGAAAGTCCTTGTGACCCATCTGGTTAGTGTCTCTCTACCTCTCCGCCTCTACTCACTTCCCTGTATTGGAGAGACTGTTTCACACCTGCTTCTGGGGACATAGAAACTCGGGACTACTGTCTGTGCCTCTGGGTGACATAGCTGTGGCTGTGGCCATGCTGGCTTCTAAACTGTATCTAAAATCAGCACCTGTACCCCATAAATGCATGAATGCATACAGTTATGATTTAATAAAAAATAAATAAAAATGGGCTGTGTGGGGAAGACTAATTTAAATGATGGACTAATTTGCAGCCTGGGGCTCTGACCTTGATGGATAAAAGGCTTACAGTGGACATTTGAGATCATATCAAAGTAAGTGGAAGGTTTATCACGCTGTCCTGCTCTTCTGCCTTCTCAGCTAGACATACTAACTGATCAAAGAAAAGATGCCAAATTCCTCAAACATGGACAATCACTTCCTGATAACTTCTCAACGGCCTGTGCAGGGCAGAAAATGCTCAATCATAGCTACTACTTCATTGCAACCTTTACTGCTGGTCAGACCAGACGTCATACAAATAACTGATGCATAAAAACCTTCAGATACCAGAATCTTTCCAGCATTATAAAATTGTCATGAGATTTGCAGGAAAAAATGACAAAACCTTAGAGTTTTAAAAAGTGTCCCTAGAGGAGATGCTGGCCAGCAGGAATGCCCTCAGCTCCCTGTGCACAAGGTGGTGGGTGAAGGAAGAGGGCAGAATGGCCGGAGGAGGTCTCAGGCTCTCCAGGAAGGGTCAGATCTGAGAACTGGACAGGATGCATCTGAATGCTGGGGACAGGTAACGGGTATCGGTCAAAGGACCAATACATGCCACGAGGGGACAGAAAAGCATGGAGGAGTTCCCTGGTCAATTGACTGGTTCAAGTAGTCGTTCAGCTAAGTGGGTGCATGTAGCGGCCGAGCTGTCAGACTTTGAGTGGAAAAGGCAAAATGAGGCTATAAAATGGAAACTGGATGGGCTTCGATCCTTCTAAACCCTTCCCCAAAGCGAGGGGACCTGGAGCCAAAGGGAGCAGGGCCAGGTGGCAATGAGGGTCTCAGCCGTGGTCCCTGTTAAAATAAGAAAGATCAAATGCAGAGGAACGAAACAGTAGCTCAAGGTGAGGCCATAAGTGGTTTCATTCAGTGCTTCTCAAACTGTCACGCACTCACCCATCACCCAGAGATCTGGTTAAATGATGGCTTCCACTTCGCTGGGGCACCTGTGAGGGTTGAGGTGCTATGTTTCCAATACGGCAGCAGGCGATGCTGCTGCTGGCCTGGGGACCACACTCGGAGTAGCAAGGGCCTGGTTGGCGTCGCCTTGGGGGAAGATTCGGGAGAGTCTGTGGAGCAAATATATAACATGAATATATAGCACGTAAGAGGGTGCATGCCGCAGACAGGGTGCTGCCAGCTGCAGGCACCCACAAAACCACTCAAAGTAGCCAGCCACGAAAGGTTTGTCATTGTCTGGACATGGAGTCTGGGGACACACCGGTACCATGCAGGGCCACTCAGGGTCCTCTTCAAGAACCCGGGTGCTTTCCCCTCCTTCTGCTCTGACAGCTTGGAATATGAGGGATGTCATGAACACGCATGACTGACAGACACAGGGAGGGACAAGGCAACAGAGGACACTGGGAACCTCAGTAACCCCCTTGAGGGGCTTCTCCCGTGGCCAGCTCTGAACTGAGGTCTTCCCACGTGTCACTGGATTCCTGCCACAGCCCTTCCAGGTTGGAGATGCTTCCGTGACCATAACAGATGAAGTAGTCCAGGCTTGGAGAACTTACTCCCAGGAGATTTGCATAAAGTCACCCTGTAGGATGTAATGGACTTGGGAGGCCAGGCGAGCTCTGGCTGGCTCTGGGCTCACAGTGGCCATGGTTATTGCAGCCACCTTCCTCTACCTCCCCACAGGGGAGTAGGGCTACGTGGAGGAGGCCCTGTGTGAGCTGAAGCTTCAATCATGTGTAGGAGTTTATAGGAAGTTGAAGTGGGGTAGAAGTCCTTCTGACAGAAATAAAAGTCACACGCATTACAGCAAAGCAAAGTCATCGCCACAGTTCTAAGAAGCAGAGGGATGATTACGAAAAGTCATTTGTGCAAAAAGGTCTTGGGCCCGCATCACTTCCTCTTTCTGCTTCTCTGCTCCCTGACAACAGAAGCATAAATAGGAAGGGAGTGAGGCTCCCAGCTGGCTGGGGGCTCCAGAAGGAGACTGGCTGGCCAGGCTGGCTCTGCTCTGGCCGGCCACACAGAGGTACGTCCTGGCTTTCAGAAACAGGGCTGAAGGAAGAGTTGGGAGGGAGAAGTGAGGGGAGTCCAGGGTAGGAAGGATGGAGCAGCTGGGGGGTGTTGTGTGGGTAGCTGTGCTTTGGGGACTGGACAGAGTGGCTGGGGCTTGGACAGACCTGAGCCCAAATTCCTCAGCCAGCCAGCCAGTGGACAAGGAGACAGCTGGGGGGCCTGGCTGCTTGGATGTCTTACAATGCCTTTGGAAAGCCCCAGCTTCACTGATGGGATCCAGTTGTCCTGGTGGGGAGGACACCTTGGCTCAGGCCGGGAGTCAGGCACCTGTGTACTGTCTATCTTTGCTTTGTCACTAAGGTGTTGGTGGCTGTGAGAGCAACTGCTCTCTGCCCTAGGCTTCTGTCTCCTCATCCATGAAATGGGGAGAGCATGAATAGTCCCTGGTTTTAGAAAGAGACAGAGAGCACGTGCCTCTGTATGTCTGTGTGTGTGCTCATGTGTGTACACCCATGTGTGCTGACCCCTGGATGCAAGAGAGACGCGCAGAAGACTAAGAGGCCAGGGTGAGACCTCGACCCAGAGCTGGGTGCAGCTGGGAGGCTCACTTGGAACTGGAGAAGGGGCCCAGCCCCTTGCCCAGAGACATAGGGGGCAATCACTCAGGGCACTCCCCTGAACCACTGTTGCTTATTTGGGTTCGGGCCTAGGTGTCTGTGTTCTGTACCCGAGTATGTTGGCTGGCTGGGTGGGCGCCTGTGCATGCCGCAGACAGGTGTCTGCTTCGGGGTGTGTGCAGGTATGAATGCTTATCCCAAGATAAAGAAGGCAGGTGTTTCCATGGGTTCAAATTTGAGCATGAACCTGTGGGACCTTGCCAGACAGGCACCAGTGACAAGTTGTGTATGTGCAATTTTTAGTCTTCAAAGGCCCTGCTGTTACTTTGCATAATAAGATTCTAACATTTTTCTACCATCTTTCCTGCTTTTTAGTAATTTGATAATAAGCAAATCTTTCCGTTTAGTTTTTGGTCACTCTTTTATTCAGTGGTTTTATTTACATTGTTCTAAATTCTATCTATAGCTAATATTTATATCCTTCTAATATAAGGATAACCAATATTATGG
Source organism: Otolemur garnettii (assembly GCF_000181295.1). Lineage (NCBI taxonomy): Eukaryota > Metazoa > Chordata > Mammalia > Primates > Galagidae > Otolemur > Otolemur garnettii. Next base: position 44,592,301 of record NW_003852397.1, on the reverse strand, counting down.
GATAGTTCGTGAGTTGTTTAATAAGTATATTTAATGTTAACTAAGAAAATACATAGATGTCTGCTCTATTAAAAATTATAATAATCCAGAATTATGTAGCATAAAAGACAAAGGCCCTCCTGATCTCTAGTCCCCAGTTACACATCTTACTCTCTTCACCAATGTATCCTTCCAGGATATTTCCTAAGCACAATGTAAGGACATAGTTTTTATTCTTATAGAAATGGGATTTTTTTCACTTAATATTACATTTTATAATATTTCCAGATATCCGCAATATTACATAGAGATTTAACTCCTTAATTGACCTTAAGAAATATGTGGCATTTATTAGCATGGGAGCCTCTGTCAAGATAAACTTACCCTTTTTTCCCCTTTAAATCTGTTCATCAATTCCTTTTAATCATAAATAGATTTCTTTTTTCTTCTCTTTTTTTTTTTTTTTTTTTGCCAGGGCTGGGTTTGAACCTGCCACCTCCGACCTCTGGCATATGGGGCCTACCCCTTTGAGCCACAGACACTGCCCCATAAATAGATTTCTTAAGGGCTCACCTTTCATGTATGGATACACTCCACCTGGCCATGGAGCATTCTTCTTTCAGAAGTCTTCGCCCCATTGTGCTATGAAATTGTTTTGGTTTGGGGTGAATTTGTGTTGTGCTTTTATCCCCTCACTTTTTATTTCTATCATTACATTTCTTCATAAACTTGGGAATTTGTAAATGTATGTGTTTATCTTGAGTGGGAAGGTGTTTGGGTTTTGTCTTCTCTTTTCTCCTTCTCCTTTTCTCTCTCCTTCCACCCCTCCTCTGCCATCCGCCTGTCTCCATGCTCACTTCTTCATCCTGAATGAGTTTTAATCCTTACATTTTTAACATATGTATTTAACAGATATTTCCCACCAGCATTTGGGTTTAACTAGCCCACGGATGATCCTCCTAATAAGACAAGATCTTTAGCAAGTTTTCAGTTCTCCTTCACACTTCAGCCCACCCTCACTGCCATCTCCCACAATTGAAATCATCTGAGTTTTAGCTCAATATTGTTATCACGTGTTTATTTATTTTTACTTTGTGCAGCAAGCATCTTCATTTACCTACAAATGGTTTCTTTGCTTCTGTATTGCACCCTATCTTTTCTTCTTGGAGGTTTTTTTTTTTTTTTCTGAGATATGTCCTAGAGTAATTTTTTTCCAGAAAGCATGTGAAAGACTTTGTCATTACAACTGAAGACTTGCTTTGGGTGGTATCCTTCCTCTTTGACACACTTTTTCAACTCTGTCAGAAATGTGGCAGCAACTTCTTTTGTTTTTGAGACAGTGTCACTCTGTCACCTGGGTAGAGTACCCTGGTGTCATAGCTCACAGCAACCTCAAACTCCTGAGTTTGAGTTATCCTCTTGCCTTTGCCTCCTGAGTCGCTGGGACTACAGGCACCTGCTACAGCAGCCCGCTAATATTTTATAATTTTAGTAGAGATGGAGTCTCACTCTTGCTCTCGTCTCAAACTCCTAAGCTTAAGTAATCCACTGGCCTTGGCCTCTCAGTGTGCTAGGATTATAGGCATAAGTCACAACACCCAGCTGGGCAGTAGTTTCTTTGACCAATATAGCCTCTCCAGTTTTTCTGAATCTGTGTGATTGTCCCTTACTTGTAGTAAATGGCTTGGTGTCACCTGTTTCAGGGAATCCCTTGCTGAAGTCTTCGTATAGGCTCAACACTTTCTGATACATGTTACCATCAAGCAGAACACTTTCTTTTGTTCATGTTGTCTACCCACAGACTTAATGCCTTTCCCATCTTAATTGAATATCACACACTGTGGCCATCACTTTTCAGTATGAAGTGTGACAGCAAAACTAGCACAAATTTCTTTTTCCTTTTTCACAATTTCGCTGATAGATTTGCTCTTACTATAGATCATAGCAACCTCAGAATACGATATTTTTTCTTGCAAGTTGAAAACTTTCATCTTTTCACTTAAAGAAAGCACTTTCCAGCTTCTCTTTAGCATTTACAAATTGCCTGCATTACTACTTCGTAATAGTTTGGGGGGCATTATTAAGTAAATTAGGATTTATCTGAAACAAGTACTTTGATGCCATGACAATCAAAAAAACAGTGAGGGCTGCTAAGTGACTATGAGTGTGTGTGGTAGGTGCCTGGATCCACTGGGCAAAGGGATGATTCAAATCCCAGACAGGACGGAGTGGGAAAGCACAAGATTTTACCACACTGCTCACAATAGTGCATAATTCAAAACTTACACATTGTTTTTTCCTGAAACTTTCCATTCAGTATTTTCAACCCACAGTTGACCACAGGTAGCTAAAACCATAGACCGTGATGCTGCAGGTAAACCCATTTGCTCTCAGCACTCTTTCACCCCCAGCAGCCACCTAGTCCAGTGGAACCGTGTATCCTGAGGTGTCCAGCCCTAGCTGGTGACAGCATTGACTGGCAGAGAATGACATTTCCAAGCAACAAGAAAGGAGAAAAATCATTGTTATCGGGATGAGAAAGAAAAGTCCATAGATCAATAATATAAGAATTTTCCATAAAGGCTCCATACCTGTAGCTCAGCCGCTAGGGTGCTGGTCAACCCAGGCTGGCAGGTTCAAACCTGGCTGGAGCCCCCTAAACAACAATGACAACTACAACAACAGCAACAACAAAATAAAAATAGCTGGGCATTGTGGCGGGCACCTGTAGTCCCAGCTACTTGGGAGGCTCAGGCAAGAGAATCGCTTAACCCCAAGAGTTGGAGGTTGCTATGAGCTGTGATGCTATGGAACTCTACCGAAGGCAAAATAGTGAGACTCTATCTCTAAATAAATAAATAAATAAATAATTTCCCATGAAAAGAAGCACTCTGATCTGCTATGGCATTTCCTTTTAGAATAGTGATTTTTATAATTCATTTCTTCATTTACACATGTTGCTGTCCTGCTTAATAGACTCTTGTCATCTTGAAGGAAGTTTACAGTTCCCCTTTAGCACTCATGGTAGTAGTTAATTAGCACAGGTGCTTGCATATTATAGGTGCTCCATAAGGGTTTGTCAGTGGAAATAAAAGCATAAAGCAGCCATGAAAATGGAATCTACAAACAATGAAGTATCAGAACCAGAGCCCCTAGTTACCATATTTCATTAATCTTGCACAGCAGCAACTCTATTCCTGAAACCTGTCACACCTTTGAAGTGAGATAGTGTTGTGTTTGTGTGTGTGTGTGTTTTAGAGAAGGAACTAGAAGCCTCTACAGTTGGCTTGTTGCTCAGCCACCCTCCTGCCAGGGTGCTGGGAGCCTGAAATTCACTAATGAGCATGGATTTTATTGCTTCCATTAGTCCCCGTTAGCTGGATGAGAAGAGAACATCTTTGAGCCTAAGCGGCCCACAAATCCTGGAGCACTTCCCTTTCATGTGCCCCACTGCTTATCTGCTCTGACAACAATATGGTGAGACTTCCCTCCCTCTGGCTCAGGGCCATGGTCACCATCAGAGCACACACAGTGCTCTAGAAGTGGGCAGGATAGCAGGAAAATGTCAGAATGAATGCCTATTTCTTATGAAAGAAATACACCTTAACTCAATTTTATGTTCCTTGCAGGAGCAAATCTGCAAGGCATTCACCAAATTAGCAAATGCTTCTGAGGGCAGGATGCTGAACTTCTAACCAAGACAAGCGACACCCTTTTGTAATGAGTAGAAACTCTAATAGAAGAATTCTGAAGGAGACAGATCCGTGTCATCCCTGAGTGGTGATAAAGAAGAAAGGGAAAGGTGGTAATGTACAGCATTTGAATTTGTCTCGAGCGATATGGAGAACAGGATTTGTAAACGCTGGAGTGCTATCTAATGTCAAATGCCCTCAGGAGGTCTTACCAGAGGAGGGCAAGCGTCCAGGCTTTATTTGAAAAGATTCTGTAAATGCGATTTTTCTTTGCCCCCTTATAATTTGTATCTTCCATTTAAAGAGGTTCTTTTCTTTCAAAATGAAATAAAAACAAGACCAATTTTTAATGCTACCATTGAATGAGACGTGGCTTAAAATGGCCAGTTGATGTGATGATACCCATTCACTTTTGCTGTAAAGCAAACCCCCTAAAACTTTGTGGCTTAAAACATAATCACTTATTTTACCCCAAATTCTGTCGGTCAGCAATTTGGACTGGGTTTGGCTGTGAAATGCTGGCCTGTGCTGGGATGACTCACGCATCTGTGGTCAGCTACTGAATCTGCTTGGGGCTGGAAGAGCTTGTCCCTGCTTCACATGGTCCCTAATCTTCCAAAAAGCTAGCCTGAGCTTGTCAACTGGACAAGCACCCAAGAGGCAGAGCTGGATTTCTCAAGCTTCTAAAGGCCCAGACTCACAACTGGCACGACATGATTTCTTCCTCATTTGATTGGTCAGAGCAAGTCACATGGCCAAACTCAGCTTCAAGGGGTCAAAAAGATAGGCTGCCTCTTAAAACGAGAAATGGCAATGTCAGATTGCAAAGGAATGTGACCCCAGGGAGGAATGGAAAGAACAGCACTGGACCAAGAGTCAGGAAACTTGAATTCTTGTCCTGGCCCTACCATCATTAAACTGTGAAACTGTGACTATGATCTTTCCTTATCCAGAAAACAAAAGAGATCCATTCAGTAAATTCTAAGGCTGTTTCCATAATTAAAGCCACAAAGCTGCTTGGATAGGCAGCTTCGATTTCAGTAGCTCAGTGAGGAAGTAAGCGTAGTAATTTTTTATTAAAAAGTAAACATTGCAGGTGCAGTGGCTCACACTTGTAATCCTAGCATTCTGGAAGGCTGAGGCGGGTGGACTGCCCTGAGCTCACAGGTTGCAGACCAGCCTGAGCAAGAGCAAGACCTGTCTCTAAAAACAGCCAGGCATTGTGGCCAGTGCCTGTCGCCCCAGCTACTTGGGAGGTTGAGGCAAGAGAATCTCTTGAGCTCAAGAGTTGTAGGTTGCTGTGAGTTATGAGGCCACAGGACTCTACCAAAGGTGACAAAGTGTGACTCTAGCTCAAAAAAAAAAAGTAAATACTATTTTGTGTTTTTCTATCTTCTGCTCCAGTCATTACCTACTTTAGCTTGTGTCTCTTCTGTTTAGATAGTTAAGCTATCTCCTTAGAAAATGTAGATGAGGGCAGTGCCTGTGGCTCAAAGGAATAGGGCGCTGGTTTCATATGCTGGAAGTGGCAGGTTCAAACCCAACCCCTGCCAAATAAAAAAAAAGAAAGAAAAGAAAATTTAGATGTGTTGGGAAATAAATAAATATATTACATCGTCTCTTTTACATTTGACTCATCTGTTGTGCAAATAATATTGTAATAACTATGACACAAAAGGATAGACATTCTAAGATCATGTTACACATGATTGTACATGCTTCACACTTACGTATAGTACACATTAAATTTAAAATTTATACTCATTATTTTTTTAAAGTATGTGTCTTTATTTCCAAAACTATATACAGAAAAGTATGTACATCTTAACTATACAGCTCAACAAATTTTCAAAACATAAACAGACCCACGTAATTTGCACCCAGATCTTTTAAAATACAACCCAAAACTGGAAAGCCCTCTTCATCTTCCCTCTGTCAATACTCAACGCCCAGTATCTTGACTTCCTTTGCCATAGGCGAATTTGCCAGTTTTTGACCTTCATGGAAATCGAAATATGCAGAATGCACTCTTTCGTATCTGCATCTTTCACTCGGTACCATGTTTGCGAGATTCATTCTGTTGTTACAGCCAAAGTTTGTTCATGATTGTTGCTACCAATTGTTCCATTGGATGAACCTATCAGTAATTCATCTACCCATTCTACTGCCAGACACTTTGCTAGTTTCCTGTCTGGTGCCATCATGAATAGTACTAGAATGTTCTCATGTATGGTTTTGGTACCCATGTGTACAAATTTCTGTTAGGTATATACCAAAGGAGTAGAATTGTTCAATTCTAAGTTTTATGTTCAGCATTTGTAAATACTGTTAAGGTTTTCCAAATTGGTTTTATCAAATTACATCCCCACCAGCAGCTTGTGGGTCCCATTGCTTCCCATCTTTGAAAACACTTGGTGATGTCAGTCTTTTTTAGTTTCAGCAAATCTACTGACTGTGTAACAGATACATTGCGATTTTTGTCACTGCCATTTTTATAATTTTTTTTCTTTTTATGTGCCATCAAAGATCATTTCTTGAAGTTCTCTCTAGTCCTTGAGTTCTGTAATTCTTCCTTTTATGGGGTGGCATAGTAATACTTTTTAAACATGAAGCAGCAAAGAATGGTATATACATAAAATGGAATATTATTTGGCCTTGAACAGAAAACAATTCTAATGCACGTGACAGCATTGGGAAACCTGGAGATCATCATGCTGACTGAAATGAGGCAGCTGCAAAAGGCAAATACTATAGGATTCCATTTATGTGATGTATTTAGAGTGGTAGAATCATAGAGATGGAAAGTACAATGGTGGGTTCCAGGGGCGTGGGTCAGGGGAATGGAGAGTTACTGTTTAATGGGTTTGGGGTTTCAGTTTTGCAAGATAAGAAGAGTTATGGAGGTGGATAGCAGTGCTGGTGACACAATATGAATGTACTTAATACCCCTGAACTGTACACTTAAATACATTTAAGATGGTAAATTTTATGCAATCTGTATTTTACCACATTTTAAAAAAATGGAAAAAAATTATGCAGAAAGAAAATGGTTATCAGTACAAAACTGTATATGTTGTCTCCTCTGGTCTCAACTTTCAAAGTTCTTTCAGATTATAAATAGAAAGAAGAAAATGCATAAGAGGAAGGTCTTAAGCATAATATGTTCCTTTACTAAGCATCATGGAAGTTATTTACTCCCCACCACACCACTGCCAAAATAGAATTATGGGGGGTATAGAAGTCACAAGGAAGCAGATTCAACTCAGTATAAGAAAGTATCTTCCTTTGAATGAACCAAATAACAAGGAAACAGACTCTGGACCCTGACCATGTTTGGATTTTTTTCTTTTTTTGAGGGATATTATAGACGTAAGAAAACTGAAGTTTCTCTGATTCTATAATTCTGATACGTTTTTTCTCAGAATCGAAGATGAATATTGATTTTCAGTGAACTGTTGGAAGTACCTTTTGTGTTTCCCTGGAAAGATCCTAGGTGGTCTTGTGAGATGACTCATGGCCATGACCCAACATGCTATGTTTAGCCCATTAAAACTAGTTTTGAGAAGGCATAAGCCATTGTTAAGAATAAATGTGGCTGGAACCAACTAAGCTTCATAGTCACCTGCTAGCATGCCTGTTTGCTGAAGAGACATGGTTAGAGCCTTACATCTCCCACATGAACCCCTAGTGACTCCCTGCTAAACTCTTTAGAGCTTAGAATGAATTAGGTAGCAGTCTGCTTCTCTGGAAGTTGCCCTGGCATGGTCCCAGTCCAGCCTTGTAATGTCCCAGGCAATGGCAAATTAGAAGAGAGATGGGTGAGGATATTCCTTATTCAAGCCATTTCCTATCTGAAATAGAAAACAGGTTAATGACTGCCATAAACATTGTGATCACTTTTAACTAGGATATGAATCAGCTTGGTGTAAATGACTCTTTTAGAGTTATTTTTACTTTCATTAGAGCCTTGTCAGGAAACATTTTTTTAATAGGTGCTAAATCCAAGTTTATTTTTTAACCTACTTAGGTCTCCAATATTCTTCAACCTGAAATACTCAAGACAATTTGTGCAGTCAGATCAAGATGCCAAGCGTAAGTGAAAGCCTTTTGTTTAACATGGAGAAAAATTATGTCAAGGGATGGTATCAACTGTGTATAAATAGATGATTTCTAAGATCTTTTTCAGTTTTACAATGCTATGGTCACTATTAACTAATACTAATGGAGATCATTTATTAACTGCTTCTATCTAATGAGGAAAGGTGATACAATTATTTTGTAACATTGTACACATAAGGAAACTAAGTCCAGGGAAGGATGGTTAAACTGCCCAAGGTCATTCTCAGCACCAGGATTCTGATTCTGGCTACAATGTACACATATGCTTAACCACTGCACTTAACTCTGATGTTCTTTATAAGGAGCACCGAGTTGCCACCCTCATTTACTTAGCCAGGCTATAGGAAACAGGCACCAGGAATGAGAAGGGATTAGAGTCTATCCGGGAACTTCATTAGATTTAGAATTTCAGAATGGAAAACTCTTACTGTTTTCTTCAATCTCTGATTTAGCCAAGTTCGCCTGATTGATTATAACTAGACAGGGGTAGGTAATATCTTTTTAAATATTGCAGAAAATGCATCATAACTTCATTTTAGTAGCATTTTCACTGCTTATTAAGTCTCATTGGTAGTAAAGTTCCTATACGTCCAAATCCCTTCTGCCGCATCCATTCCATTGTAATCATCTCTAATCATTTTCCCATTCCACACCTCAATTTCAGGGATAACATAATTTCGTATGTCCCTTTTTTCTCTGTGTCCTTATTTAAGACCTGCAGTAAGTACTGAGAAGCCAAGATTTGAATTTTTCAAGAGTTAAAATGGGGAAAAAGCATGATAAAGATCATGATCCAGTTTTTCTAAGCCCGTTCATCTTCCTGAGTTCCTACTGTCAACGGATTCTCCTCAGCAGGTCTCATTTCAATCCATTGCCAACTAGCATGTATGGAGTCAGCAGGAATGTATAAATCACATTAGGGCTAAGTGCAGAGGATGTCAAGTGACTCAAAATGGTATATAAGACATGGAAATCCGAGGAGACACAGCAGATCTGCACGGTCAAGTCAGTAAAAAGAGCATTCTGGTAAAACGAAGGGATAAATTGGGAGAGGAGAGAAATATCGAAAGAATAATTTTGTCCCTTTTTGGTATGGTACAAAAAGGGGGGGGTATTAACAATTTTTGTCAGAGTTCATTTGAACTTGAAACTGATACTCCATTGTTCTGTGTTTTTTGGGGTTTGGTTGTGTTTTGCTAGTACTTCAGTGAACCAAAGAATGAAATAATTTTTGAGTGAAAGGGGGACTCTTAAGGTCTCACCATTCCTCTATGAGCATCAGCGTTATCTGTCCTCTCACAATTCTGGAGGCTGGGAAGTCCAAGAGCCAGGCACCAGCTGATTCAGTGTGTAACGAGGGCCTGCTCCTCGTCTATGCACAGCCTTCTTCTCACTGGGCCTCCACATGGCAGAAAGTGCAATGGATTTTCACCAGTTTCACTCATGAAGGCTCTGCCCTTATGACCTAATTACTTCCAAAGGCCCCATCTTAAAATGCCCTTGCAGTGAGAACTAGGTTTTGATATATGAATTTGGGGAGAACATGAACAAAAGAAGACCATTAGGATGATAATATTCAGATTTCTCTTAATCTAAAATCTGAGGCAGAAGATCTAAAACTGTGGACTGAATTCACTGCTGGATCTCCTGAGTCTAAAACATATTGGATTCTTGGGAACAAGGACAATAATGCCACATCTGAAGTTCTACAAGTTAATACATAAATGCACACAATTTTCTAAAACTGAAACCACATAGTCTTTTCCTGGGGTTTAAGAAGCCCTGGCGAATCCATCAAAATACCTGCTCAGAGTTTAACCATATTGTGTGTGCTCTCACACCCTTACCGAATTGCAGCCTTTGAAATCTGTCATTTTTCCTTGAATGGAAGTATTTTGGCTTCCCATTTGTGTAAGTAAATTTCATGACAATCTCTCCAGGAACATTCACAGAATGAAAAGGAGTGGTTTGCTCTGGCAGATAAACAGCTCCTCCGCTCAACAGTCTCCAATGTGTTGTTTGTATTTCTCTCCTTACAGCTTCTTTCCCATACGGAGGGAACATATTTTCACACAAACAGAAATATGTTCATATCAATATTTGGTTGAGATTTTGTCACAATGTTCCCCCTTGGCATCTACTTAACTGCTGTTCAATAACAGATTTTTCATATTTACAGTGTCAACGAATGCTCAGGGAATTTTTTTTTTCAGGCTTTAACAAAATAGTTTTGTTAAACTGAACTGTCAATGGGTAATACCGTGGAAGGCTCTCCCCCATCTCTCTCTTTCCCTCCTTCTTCCCTCCTCAACACACACACACACACACACACACACACACACTACTCTGTAAATAATATCTAAAAAGGAAAAAATTGTCAACATTAGTAATATTTATAATGACTTCCACATCTGAGCCCAGGTATTAAATTTGCAAGGCATCTTATTTACCAAGAGACTTGTATTGCCTACATATTGCCGCCAACTCTCAGTCTGGGCAACTTACTCCCTCAGTTTCTCTGGGCCTCATTTCCTATATTTGAATTCTGAAGGTCTGATTAGACGATTCCTGGTGACTCTTTCAACACTAAAATTCTATGACATTATATTCTTTTATTCACAAACTTTGCATAATAGCAATGGCACTTCAATAAAGCATGTCTCCCTTCCAGAAGAAGCCCTGCTTTGAGGCATTTTCCAGTTTCTGTGGTATAAATACTTTCATTATGGCCAGTTTCAAACTACCAATAGTTTAACAACTAGCTTTCAAATTTCCAGTATTTAGTAACCAGTTCTCATGGAGTGGTACAATCTGGCACTGGCATACAATTTAAGCCCCTGGTAATAATGATTGGGATTAAATTCATTTATATATATGTGTGTGTGTGTGTGTGTGTGTGTATGTGTATATATATATCATATACACATACATATATATTTCTGTTTAACTAACATGATTCCAAGACAGAAAATATTATGCACATTCTAGAGAATTCCTTTCTTTTCATTATCACTGCCACTATTTTCATTCAGCCACCTAAAATCCAGATTATTACAAAAGTCACCAAAGCTCTCTAAATTAGTTTGGATTTCCCCAGGAGCAGAGCCTGAGAGGAGGATTTGAATGCACACCATTTATTTGGGAGGAGATAAGAACGTTGATAGGGGAGAAGAAAAGCAGACATCTGTATTAACTCTGCCTTTTATTTCTGTATTCTGATGCTCTGACCCTGGAGACGTCTTTCACCAGTGACTGCCAGGATTTTATGTGTAAATATCCCAATTCCCTTACCCCCTCAAGGGGGTAACTTTAGGTGTTTGTTCTACACCAGCTGTAAATAGACTAATTGTCAGTAGCCCACAATTGGTAGTTAGCTTGATAATGTACCCTGTGCTGACTGCCTTCACTTCTGATTCTGTTTTAAATTATAGCAAAGTAATAGAAAATATGAAATATGATATAACCAAGCGATCAAGAGAATTTTCATTGAGAAGATAATGTGTTTCTCACAGTTCCCAAGAGAAGGGGCCATGCTGTACGGTGAGGAGGAGGCTGAGTAGCACACTTGAGCCTCTAGTTAAACTTCCATGGCATACTTAAATTATGTTCCTCTCCCTCAAAAAAAAAGAGTGAAAAAAGGAATATACTTAATGTGCTTTGAACTTATTCCAAGAATAATTTAATTAATGATCTTTAAAAATTTTCACAGCACATCTAAGATTCTTTCACGGCACACAGGTTGAAAATCACTGCTTCTCCCACCAAGTGGAGAAGTCTAATTCACCTTATCTCAATCTCAGTTTGGCCCTGTGATTTGCTTCGACTAACAGAATACAAGTGATATTCTGTGCGTTCCAGAGGCTGAGCCTCAAGAGGCCACAGAGCTTCCATTTATCCCCTTCCTAGAACCCAGTCACCATATAAGAAGCTTGGCTAGATTCATAACTGATGGGACATCACCCAGATAAAGAGACACAGGCAGCTCCCCTGCCCCCATGCCAGGAGCTCAGACAATGCTCCAGCCCTGGGGGAGTCATTTTGAATGTTCCCAGTCCAGTTTTAGCCACAGGATGGACCCCATCTGCACCACCTGGGACAGAACTGCTCAGCTGACCATAGTCAGTCTCCAGAGGGAGAAATAATAGCATTATTATTTTTTAAGCTGTTAAGTTTTGGGGTTCTTATCAAGCAGCAATAGAGAACAATTTCTTTAGTTGTCTCTCTGATCTCCCTACTATGCTCATCATTTATTTCACTACTAGAAAAAAAAAATCCAAGCACTAAGAAAGGAATAACTTATAATAACAGAACTCTATTAATACAATCTGGCTGCTGCTTCAATGGATATTAACTTCATAACAAAGCACTACTTTTTAAAAAATTAATCATTGGCTCAGTGCCCATAGCTCAGCAGCTAGGGCACCAGCCACATACACCAGGGATGGTGGGTTCGAACCAGGCCCAGGCCTGCCAAAACAGCAGTAAAAACTGCAACAAAAAAATAGCCAGGCTTTGAGGCAGGCACCTGTAGTCCCAGCTACTTGGGAGGCTGAGGCAAGAGATTCACTTAAGCCCAAGAGCTGGAGGTTGCTGTGAGCTGTGACACCACGGCACTCTTCCAAGGGCAACATGAGACTCTGTCTCAAAAAAAAAAAAAATTAATTAGTATTAGCTAGTTGCAACAGGGAAAATATAGAAACTTTCCAATGGTTCATCAACAGTAGAATGAATAATAAATTGTGGCATATTTGAATAATGGAATCCTACAGAGCTGAGGACTGACTACCTGCAACAACCTGAGTGAGTCTCACGGATACATCATTGAGTGAAGGAAGCCTGCAGGGAAGACTGCACGCTGTATTATTTATCTTAGGAAATAACTGGCAAATCCAGGCTATGCCAACAGAAGTCAGAATCACCCTTAGCCCTCAGGAGAAAGTAGAGATTGGAAGCCCGAGAGTAGCTTTTGGAGGGACAGTAATTTCTGCTTCTTGACCTGGGCATTAGCTGTAAAGTTGTGGTCAGTGTGTGAAAAATCCATTGAGTTATAGACTTTTGATATATATATATATTTTTTTTTTAACTTCAATAAAAGATTTTTTTTTTTTTTTTGCAGTTTTGGCCAGGGCTGGGTTTGAACCTGCCACCTCCGGTATATGGGCCTGGCACCATACTCCTTTGAGCCACAGGCACCACCCTCAAGAAAAGATTTTTAAATGTTAATCAGAATTAGGAAGAGATGCCTCAGAAATCTCAGCAAACAGTCAGCTTATATTATATTGGAAGAGCTTTGAAAGTGAGTTATATTTAAAGTGTAAAAAATGTTCTGTGAGCTAATGATAAATTCAAGTGAAGGTATGCATAGTATTTGGTAGGAGATAAACAACTTCATTCCTTTCTTATGCCTTTTTAAATAACATCTCAGTCTAAATGAGAAAAATACTTGAACCTCCAAAGCTTGGAAAATGAAAAAAGCTTCTCTGTTTTTGGACAATATGGTCTGAACGTTCCCTAAATGGGACTAGCTTCCAATTCATCGCCACATGACTTGAGGCCCCAAGATAAGCACCAAGGGAAACCATGCAAATAAGAGACAGGTAGGGACCCAGAGTAAATCTTCAGGGAAGAACTGGGGAGATGTGGTATTCACTCAACAAGTATTTATTGCCTTGCCTGTGTCAAGCCCTGAGCAGGCAGCTGAGCATGTCATGATAGGCCAGGCAGACACCATTCTCTGCCCTTGTGGAATATTTATTTTTAAAATAAAAGACATATTTTAACTATATCATATATCAAACATGTATTTACCTTTGGTTTCATGTTTGTTTTGTCCATTAGTTCAAGTAAAATGTCATTTTTGGCAAAGGCTGTGCTATACAGCCTTTGGTGTCAAACCCATTTTCTTTTCTTCCTACATTTTCCAGCCTCCCTTGCCTTTGGATTTGACCACATGATTGAATTTAAGTTAAGTTTACTATGAGTGGAAGTGATACTGTACATCTTCTGGGTCTGAGCAAAAGAAAAGAAAACAAACAAACAAAAAACCCTCCCATCAACACTGTCCCATAGGCTTTTTCCTCCTTTCCACCAACTAAGGTGGAGATGACCTCCAGGAAAACCCCAGAAGCCTTGTGGCAATGAGCAGGAAATGTCAGGGACTCTGCCATATTGGGTCCCTGATTGACTGCCTGGAGGAAAGCCTCATTGGAGTGGTATATGAGTGGGAAATAAACTTCTGTTGGGCATTATCTAAAATAACACCTAGCATCAAATACCAATAGATTAATTTCCCATTTGATCCAAAAGCTATGCCATCTTTGTATCCACTAAAATCCCTTGCAAGAGGGACGTGTCTTACATAGAAGAGGATCAGTCAGGTCCCAGAGAATGGAACTGATATGCAGAAATAATATCTTGATTCGTATTCTGCAGAAGCAGGCTCTGAGGCACAGATTCAAGTGCAAGTACTTTATCTGGAAAGCGACACCAAGAAACACCCAGAGAGTAGGAAAGAGAGACAGGGAAAGAAGGCAGGCAATAATGGGTACATTACAGTTGCACTGTCTACTGTAGGAAACGGGAGCCCATTCCTGCTGGGTAGCTACAGGACACGCGGAGAACAAGGGATGGTGTTATCCCAACTGACAGATAAATAAGCTGGGATAAGTATCTGCCAAGCCTCCATCTGACATTGATGGAGGGGCTTAACTCTCTGAAGCTTCCAGCCTGTCCTTTGTGCTAGCCAAGCATGCTCCCATGGTCAGGCAGGGGCTGGGAGGAGGGGCTAGGGAGCTCATAGGTAGAAAGTGACAGGTGTAAACAGCTTTCCATGTGTAGAGGTAAATAGCAAAAGGATGTGGGCGGGACACTGAGATTTAGTATCAGAGAACCCCAACAAAGAGTCATAGTCTCAGAATCCTGTTGGGACAAACTCACGGGGCTGGTCACTAACAGGTCCACAGCAGGAACCCAGTCTTGAACCTCAGGCACATCAATCATCTCTTCTGTTCAGTCTTTCCCTGTTCTGATCAAACTTTCCTGGGCTTGATCCCTGGAACATTAGCCAGCTTGGCCAGCATCATCCTTTTAAATTGCCTGCTCAGTCACTCTGCTAATGCAAGTTTTAGTGCCCCTTACAGGCTCAGCTCAAGATTTGCTTCTCAAAGAGGATTTCCTTGGATACTCAAGTCCCTCAGAGAAACATTCCTTTCCCTAGTGAGAACTTATAGCCCCTAATGGAAGCACTTCTGTCCCCTCATTATAGACACGGCCTTCAGATAACTCTGCTAAAATATCTGAGCTGGTTCTTTAACTCCTGTGAAGCTACTTCCCTCTGCAGAGCTGCAGATACGTGGTCTCCCCACTGACTGCAAATGGCATGGACCATAGGCTGTACTTTGTCATAGCCACACTTGACACTGTGCAAAGCCAGAAATAGACACCCAGTAATGATCATGAAATGGAAGGAGCAGAAAAAAGGGGAAATGTGCTTTTAGGATGACCATTTTAAGCAAATAATAGACAAATATTTAAATAAAAAGCTTTGACTACTTTTATAGGTGTGCTTTACTGTATTCTTAGTTATGTTATGGTACAATTTTCACATTATTTCACTTTACTTACACAATTGGTTTTTTACTTTTTTTCTAATTAGCCACTATTGTGAAATTTCACATATTCAGCTTCTGAATAGCCTATGCTTCTAAATGTTGTATATCACCCTACTAACCCAATCAATAGATAGATAGATAGATTTATATATTTGTACACATACATGCCCAAATATGGATGCTCACAAGTTTTTTGATGAAGCATTTTGAATAATGATTCAGAAAAATGAGTACGCTGGCACTGCTTTTAGGTAGTGTAACTATCACAAATTAATACAAAGGTTAATACCAAGATAGCTTTTAGAATCTCCGAAACAGAAAAGCTTTACCTTTAAAGAGATGCTGAAGAGTTTCAGCCTGTTGACAATGTGACCAATTTTTTTTTTTTTTTGAGAGAGAGAACACAAAGAATACACATAATGCCTAGAAACACCTTGTTGAAGACAACGGGTACCTAAAGGGTGTGATGAAATCGTGGATATTATAATATATTTTAACTCTCTGGGACAAAAGCACCCATTGCAGCATACTAACCTACAGTTTGATGAGAGTTCACATTTTTAGGAATGCATCATGTCTAAAAGGAGAGACAAATTTCCTCTATGAGGAAATTTGCTCTTTTAAATAGAATTTTGCTCCTTGAAATTTGCTCTTTTAAAATAGAGCAAAGTGCCAGGCACAGTGTCTTAGGCCTGTACCTCCAGCATTTTCAGAGTTGCAGGGGGAGGATCACTTGAGGCCAGGTGTGTGAGACCAGCCTGGGAAACACAGCAAGACCCCATGTCTACAAAATTTTGTTCGAAAAAACAGCTAGGCATGGTGATGTGACCCTCTATTCCCAGATGCCAGTGGGGCTGCTGTAGGAGGACAACCTGAGCCCAGGAATTCAGGGCTGCAGGGAGCTATAATCATGCCACTGGACTCCAGCTTGGGTGGCAGAGTGAGACCCTGTCTTCGAAAGATAAATGAAATGAAATGGAGCAAATAAGTGGCTACCTGTACATAAAGTATTGTATTCTTTTGGTTGAAAATGACAGAAACTGTATAGGGTAGAAAGAAAAAGGAAATTTATTATTAGAACACCAGGTCTCAGTACCCACCCTTAACTCAGGTAAAAGGTGTAGAGCTCTTCAAAGTTTGATTCCCACACCAGCACCAGTCCAGGAATTGGTAGATATCTGTCTGTCACAAGGGAAATATAGAAATTAAAGCATCAGTAAAATCATGTACCTTTCTAACAACCTGACATTGTTGCTACAATCAAAGACATGATTTTAAACCTTGAAAAAATTATGGGTCCATGGGCAGCTTCTGTGGCTCAAAGGAGTAGGGCGCTGGCCTCATATGCTGGAGGTGGTGGGTTCAAACCCAGCCCTGGCCAAAAACTGCAAAAAAAAAAATTATTGGTCCACAATATTATATATTATTTCTATTATCCATGATAAATGTTAAAGAAATGGCTCTTCACCGTATATAGTTGGAGATGCATCTCTTTAGAAGACCCTGTCTGGCCCTTCCTAGCTGTGCACCTCTCCAGGGGGTAAGAGTTCTGTGGGCCAAGGGGATGTGTCCACCAGATTATTTTAGACAATGCTGCGAGTATCCAGGACCCCAGAGATCTGTGCCCAAATGGGCAGAAAGAAAGACAAAGACAAGAAAGAGAATCCAAGCTATTTCGGAGGTAGGCTTAGTCCTTTACTCTGGGCCCCACCTGTCTTGACCATGCTTCTCTCTGTCTCCGCTTCAGACTTTAGAAAATAACCATAGACGTGAGGAGATGGTGATCAGAGACAGAAAGGAAGACACGATGAGACGCTTTGGAGATGTCTAAACAGAACTGAAGTCACCATGAGAAAATCCAAGGTGAATCCCCCACCTTCTCCCACCCACCTAATACCATGAAGTGGAGATTGTCCCCCCACAGGGTTATCCAGTGATATTGTGGGGGCTCAATAAGACAAAAATAAGCCGGCCTCAACTTCAGCTCTTAACCACTCAGGAAGACAACAACCATGCTCAGTGCACAATTTCCCTCCAAGTTCCTAAATGTCAAACTCCACACTAAGCCACCAGTGCCCCTGCCTGGCTGCTTTCCTGCCAAGCCACAGCCAGTTTGGATTCCTGTTAACAAAAGCCCTATCTTCTAGCTGCTTTTCTCTCCCTGGTGAGCTGGACTCTGGACCCTCCTCCTCTCCCAGCCACTGGCTACAGAAGAGATAAACCCTAACTGCCGGGAAAACTGCATGCACCAAATTCCAAAAAGTACTTACTTTCTTGACTCAAACAGGAGAAAACCAAGACATAAGAATCTAGGGAAATAGAAAATGCAGCAGCTCCTTGCGGCACAGGAAAAGAGAACCTATCTTTTGTTCACTCGTGTTTTCACCATAAGGAGTTCTGCCAATGCAGTCACGCTGATGACCTGGGTACTTGCCCTGTCTCTGTGGCTAGCCTCTTTTTTCATTTATTTGATTATTTATTAAGTCCTGAAAATTTCTGCTGTAAAGAATTTAAGGAGAAAGAAAATGCGGTAATTAGTGTAGTTCTAGGCAGTTGGAGGAGGGAGTGGGGGCCAGGCGCAGACATTCTGCGTGGAAGAGAAGCTGGAACAGCTCCCCACTGTGTGGAAAAGAGAAACTGGCAAATCTACTTGAGTGGGGTAGGGAGGGAGGCATGGCTGCCATGAGGAGGAAATCCAAATAGCTCCATAAATGGTGGCTGCAGTCATCAAAAAGAAACAAGGGCAAAGTAGATCGAACTCATGTCATGCCACCCGGCTGAAGGAGTGGCCATCAAGACAGGACTGCACTGCTGCTTAATGAGAGACCAACCAGAAATAAAAGTCCCAGGGAGACTGGACCAGAAAGAGGCAAGGGAGCCATGGAAAGGGAGCTCTGTCATTAACGTCCAGAGCTTCGTGGATCGGATAAGAAAAGAGAGATAGATGCTCATTGCTTTCACTGAGAGATTAACTTCTTCACCAGCGACATTTTGCACTTACAAAGCTACATTCTACACTTCCTTTTCGGTTTTTTGGTTTTTTTTTTTTTAGACAGAGTCTCATTATGTCACCCTCGGTAGAGTGCTGTGGCGTAGCAGCTCACAGCAACCTCAAACTCTTGGGCTTAAGCAATTCTCTTGCCTCAGCCTCCCAAGTAGCTGGGACTACAGGTGCCTGCCACAACTCCCAGCTATTTTCTATTGCAGTTGTCATTGTCATCTAGCTGGCCCCTGCTGGGTTTGAACCTGCCACCTTCGGTGTATGTGGCTGGTGCCATAACCATGGTGCACGGGCACCAAGCATACATTCGACATTTCCTAAAGTGCTGCAGTTTTGCTGAGTTTGTGCTTTTCCATCCAAAACAAGGCCAAGGAAAGGATTTCTGCAGGAAGTGGCAGTAGGGGCTGATAAAGCCCTCCCAAGTGTGAGGGCAATGCCCAAAGTTGTCACACATGATGAAAAAAGAAAACAGTGATGTTTTAAGTGTCAAATGTAAAAATTAACTGCAATCCTTTAAGCAGGTTTATCACGCAAAGAACACAGAACAAGTGGAAGCTGTAGGACACTTCTGCTGAGTGGGATGGCATGGAGGCTGAGGCGCCACGCTGAAGAATGATGGGCATTGAACAGTGTGCAGGGGAACGTGCCAAGTGCAGAAGAGAGAAGAATAATAAAAGCCAGGGCAGAAAAGCTATTTTGCAGCCTTGGAAGAATGAAGAAAAGGTCCAGAAGGGTACCCTTACCATTCTGATCATGACCTATAGAGCGTTTCACGTTTATACACTCTTCATTCCCCACAAAGGCCTTTCTCTTTGAAAATACACATGCATCAGTTTCTTGACCTTTCCCTACCTCCAACACTGTTCCTTGAGACCCTGTGACCCATGGCCTTTATCCAGGTTGCTGCAGTAACAGAAGGAAGAAGAGCCTCAAGGAGACAGCCCAGCTCTCCAATCTTCCAGGGCCAGCACTGATGACCAGCCACTTGGGGCCCATCACCTCCTCCTCCCCATTCACAAAGTCCCATTGGTCTTTAACTACTACTTCCTTCTGAGAAAAATAGAATGAATGTCATAATCATCATTCCCTAAATGTCAAAGCTGAGGCACAGAGAAATTAAGAAATGTCAACAAATATGCTCAATGATCAGTTAACCTCTAGGAACTGCTGAGCAGCCCTTATATGCCAATTTATTGGCTCTACCACAAGACCACTTTTCTGTAAAGACAGGCTCCGCATCCCAGAAAAGGCTCTTCTAATTCCTACAGCATGATGAAGGGCATGGAGGGATGCAAGTTCAAAGAAGATGTAAAAGAAGGAGACTATAGGCATAATATCTCAAAGGGGAAGAGGGAGTGGCAAGAATTATGTGTCTGGGAAAAGAAAGAAAAATCTGAACCCTACAATAGTTTTTAGTGAAATAAAATATTCAGAGCCTTAATTAGATAAAATTTTGAAAGCATTTAAGCATAAGAGAATTATACTCTTGGACAGGGGAAAACATGAGAGAAAAAGAGAAAGAAAGTACTTGTAAACTTTTATCTAAGTTTACATGGCACAAAACTAAATAAATACCTGGAAATACCTGCATTTATGTATTTACACTCTGCCTTTTCCAGAAATGATTAAGGGCAACTTATAAAAAAATATAAAATACATTAAGCTCAAACAAACATCAAATAAATGAGGAAAATTAGACCAAATGAGAATCAAGGTAGGAGAACAAGACAGAGCAAGGGGAAGGTTAGCATTCGAAATATGCATGTGGGTTGTGGGAGAAAGTATTACCGCAGGACTAGATACATTCTGATGTCAGGATAAAGTTGGGTTTGTGTTCCGGCTTTGGACAAGTTCACTTAGCCTGTCTAAGCCTCAGTTTTCTCTTCTATGAAATGGAGAACTTATGTCATAGCCCTGATATGAGGAACAAATGAGAAAATTCTCATAAACTACTTATCATGATGTCCGTCAAACAGTGTTTAGTAAAGAGCTTCTATTGTCACCCACTCACATGCTAAAGGGAGTCCTCAAATCGGATCCAAGCTTTCTAGTAGCTGACAAGATCAGAAGATTCACAGTGGACACTATAAAATAAAACAAATCCATTGTTCCAGAAAAGCATAATAATTTTTCCTGAATCCGAGATTAGGCAAAGAAACTTCTCCCATGAACCTTAACAACAAAATGTGAGTTAAATATTCTCATAGTAAACACAGTAATGAGCCATAGAAGACATTTACTTTTTTTTAAATTTTTTCTTTAATCTCACTCTTAAGCCAGGCATAGTGGCTCAGGCCTATAATCCTAGCACTCTGGGAGGCCAAGGCCAGAGGATCTCTTGATAGTAGGAGTTAAAAAAAAATCTAAAACATCTCATTTCTCATTATGGGTACTAGCTATTCACTGAAGCACAGTCTTAAAAATAAGACCATCCCGGCTCGGTGCCTATAGCTCAACCGGCTAAGGCGCCAGCCACGTACACCTAAGGTGGCGGGTTTGAATTCCCAGCCCGGACCCACCAAACAACAATGATGGCTGCAACCAAAAAATAGCCAGGTGTTGTGGCGGGCACCTGTGGTCCCAGCTACTTGGGAGGCGGAGGCAGGAGACTCGCTTGAGCCCAGGAGTTGGAGGTTGCTGTGAGCTGTTAATGTCACGGCACTCTACCCAGGGGAACAGCTTGAGGCTCTGTCTCAAAAAAAAAAAAAAATAAGACCATCCCTCAGAGGCTTCAAGATACATGATTCTCTACATATCTTGATGGAAGGATATGAAAAGGAAAAGGTTCCTTTTATCCTGGGGATAGCTTTTGGAGTTTTAGAAAGGTTTTATATTTTGTTTGGTTTGATTTTTAACATAGAATCCCTGAACCCTCATCTGTTTGGACTTCTAAATATCTTTGAACACATTGATGTCAGATGAAAATTTAGCAACAGGAGAAAATATGTATATTTTTCAGGGACATGATCCATAGTTTTCATCAGATTTCAATGGAGCCCAAGACCCAATATGTCAAGACCTGGTTTTCTAGAGGAATAGATAGAATATACAAGGACTGACAAGTTTGCAAACTCAGCCTTGAAAAAGTGCTACATACCCCATCGCTGAATATCACTACTACGGTCACCTTTGTAGTACTCCTCTTGGGAAGCTATGTACCAATGCCACTGCCTAGTCCATCCTTCAAAGCAATTTTGCAACTCTTTTTCTGCAATGGCCATCAGAGCTATCATTATACTACCCTTGATGTCCTGAATCTCATTAAAACATCTTCCTTTCAATGTTTCCTTTATCTTTGGGCAAAGAAAAACGTCACTGGGGGCCAGATCAGGTGACTAAGAAGGGTGTTTCCTACAGTTATTTGTTTACTGGCTAAAAATTCCCTCATAGACAGTGTTGTGTAAGCTGGTACATTGTTGTGGTGCAAGATACATGAGTTGTTGGGCAAGATTTTCAGTTAAGATTTTCCTAATTATTTCTCTATTGATGTTCATTAGGTCCACAACGCTTCTAACAGTCAGCCAACGATTTTGATATACAATTCGACAAATTTTTGCAATGTTTTCATCAGGTCTCTTTGTTACTGGCCACCCCAATCTCTCTTCATCAGTGATGTTTTCTCTCCCTTTAGAAAAACATTTAATTCATTGTACACTGTTGTTTTCTTCATGGCATTTTCCCTATAAACTTGAACTAACATGTCCCTTTTAGTCTTGCCGAGTTTAACGAGAAAGTTAATGTTTGTTGCTCTAATTCAAACTCTGACATTCTCAGACAGCACACAAAAACACACAACAATAATGAACTCCATTCGGCAAGACACTGCCACACAGTTGGCAGGAACACAGCTGTGAGACGCTATTATACCAAAATTATGACCCTTACCAAGTTGTACAGTGCTGCCAACGTAAGCACATGGTGGCAAGTTTGTGAACTTGATTGTCAACCTCTATATATGTTGCAAGAATATAATTCAATTAGTCTGGCCACCTTAAATAGGTAGAAAAAGTATGAAATAAAAGGGCTAGGTAGAGTCGCACTCAGGGATCCAAAACTCACTATACTTAGCAAAATTGGAGAGATCTATCTAGCAAATAAATAAAGTGTGCTGACAAATGGTGGTTAACTAGGCAGAAAATGGAAAATTTAAAGTGGAAAAAAATGAAATTTGGCAAAGGTTAAGGCCATGTTTATTACAACAGAGTAGCATTAAAAATAAACTATTTATCTGACAGTGAAGCTGATGGTATTGTCTGAGTAGGAAAGACAGAGTCTTCCTGTATGCTTCTCCCCCACTCCCTGAAGTCTTACCAGAAATCACCTCTCTCTCAAACAAACTTTTTCTTACCTTAAATGTAACCACACCTTCTCACTCCCAAAAATAAGACATTTCACATCCTCCTTCTTTAACTCTTTTTTCCAAAAGCTTACAAGTTTCTGACATCCCATGTGTTTTACTTTTCATCTAGTTTATTGCCTCATTCCCAATAAGGATGTAAATTCCATAAAAGCAGAAGTTTATCCATTACAACATTGTTTGTAACAGGACTTAGATTTACATCAGCAGGAGAATGGAATAAATGCTGGCACACTCATGCTGAGAAAATGGCCTTACGATTTGAAAGATTAAAACAGATCTATATTGTTCACATGAAATACTCTCCAAATAATATTGATAAATGGGGAAAACGTAGGTTGGAGAAAAATACAGCAAGTATGGTGCAACTTAGGTTTTTAAAAAATATACCATAACTATACTTTTCCATAGGTCCACATATGTGTATGTAAAGGCATGGTTAAAATCTAACAGTGATAAATCAAACTCATAAGTGTTTATATCAAGGTAGGTGATTTCAGTGTGGGGGATTTTAAAAAATCCTTCTGTACTGTTTATATTTCATAACAATGAATTCATATTATATATGAATTCTGTACTGTTCTATTTCTGTACTGTTATATTTCATAACAATGAATGTAATAATTTAAAATCAATCAATGGGGTGGTGCCTGTGGCTCAATGGGTAGGGCACCAGCCCCATTTACCAAGAGTGGTAGGTTTGAACCCGGCCCCAGCCAGCTAAAAACAACAGTGGCAACTGCAACAAAAATAGCCAGGCATGTGGTGGGCGCCTATAGTCCCACCTACTCAGGAGGCTGAGGCAAGAGAATCGCCTAAGCCCAGGAATTGGAGGTTGCTGTGAGCTGTGATGCGACAAAGAGGGCGACAAAGTGAGACTCTGTCTCAAAAAAAAAAAAAATAAATTATGGGGAAAGGGAGGGGAGGGGAGGGGGAAGGATGGGTGGAGGGAGTAAATTGGGGGACTGTACCTACGGTGCATTTTACAAGGGTACATGTGAAACTTACTAAATGTAGAATATAAATGTCTTAACACAATAACTAAGAAAATGCCATGAAGGCTATGTTAACCA
>NW_003852397.1:44560106-44568032 GCF_000181295.1 Otolemur garnettii | reverse complement strand
GTTGTTTGGCGGGCCCAGACTGGGGATTCGAACCCGCCACCTTAGGTGTATGTGGCTGGCGCCTTAGCTGCTTGAGCCACAGGCGCCAAGCCTAATATACTTATTTTTAAAATGTCTTGGTTTCACCCTTTGTGCTTCCGTAATTTTCAGGTATTGTCTCATTCGTTTTAATACAAGACTTGTATGACATCCTTTAATTGCCATCACAACTGAAAATTTACCTTAAATGGTCCTTAGAAGCAAAAGAGTGAAGTACATTATTATTTGACCTGCTCTTTCCATATATTATAAGTCAACTATGCAAAATTTTTTGTTGAAACTTGCCTAATAAATATCAATTTTCCCTAGCAACCAAATATTTCTTGGTTTCTCTCAGGTAGTGGGATTGCACACCTTCTCCCTAATCTTGGAATCTGAAATGTCCATATGACTTCTTTTGGCCAAATAAATGTGAACGAAAGTGACATGTGTCACGTCTGAGCAGAGGCTTTAAGAGCCAGTGCACAATTCACCACTGCTCTCTTTCCCTTGCCGCAGTGATTACCAATACTTCAGGCAATGGCTGCTGCAAAAAAGTATCACTGAAAATTAAGCCTTTGTTGTTTTAGCCCATGGAGGTCTGGGGGTTGTTTATTGTGGCATAGCTTGTCTATCTTGGTGGATTTGATGCTGTGACTCGAGTGACTAGTTATTAGATAATTATCTCTTAGCTCCAAACACACCCCTGTATACTATGCTTTGTGATGCTAGGTTGGGAGAATCTGCAAATTTCATTTCTCCTTTCCTGACTGGCTCCTTTCTGGCCAAGATGGTGGGATACTGAAAGGCCGGAAGGTGGTAGTAAAGAAGAGTAGGAGGCTGTCCCTTCCTGTTTGCTTACTTTTCTGCCAGCATTTCCCAGCAGAAGCAGTTCACTCTGGCTGCAGCAAGTGTCTGGCTATTTTGCAGGACTCCCAAGACCAGCCCCACACTGAGACACACCAGCCAGCAGTGCCCCTCCTCACAGGCCCCAGCTCCAGAAGCACCGACACCAAGCAGGCAACACCTCCTCCTCACCCCCACTCCATCACCCCCCCCCCAAAGATCTGAGTTTCAACATTACAGGGCTTCTCTTTCAGGTTTCTGTAGCCCTAACCCCACCTCTTTGTTTCCCTAGTCCTGTGGTTCATGGTGGCATCTGGAGTTACCGTCCCAGAGTTGCCTCAACTATCACTTTTTTTTTCAGTCCTATAAATCTGTTAAACTAATTTCCCATATTAAATTCTTTCCACTAACATAACTGTTTGTAGTCCCTCTTTTCCTGTGTGGACTTTGCCTATGACACCAGGAAATACAGTTATATATGAATAAGTTTTGTTTGATCTGTCTTATACTCATTTTGCCCTCTACTTATTCTAGGCTTTCTTGACAGAAGGAAACTTTGAGCCACTGAGACCACCTCTTCCTATTATTTGTAAAGGAAACTGCCCATGCCAGCAGTGCTGATGAACCAAGCACCACATAGGAAGCAGTGACCACAGGAGGTAAGTGTTAAGGAGACTTTTCACACTGAATCAAGAACTGTATCTTTGATTTCTAGATAGTTCAGAAATCATCTACCAAGGTTTTGGTTTTGTTTAATTAGGCTCTTGAAGGAGAAAACTTAAATAAGCTTTAATTATTTAGATGTTTGAATAGAATTTATTTCCAGGTTGCCTTTTAAGAAGATCCCCCCTTCCTACTCCTCAATTACAGTTCAGCTACTAACAGCACCAGCAAAACAACAAATATGCAAAGATTTTGCTTGTCAATGTACAAGGACAGAAAATAGTTTGACTTGATAACAGAGAATTCTAATTGCTAGCCAAACACAAAAAACAAACCAACCCAAAACTGCAATGAGTGGTAGCTCGAGGTCCCTTCTTGTACAGGTGTAGCTAAAAAGAGGATCCGTTCTTTTCCATCAAACATGCTACTGACTACACTTTGCTTGGTTCGTAAAATTAAAAAAAAAAAAAACACCTATATAATATGGAAAGTAAGTGGGAGTTTTAACCAGTAACTCATAGAACAGCTATTAAAAAGCCACTAGCCAGGAAATTGAAGCAAACAATTCTAACAAGTGGCTTGTTAGCAAAGAATGTCCTGCCTGAAGTCTGGAGCAGTCTTGTCACTTCTTACCCCATCCTCTGAGGATAATAAGTAAGAAGGACAAAATGAGTGCAGCCCTCCTGGGTCTCCCCTTAAGAGTTTAAAAGCAAAATATTGATTTTGAGTTACCCTGCTTCAACTCAGCTTTGCTCTCATGATATTTTTATTCCCTTGTAGATTCCTGGGTCCATTTGTTGCAGATTTAAAAAAGTAAATCACTGGTGAATCTGTGGTGTGCCCATGTAACATTTCTGCACCTAAAAATATGGTCAATTGACACCTTAAAGGTTTCCAAGCAGCTCTAACTCTTAGTGACATCTCTAGCTGCATCCCCAGGATGTTCAAAACAGATAAAGTGGATGAATTGATTTTAGTTGTATAAAACCCTGGACAAAATCTCTTTGTGGCCATCTATGCAGTCTCTTGATGATTTAGAAAGGATTTGCTTATGACACAAATGTGATCCTTCCACTCTTCTCCATTTTGTTTTTCCACGGGGTCCACGGTGAATTTCCTGAGGCCAACAGACCAACAGAAGAAAAGTCTTAGGTACCCAGTGCTGGCCACGGGTCTTTACTAACGACACTAGAATCGAGATTCATATTATCAATCTTATTAGCAATAGAGCTTTAGGTTAAACCAATTAGGATTCTTACATTCTTGTTGTACTTTCAAGTGACCATTTAAGCTTTCTTCCATCATATTCAAAATTTGTTGACTAAATTCTGACTAGTGAAAGCTTGGGAAAACAGCATATGGACACTCATGTGTAATGAAGTCCAGCCACTCTTCTGTGGGATTCTTAGGAAGAGATTTTTTAAAAAGAGTTTACATTAGGGAGTAAGTCCACATTCTGAATCTTCATTTAAATTTCCCAGAAAGAATGTCCTAACATCATTGTCACATAAGTAGTATCCTAAGTGTCCATAGGAGGGAACACTTCTCTAAACTCTTCTGTGAGATGAGGAATCATTTGCATCTAACAGAATGGATCTCAGCTTCCTCATCTGCAAAAAGAGGTTTCGGAAGTCTCTAAAGTCACTTGATTTTTTAAACTCCTAACACAGAAGATTATTCTAGGCTGTGCTACAGGAATGCCAGGTGACTTCAATTAAATTACTTTCACTCCAGCTTTTTATACCTCTGGATTCCCTTTATGAAATGGATGTTGCCCTATTTCCATAAGACAAATCTTTCTTCATAAAGATGCTGCTAAAGTCATTGGAAAGGTAAAGATCTATTTGTTCAATAGCATGTATTAAGACAATTACACATGGGACGGTGGATAAAGAGATAAGCAAGGCACAGTTCATGGCAATACACAAAGAAACCCATGGTCAAAACGTAAAATACATTATATGAGGACAGAATCAGAGGGAACTCCTAATTCATCAGGGGTGGGGTGGGTCGCAGTGACTGAGGATGTCAGTACAAGCTCCCAAATAGGTGACACTTGAGACAAACGTTAAACAGCAGGTAGGCGTTAATCAAGATGGAAGCTGTAACAGTACCACAAATGGGGCAGCTTAAGACAACAGGATGCATTGTCATTGTCTCACAATTCTGGATGCCAGAAGTCCAAAATCAAGGCGTCAGCAGGGCCACACTCCCTCTGTAGGTGTGAGGGAGGATCTGTCTTTAGGCCCTCTCCTGGCTTCTGTAGCTCCTTAACTTGTGGCAGCACCACTC
The DNA here is from genome assembly GCF_000181295.1 of Otolemur garnettii. Lineage (NCBI taxonomy): Eukaryota > Metazoa > Chordata > Mammalia > Primates > Galagidae > Otolemur > Otolemur garnettii. The sequence continues at coordinate 44,564,213 of NW_003852397.1, read as the reverse complement.
CAGTCTTCACAAGGCATCTGTCCACGTGCATGTGTCTGTATCCAAATTTTTCCTTTTGCCAGGGCAAAGGCTTGTTGTACCTGTAGTCCTAGCTGCTCAAGAGTCCAGGGCAAGAAGACTGCTTGAGCCCAGGAATTGAAGCCAGCCTGGCCAACATAGCAAGACCTCATCGCTTTAAAAAAAAAAAAAAAAAAAAAAAAAACACCATAATTTGATGAGGTCCCAGTAGTGTATTTTTGATGTTGCTTCAATTGTCTGGGGGGTCCTCTTCATAAAATTTTCACCCAGGCCAATTTCTTCAAGTGTTTTCCCTACACTTTCCTTTACTAACTATTTTTATAGTTTCGTGTCTTAAGTTTAAATCTTTAATCCAGTGAGAGTCAATCTTAGTTAGTGGTGAAATGTGTGGATCCAGTTTCAGTCTTCTGCAGGTCGCCAGCCAGTTCGCCCAGCACCATTTGTTAAATAGGGAACCTTTTCCCCACTCAGTGTTTTTAATTGGCTTGTCAAAGATCATATAACGGTAAGTAGCTGAGTTCATCACTTGGTTCTCTATTCTGTTCCATACATCTACCTCTCTGTCTTTGTGCCAGTACCAGGCTGTTTTGATCACTATGGATTTATAGTATAGTCTGATGTCTGGTAGCGTGATTCCTCCTGCTTTGTATCAGAGTGTTCATTGCAGCCCAATTCATAATTGCTAGGTCATGGAAGAAGCCCAAGAGCCCATTGATCCACAAATGGATCAATAAATTGTGGTACATGTATACCATGGAATACTATACAGCCCTAAAGAAAGATGGGGACTTTACCTCCTTCATGTTTACATGGATGGAACTGGAAAATGTTCTTCTTAGCAAAGTATCCCAAGAATGGAAGAAAAAGTATCCAATGTACTCAGTCCTACTATGAAACTAATTTATAGCTTTCATAGGAAAGCCATAACCCAATTCTAGCCCAGGAACATGGGGAGAGGGGAAAGAAAGGAGGGAGGGGAGGGAAGGGGGGAGGATGATTGGTAGGATCATGCCTATGGTTCATCCTATAAGGGTACATGTGAATCTCTTTAAATGTAGAATATAAATATCTTAACATAATAACTAAGAAAAAGACATGAACACTGTGATAGCCAGTTGGATGAAAGTATTTCAAATTGTATACAGAAACAGTACACTGTACCCCATGATAGTATTAATGTACACTGCTGTGATTTAATAAAAAAAAAAAATCTTTTGGCTCAGCGCCTGTGGCTCAACCGGCTAAGGCATCAGCCACATATACCTAAGGTGGCGGGTTCAAATCCAGCCCAGACCCGCCAAACAACAATAATGGCTGCAACCAAAAAAAAATAGCCGGGCATTGTGGCGAGCGCCTGTGCTCCCAACTACTTGGGAGGCAGAGGCAGGAGATTCGCTTGAGCCCAGGAGTTGGAGGTTGCTGTGAGCAGTGAAGCCATAGCACTCTACCCAGGGGGACAGCTTGAGGCTCTGTCTCAAAAAATAAATAAATAAATAAAAAATAAATCTTTAAATAAAAATAAATAAATAAAACTATAGACACAAATTCCTCTTTTTTATAAGGATATCAGTCATATAAGATCATTCAATGATACTCCAGTATGAGCTCATCTTAATTAATTACAGCTACAATTACCCTATTACCAAACATGGCCTTGTTCTGAAGTCCTGGCATTGGGCCTTAGATATATGAATTGGCTAAGAGGGTGGGACACAATTCAACCCATAACAGAGGGAGTCAGGTCAGCTGGGTAGATTAAATGCTTATATACTCACTGATGAAGGATACCACGGTAGGGCTGAACTATAGGCTGGAGAGAGCGAAAGGAAACTAGTCAGACCACAGGAAGTATGGGGGTCAACCAACACTTTAATTTCTATTCTGAAGACCATAGGATGCCGCTGGAGGATTTGAGTCAAAGAGCGACATAATCAGCTTTTTTATTTAAAAATAAGACTCAGGGCTGGGTGTGGTGGCCTATAATCCCAGCACTTGGAGAGTCTAAGGCAAGTGGCTTGAGTCCAGGAGTTTGAGACTAGTGTGAGCAACATCAAGACTCTGTTTCTCCCCAAAATAGAAAACTTGGCTGAGTCTGGTGGCATACACCAGCAGCCCCAGCTACTTGGGAGGCTGAGGTGGAAGGATCACTTTGAGCCCAGGAGTTTGAGGTTGCTGTGAGCTATGATGATACCACTGTGCTCTAGCTGGGGCTACAAAGGGAGACCTTGTCTCAAAGAAGAAAAATAAAAGAGGACTCTGCCATCAATGTGGAGGACTTATGAGAAGGTAGCATAAGTGAGACAGGGAGGTGAAAGACCTTAGCAGTATCTGAGCAGGGAAAGTGATAGCTCATAACTATCTTGAGGAGTATCATGAACTATCCCCATTAGCTTAGCTATTGAATGAATAGCTTATTTCCTCATTAGGACTAATTCCCTATAGAGTGGATTGCTCTCATGATCAGTACTTACTGAGGTCTTGCTATATCCCTGATACAGTATGGTCCTGGGTTATGGGGAGGTATTTGCAGATATCCACATCTGACACATAAACACTTTGATAAGGTTTATAACCTTATCATAACACTAGCTTTATAACTCTGTTTTCTTAACAAATGACACAATTATCATTAGATAATAATTAAATGTTGGAAACTAACAATCAATACTGTAGACTACAGTATGATCTCTTTCTTTTTTCTCTTTATATAAGGGAATACTGCATAAATTAAACAAATAGACAACAAAATTAGAAAATAAAAGTCAGGAGAGGGGTGGATGGGTGGAGATAGGGTGATTGGAGGGATCACCTCTATGGTTTGTCTTACAAGGGTACAAGTGAATCTTTCTAAAAGTAGAGTATAAATGTCTTAACACAGTAACTAAGAAAATTGGTATAAAGTCTATGTTAACCAGTTTGATGAAAGCATTTCAAATTGTATATGAAAACACCACACTGTACCCCATGATTGCATTAATGTGCACAGCTATCATTTAATAAAAAGAAAGAAAAGAAAAGAAAAGTCAAATACCAAAAGAGTATTTGTTGCTAAAAATAAAAAAGTGTGGAGGAAGTGGTGCATTGTGTAGGTCATAAAAGATAAATAGAACCTAGGTGAGAATTAACTGTGCTTGTGTTTTGATTTTTCATTTCAAACCATGTTGTCTCTTTCTTCGACTGCCAGGGGATAAACTAAGAACACTTGAACAATGGTTAGATTGGATATGCAGAACAATAGCAGACATGTCTTATAAAAGCTTTTGTTTTAAAAAAAATGCTTTAAATTTTCTTAACTCCATGTGCAAAGATCTAATGTGCCTTAACTTCAATTGTAACACGTTGGTAATTGGCCGCTCTATGCTGACAAACCAGAAATCTTCTCCCAAAAATATATGCAGCATTGAATGTCAGCACTCTGGCAAAGAGATCATCTCAGTGTATTTCTGTGCCATCTTGAACTTGTTCTTAATCCAAAAAGAAAGTGATTCATTTTTGCCCTTTAGGAAACAGGAGCAATTTTCATATTGTGAAGTCTTGGCAAATGTCTCCTCTTCACAATAGGCGAGGGGGGAGAAGCTGCATTTGGTACCATCTGTCAATTATAAATCCTTCAAAACCAGCAATGGCACAAAAATAAAATGTGTAATGTGATTGTGGACAATGTATTTTCAACATGCATGATGCTGTTAGGAAGAGGTATCTCTATATGGTTTAGAGCCTTCTTTCTCACTGACATGAAAATATTTCCTATTCTCCTGTTTCCTATTACTTTCTTTTGGGGATTATTAAGATGAAAATACTAGCTTTATAACTCTGTTTTCTTAACAAATGACCCAATTATCATTAGATAATAATTAAATGTTGGAAACAATCAATACTGTGGACTACAGTATGATCTCTTTCTTTTTTCTCTTTATGTGGCATATCCTTTCAATGAATGCTTTCCTTCTTTACTATAGAAAGCCCATGGGAAAAGTAACAAATCACTTAGGATGCTTTTTGCTGCAAGCCATAGAATTTTATGCCAACTGAATATGGCATAAAATAAATAGCCAGGGCTCGGCGCCTATAGCTCAACCGGCTAAGGCG
>NW_003852397.1:44549189-44559156 GCF_000181295.1 Otolemur garnettii | reverse complement strand
TCCCTCTCTCTTTCTCTCTCTCTCTCTCTCTCTCTCTCTCTCTCTCTCGGCCCACCTCTAGTCTTTGGGGGCTTTGTCCTTTCCAACTGCTACAACAAAGTACCATAAGTTGGGTGGCTAATAAACAACAGAAATGTATCACTCACCACTCTGGAGTCTAGCAAGTTCAAGATCAAGTTGCTGGAAGATTTGGCATCTGGTAAGGGCCCGCTCCTCATGGATGGCTCCTTCTTACTATGGCAGTACAAGCTCCTTTACCCCTCTTCAAATGGACACTAGCCAAACTCCTCATTCTTTAATCAACTTCCAAAGGCCTTACCTCTTTTTTTTTTTTCTTTTTGTTAGAGATAGGTTCTTGCTCAGTTGCCCAGGCTGGAGTGCAGAGGCCTGATCATAGCCCACTGTAACCTGAACTCAAGTGATCCTTCTACCTCAGCCTCCCAAATAGCTGGGACTATCACCCTGTGCTACCACATCTGGCTCATTTTTAAATTTTCTGTAGAAATGGGATCTCACAATGTTGCCCAGGCTGGTCTTGAACTCCTGCCCTCAAGTGACCTTCCTACCTTGGCCTCTCAAAGTGCTGGGATTACAGATATGAGCCACTGTGCCCAGCTATAGGCCCCACAGAGCCTCTTAATATCACTACCTGGAGGGGGAGGGGCAGTAGATTTCCACGTTTGAATTTAGGTGGTGGACACATACATTCAGACAACAGCACTGGGTAAAGTCTCCCTCTTTCTTTTTGTCCAAAAAGCCTGACTGCAAGCCTGTGCCAGTTGTGATACCCTCTTCCTTGCTGCCCATCTCACACTTTCAACTGTCCAGTCAGGATCACCTACCAGCCCTCTAGTTCCCCTCTCGGCAGGAAAAACAAGTCAAGATCTCCTCAAAGACCTATACTGACTTGAGTAAAGAACGAAGCAATACTTACCCCTTCCCTTTAGAAAGCGTGTCTCACCGACTCTTGTATACCCAGGCTAGGTAAAGGATTTACCACCTTATAATCGGGTCTCGACCACCTGCTTGAAAAATTGTTTTCATGCCTTAACTAAAACCAAGAAAGGAAGAGAGGCACTGAATGGTCTTCAAACTCACACAACACGGAGGCTGAAAGTGGAAATCCTAGGTGGGGTTAAGTCAGCAGCTCAGCAATGCCAGTGCTCCAGCTGTTCCTCTATAATTCTCTAGTTTTCTCTACTCAGGGTCGTAACACAGCTGCTATAGCTCCAAGAACCATGTCCACATTTGACAACAGTTAAAGCTAAATAGGTAAATTTACCTGTCTTGTGTTTGTCTTTAGAACCAAGGAAAATTTTTCAGAAGCCTCTCAATAAAACTTCCCTTAACGTGATATAGGGCAGAGGGGATACATGTGCCCACACCTATAGCAATCTCTAACAAGAGGAAGGGGCTTCCTGTAGTTACTGCAGTTAGCTTGAACTAGTTGCCTTCCAAGTATGATGGCATCCTTGGCCTAAGACATTAATGTAAAATATGGTCCACTGGAGTACAAAATGTAGACATTAGTGCCACCTCAATATTTCTTGTCCCTATGTCTTTATTATTTATTTATTTATTTATTTATTTTTGCCCAGGGCTGGGTTTGAACCCGCCACCTCCAGCATGTGGGGCCGGCTCCCTACCATTTTGAGCCACAGGTGCCACCCCATGTTTTTAAACCTTAATATTTTGGTATGTAGTTCATAATATGTATATATACTAGTATAAGTACATAATTCATAAATAATTATGCATGTATTTGTGTACATTATGTTTTTGTATATGGACAAAGAGTGTGCCAAAAACTGTAAATACTTTTTAAAAAGGAAAAAACTGGGCCAGGCACGGTATCTCACTCCTATAATCCTAGCACTCTGGGAAACTGAGGGGGGTGGATTGTTTGAGCTCAGGAATTCACCACCCGTCTGAGCAAGAGCGAAACCCTGTCTCTATGAAAAATAAAAAAACTAACCAGACATTGTGGCAGGTGCCTGTAGTCCCAACTACTCAGGAGGCTGAGGCAAGAGGATCATTTGAGCCCAAGAATTTGAAGTTGCTGTGAGCTATGCCACCATGGCACTCTACCCAGGGTGACAGAATGAAACTCTGTCTCAAAAAAATAAATAAAAATAAATAAATAAATAGGAAGAAAAAGAAAGGAAAGATAAAACCACTTTAAAATTGTAATACTCAAGTCATGTTTGACTTCTGCAATTATAAGAGATACAAGATACAGTATACAAGATAACAAACATTATTCATATATATTGAGGGGAGAAAGAGAGAGGGCATACTCAAACTTTTAAACTGAAATGGGCAAGTACCAAAAAAATATGTTTGTAGATTGCTCTCAAATGAAATATTTACCCCAGGATGTAAGAAGAAACCCACCAATGCCAACTATCTGAGCTAAATTGCAAATGTTTTAGCGAATAAAGGTAAGAGTATTCAGTTTAAGAGAGGGGCAATAATCAGTCAATCAACAATCAGTCAACAATAGTTTTTCCAGGACCAGATTTGGTAACTGCTTCATTCAATTATTTATTTAGAGAGTACTGGTTGAGGCTCTGTTCTCTACATAATATTATGAACCAAACTGTGTTCCCGGGCAGCTCCTGTGGCTCAGTGGGGTAGGGTGCCAGCCCCATATACCGAGGGTGGCGGGTTCAAACCCGGCCCTGGGCAAACTGCAGCCAAAAAATAGCTGAGTGTTGTGGCAGGTGCCTGTAGTCCAAGCCACTCAGGAGGCTGAGGCAAAAGAATCGCCTAAGCCCAAGAGTTGGAAGTTGTTGTGAGCTGTGCAGTGCCATGGCCCTCTACTGAGGGTGGTAAAATGAAACTCTGTCTCTACAAAAAAAAAAAAAAAATTTAATAAATAAATAAAAAGAATTGTGTCCCCCCAAAATATCATCTGTTGAAGTCATAACCTCTAATACCTCAGAATGTGATTAAACTTGGAGATAAAGTCTATTAAGAGGTAAATTAAATTGACTTGGCGCCTGTAGCACAGTGGTTATGGCACCAGCCACGTGCACCAAAGGTGGCAGGTTTGAACCTGGCCTGGGCCAGTTAAACAACAAGGATAACAAAAAAATATCTGAGTGTCATGGCAGGCGCATGTAGTCCCAGCTACTTGGGAGGCCGAGGCAAGAGAATCCCTTAAGCCCAAGAGTTCGAGGTTGCTGCAAGCTGTTACATCACAGCACTCTACTGAGGGTGACATAGTGAGACACTCTCTCAAAAAAAAGAGGTAAATTAAATTAAAATGAGCTCCTTAAGATGGGTCCCAATTCAATATAATTGGCATCCTTACAATGAGAAGAAATCTGGACGCAGATCCACTCAGGGTCTTCCCATGTGAAGAAACGGGGAGAAGAGAGCCATCAACAAGCCAAAGAAAGATATCTCAGAAGAAACAAACCCCACTGACATCTCGATCTTGAACATCTGGCCTCCAGAATGACCTCAATTCTCTCCATATCTATACACCAAGGGCTGCAAATTATTTCATACCTAAATTCCCTATTAGAATGAGAATATATGAAAGTGCCTCAGTGAGAGGTTGAGTGCCCTAGAGTTGTCTCTCAACTCTTTTCCTGACAGATTGACTCTGATATTGGAATTGTCTAATAAGACTGCTTTAGTAATAGAGAATTTGGTGGCTATTTTTTAAGGAATTGAGACAGAATTATGAGTTTTCCATTTTAAATAATGGAATTTGCAATTCAGCAAGCTTTCTTTTTTTTTCTTCTTTTCTTTTCTTTTTTTTTTTTTTTTTTTGAGACAGAGTTTCACTTTGTCACTCCTGGTAGAGTGCTACGGCGTCATAGCTCACAGCAACCTCAGACTCTTGGGCTTAAGCAATTCTCTTGCATCAGCCTCCCAAGTAGCTGGGACAAGGACTACAGGTGCCCACCACAACACTAGGCTATGTTTAGAGACAGGGTCTCACTCTAGCTCAGACTGGTCTTAAACTTGTGAGCTCAGGTGATCCACCCGCCTCAGCCTTCCAGAGTGCCAGGATTACAGATGTGAGCCACTGCGCCTGGCCACAACAAGCTTTCAAGTATGCATTTGATTCACCTAATCATAGTACCTACATTTTATTAAATTCTTAATAATTATATAGATGATAACATAATTAACAATATTTAATAATTTAAATGTTTCATTTCATTGTTTTACATCATTCATGTATTTTAACCACAGTTTGTATTTTACTAGTTACATTATGTTCTTGGTTTAAAACATGTAATTTTCTAAGACATGTCAAGAAAACCCCATTCTCTGCCCTTTCTCTTCAGGGGCAACCAACTCACAGACATTTTAGGTAACTCTTTGGCATTGCCTCCACTCTTCTTGATTTTGCAAATTTTCCCTGCCCCACCCTTCCCAATCCCCATATACCCTCTACTCACATCCTCGGCCTCTCAATGGCATAATTTTATGTTGTATCAATATTTGACATTCACTACTGAGCCATGCACTATATTATGATTGATTTTCCCTTCCTGCCTGTTTGTGTCCCCCTAATTCATCCTCAATCTCTCTCCCAGGTGTCTAAATCTCCTTACAAGACATTCAGATGGGCTCGGCGCCTATAGCTCACCCGGCTAAGGCGCCAGCCACGTACACCTAAGGTGGCGGGTTCGAGTCCCCAGCCCGGACCCGCCAAACAACAATGACGGCTGCAACCAAAAAATGGCCGGGCGTTGTGGCGGGCGCCTGTGGTCCCAGCTACTTGGGAGGCGGAGGCAGGAGACTCGCTTGAGCCCAGGAGTTGGAGGTTGCTGTGAGCTGTAATGCCACGGCACTCTACCCAGGGGGACAGCTTGAGGCTCTGTCTCAAAAAAAAAAAAAAAAAAAAAAGACATTCAGATGAAGAAGGTAATGATTTTGGCTCAGCGCCTGTGGCTCAAGTGGCTAGGGCACTAGCCACGTACACACAAGGTGGCGGGTTCGAGTCCAGCCTGGGCCCACCAAACAACAATGACGGCTGCAACCAAAAAATATATAGCCAGGCGTTGTGGCGGGTGCCTGTGGTCCCAGCTGCTTAGGAGGCGGAGGCAGGAGACTCGCTTGAGCCCAGGAGTTGGAGTTTGCTGTGAGCTGTGATGCAGCAGCACTCTACCCAGGGGGACAGCTTGAGTCTCCTGTCTCAAAAAAAAAAAAGAAGGTAATGATTTTATTTTTTCGTAAGAATCTCTCCTGATGGGTGGTGCCTATGGCTCAGTGAGTAGGGTGTCAGCCCCATATACTGAGGGTGGTGAGTTCAAACCCAACCCTGGCAAAACTGCAACAACAAAAAAAATAATTAAAAAAATAAAGTTAAAAAAAAAAAAAATCTCTCCTGAAGCCTTCTGACCCAGTCCACAATAAACTGATTGCCATCTATTCCTGGTGTAGAGTTTTCTTCTGCTTCCTTCATCATCAGCTTAGGTTTCCCTCTGCTTTTTTTCTGTGTTGGATTCCTGTTTCCTGAAACCCATGACATGTGTTATCTTTGTTTACTCTGTTGTTTTGCTGGACCACATCCTCCAGCATCTTTCTGGGAAAAGAGGATATGGGAGGTATGTTTACTGAGAGGTATGAGAGGTAACATACTTAGGTAACAATTTTCTGGGTATAGAATTCTAGACTGGAAATTACTTTCCTTCATAGTTTTGAAAACATTGCTCTATTATTACCTAGGTATGGAGAAGGCTGAAGAAATTCTTATGTCAAATCCTGTACTCGTGATCTGTATTTTGTCTCTGGAAGCATTTAGGATCTTATCTTTGACCCTTGTGTCCTGGAAGAGTCCAAGGATGTGCCTTCATATGGGTCTGTTTTGTACATTATAACTGGCTGTTCTCAATGAGGGTTTTTGACCTAGGAAATTATGTCCTTCAATTCGTGAAATTTCTCTTAAATCATTCCCTTGGTGCTTTCTCCTTCAAGTTTCTCTGTTTTCCTAAAATTCAAATGTCGAACTACTTAGACTAATTCTTCACTTGTATATTTTTTCATTTTTCTATATTTTTTGTCCCCATATTTGTTTTTGTCTAAATTTTGAGAAATTGCTTCAACTCGACATTCCAAGCCTTCTTTGAGTGCTTTGTTGACACTCATGTTTTTAGATTCCAAGAGCTCTATCTTCTTTTCTGGATGTCCCAACTCTCCAATTTCATAACATCACTCTGTTGTTTCTTGGATTTATAATCTTATCTTTCTGAGGATAACACTGATAGTGTAGTTGTGGTTGTTACGTTATTGTTGTTGTTGTGTTGCTTGTTTTCTTCAAGTAACTTCTATCTGTTTGATTCCTTTAGTCCTTATATTTTATGGTACATATGAATGATGATGGTGGGGGTTATTTTCTTATAGTTAAGAGCTAGGGACCAAAAATGTTGAATGTAAAGTCTGAGTTAACTGGTGGGGCTTATATATTACGGGGATCACTTTAGGGTTACAGGCCTACTATGTAATTCTACACTGGAATGTGTCATGGGAGGAACCCCTGACATCAAGATTTTTAGTATTTTTATCCTAAAATTTGGTGTAATCTGATTGCTCAGAGAAGGACTGGCAAAGTTCCTGCCTTAGGGGCATAGGCGTGACTGTCAGCCTCTGGAATACACAGGAAGGAAAAGGCTAGAGGGCTCAAAATTCAGAGTAGAAGTGTTTGCTCATTCCTTCCTCTATCTGGCAGTCTCAGTCCAAAGAATGCATCTGACTTCCAACCGTTTCTCTAGCTTTTAGACCTGGTTTCTGCTCCCCTCATTACACAGGTACTCAGCACAATCAATTTCTGAGCTTTTGGAGCTTAAGGTTATAATAATGTGGGTGGGCTCTCAGCTTTCCACTCCCATTCTATTTGACCTTGTATGTTTACACCCTTAAAAATAACCCATTTACTTTTTTTTTTAGCATGTTTCTCCACATGACCAAAAGTAAATGTGTATTTCATTCGTTATCTTTATACAGTAGTTCCACTATTTTATACAGTAATTCTGAATAATTTGTTTGATTCTAAATATTAATTGTAACAAACTTAGAAAGCACAAAAAACTATAAATAAAAAAGAAAATCATTGCTCACCCCACCACCTAGCTTGCTAACCTTTTTTTAACATTAATATGTCTTTCTTAGCTTTCTTCATAACTGAACACACACAAATGCATGTTCAAATGTTTGTGCTTATATAGGTTTTGAGAAATACCATAGTGCATATAAGATGTTGGCTGCTTTCGTTTTTATATTATATTATCTTACATTAAAATTGTAGCTCTCTCAGTCCTAAATCAATACTCTAGATCTTAGAGCACATACCCAGAAATGATGCTCTTTTATCTCTAAATACTTCAGTGTGTATTTCCTAAAAACAAGAATCTTTACTTACGTAATTACAGTACAATAATAAAAATCAGAAAATTAACATTTATAAAGTACTATTATCTAATCTACTAACTTTATTTAAAGTTGCTAGTGCCTTCACAAATGTCATTTATGTCTAAAGTAAAAAAAGAAAAAGAAAACGTGGTCCAGGATCACGACTTGCATTTAGTTGTCACGACTTTTTATTCTCCTTCAGTCTGAAACACTTCATCAGTCATCTTTGTCTTTGGTGACCTTGACAGTTGTTAAGAGTGCAGTTTATTTGCTTTGTAGCATGTGCCTCTTTCTGGGTTTGACAAGTGATTCCTCATGCTTAGGTTCATGTCATGCTTTTCTGGCAGATTTCCACAGAAGTGACATTGTCATTCTCAGGGCATCATATCAGAAAGTAGGTGATATCTGTTTTTCCCATAATTGGCACTGTTGATTTTGACCACGCAGTTAAGAGGTGGTATCTGCTAGGTTTTTCCACTGTAAAGACACTGTTGTTATCCTTATGATTAATAAACACGTGGCGATACTTTGAGTCTGTGTATAAATCCTCATTCTCATTACGCTTCTGCTTACTAGCTCCGAAAATTCCTTAAAGCTTAAATGTATCTTTCTCATTGGGTCATCATTTCCAAAGTGACACTCACACTGCAAACTGAAACAAGTTGCTACTCTGCGTGCCAGTGTACTCCTTTTCTGTACAGGTACATGATCATTTAACTTAAGAATTAGTCTAGTCTCAAAAAAAAAAACAAAAAAACACCAACTCCCAACCCATCTATTATTAACCAGTACTCTTAAGATTTCAGGAGCAAATATAAGGTTGAAAAGATGACCTCAAAAACCTGAGTCCGAGTCCACATCCTGGGCATGGGATTTACTGTTAACCCAACCTACCCCAGAGACGTCTCCTCTACTTCATGTCTTCCCAGAGCTGATGAACAAAACGGTGGTATCAGTCAAAACTTTGTGGCTAAGCTGAGGGGAAATTGGATCATAACTTTTAAGTTAGTGGATCTTTTTAATTTTTTCCAAAGCACGAACAAAGGAAAGAGCCTGTGGAGTTTATGCCTGTTGTATGTAGAATGCTTTCTAGCCAGTCTTCCACAGCCCTGGCTTTTCCACCCCTGAGTCTTCTGCTGGCTGCCTCTTTCCCTGGCTCCACCTCTCCTCTTCTCCACGGCCACTGGCCATAAGTGACTAATTTTAATTTTTCTAGTCATCTCTCCACATCCCTAGAAAGGCCCTTACCAACCACTTCACAGGTGGACCACTTCCAAATTATAAATCTTAACTGTAAAAATATGTCTAAAAATTACAAAAAACTGTAGAGTAAAGATTAGTATAGAACAGGATAGGCATATTTAAAAAAAAAAAAAAAAAAGACTGGAAGGAACTGGATTTACAGTATATGTTATCAGTGTTTATCTCTGGTAACAAAGCTGCACTGTGGGGTAAAAAGCAACTTGCTTTCCTTCTCATTGTTGGCAATATTATTTATCTGCCTTTCTTTCTCTCCACGTAAATGTACACTGGCCCAAATTCCACTTCCCAGGCCCTGTATTTCTCTGCCCAAGGGCTTCTTCATGCTGATGAAGCCCACTCTGCCACCCATGTGGCTGGCTAAAAGTGACAGAAATATCATGCTCCCTGGTTACAACCCCCAGCAAATGACTGATGACAGTTGGTGTATAAATAACCCAGTTCCTTCTCCCCTCCAAGAAAGATAACTCTGCACTACATCTCCTACATTTTCTCCCAGAGTTCCCAGAGCAGGATTAAGCTTCACTTAACCACTGGGGTAACTGTTGGAAAGTGCAAACGTTACTAGCTGTCTGCATTTTCTTGTCCAACTCCCTTACTCTCCTATTCATGGTTCCATCTTTTTTTTTTCTTTTTTGAGACAGAGCATTGCTCTGTCACTCTGGCTAGAGTGCAGTGGGATCATCATGTCATCAGAGCTCACTGCAGCCTCAAACTCCTGGGATAAGCCTTCCAAGTAGCTGGGACTACAGGCATGCACCACCATGCCTGGCAGATTTTTTTCTATTTTCAGTAGAGACAGACTCTTGCTCTTGCTCAGGCTGCCCTGAAACTCCTGGCCTCAAGCAATCCTTCCATCCCACCGTCCCAGAGTGCTATGATTATACGTGTGAGCCGCTATAAATTTTTTATATAAACTACAGTAGAGCATGGTTGACCACCCACCTACACTGCCCACCTCCTTAGGTTGATCTAATTTTCATAGACCTGCATGCACCACATGTACGTATCAATTCAGTAGGCCTAGCTCCTTATATTGACCACCTCTGTATGTTGATCAGTTTGTTACAATCCTTTGGTGGTCAACTTATAGAGATTCTACTATATTTGCATTTGAATCCTCATCTTAAGGAAGAACTGAAACTAAGAAAATGGTTTTTTTGTCATTTTAACCATTAAGAGAGATTACTTTCAAACTCAAGAAAATATAGTGCCAAGATTCATTGCATCTTAGAATTCCCACTGTCATATCACTCCCTCTCCACAAATATTAAATCCCAGCAATGTGTTCCTCCAAAGTCTCTAAATGGAGGAGCACTCAAAAAAAAAAAAA
>NW_003852397.1:44544870-44549169 GCF_000181295.1 Otolemur garnettii | reverse complement strand
AAAAAAAAAAAAAGACTGGACATTTTTTTCTTTTTCTTTTTTTTTTTTTTTTGGAGACAGAGTCTTACTTTGTCACCCTCAGTAGAGCGTCATGGTGTCCTAGATCACAACTTCAAATTCCTGGGCTCAAGTTATTCTCCTATCTCAGCCTCCAGACTAGCTGGGACTACAGGCACCTGCCACAATGCCTGGCTATTTTTTTAGCCTGGCTCAGGTTGGTCTCAAACTCCTGAACTCAAGCAATCAACCTGTGGCAGCCTCCCAGAGCGTGGGGATTACAGGCATGAGCCACCACGTACCGTGCATGTGAATACGAGAGCTCTGTTTCTTCGTTGCTCATTTCACACATGTGACTTGATCTCTGAATTTTATACAACCGGGAAACAGGAAATAAAGTGTAACCCCATCTTTGAAAAAGGAAAAATGAGGTGAACTGTATTTGGTTTTTGCTTTGCTGTGGGAAAATAGTCTTACTGAAGAAAATTTATGAAATCTAGGAAATTTAGAAAATTAAGCACTCTCTAAAAGTGTGATAAATATTCAAGGATGTTTTATGTTATAATTTCTCTCTTTAAGATCACCTGGAATTTATTTTTACATGCCATTTAAGGCATCCTTTTAAAATGAAGTCTCCTTTCCCCATAATTGCTATTTCCCTAATATCATTTAAAGAAAATCCTCTCTCTATGAGAAAATCCTTTCTCTATGAGAAAATCTCTCTCATGAGTAGCAGCTCTCTCATCTATTCTTATCCCCTGAGATTTCTTCAGGATTCTGTCCAAAATCAAGTTCAAATTGTATCTGTGGTCATTACTCCAGCCCAACCCCAAATATATCATGCACATAACAATCCCAGCAACGTGGAAGCCAAAACATCTCTTGAAAGCAGTGGGCTCCATGTGTATTAAAACTGGCCAAGCTCAAACCACCATGATCTCTTCCTTGGACTAGGGCAGAAGCTTCATAACTGGATCCCCTGCTGTGATTCTCACCTGGCTATTTCCTTTTTTGTACATGGAAACCAGAGAAATAATTTAAAAATATAAATCAAATTCTTCTTCTCCCCTGCTTATAATCTTTCAGGAGCTTCTTATTGCATGTATACTAAACTGTAAAATGCTATTCAGGGTCTAAAAGGTCCTGTATGATGTCACCTCTGCCTGCCTCTCTTCATCTAATGTCACTCTCCAGCCACACAAGCCTCCGGTCAGGTTCTGGAAGACATTAACCTGGTTACCAACTCCACGCTGTTCTACTGGCTACCCTGTGCTGAGAATGTGCTGGATTCCAGTTCTGGCTCTGCCGTACTGTTTGCGACTCAGGGACTGTAGCTCCTCAGCGTAGTCTTCCCTGAGCTCCCTGTACACAGCGGCTCTCTCTCAAAGTCAGCCTTTCACTATTCACAACACCCCTCAGATCATGGTCTGAAATCGCCTTACAGTGCCAGGTGGCCAACCCTCTATCCAGGATGGCTAAGAATGTGGCCCAACAGAAAATTATAAACTTACTTAAAACATTGAAATTTTTGGGTGAATTTTCAGTGGAACTCCATCAGGCAGTTCTCAAGCATGAACTTTGTAGATAATTATGTCATGTTACAACGTCATGTAAAATAAACTCTCACTATTAGTGTGCATTTTGGCTTCAGTTCCATAGGGGTGTGTGGTTTCCAATGTGCTATCTTCCAAGCACAGATGGTTGAATTGACACCATCAGACGTTACTTGTGCTCATGGTAACTGAGGCAGCCATTATCAATAATACTTCAACCTATCATTGCCCCTGTAGGTATTTAATGTTATTTAGAAGTCAGATAAGCATTCTTATTTGATTACTGAGGGTACTTCCACACCGCGGCAGTGTCTCACACATTGTTTGCCCTGCTTTGCAACTGGCCCTGCATCAGCAGCCAAAACACGGAAGAGCCCAAAACTTTTTTTTTGCTCGTCTGCTTTCTTTAGTGTTTGTGTATTTTACTTGTGGCCCAAGACAACTCTTCTTCTTCCATTATGGACCAGATACACTAAAAGTTTGGACACCCCTGCCATACACACTTGTCTGCTTATTTGGTTTCTGTCTCTTTTTATAAATTCCTTTAAAGAAATGACTTGTCTTCATTGTTATAAACACAATTCTTAGAATAATGAATGCCACAGGGTGGGAGTTCAATGACCATTTGTTGAATGAATGAATCAATGTACAATTAGGACTCCCCAAGTTTGCAGGCAGACTCTCTTCCCTAGTAGCTATATCCTTAGACTTAAGTCTTATGCAGTAAATTATTGTTTATTACCACCCTAGCATTCATTTTGCCTTTCCCATTCCTCCAACCCTGAGTTTGTGAGACTGTTTTTGTGCCATCTCCAGATCTTGGAGTGCCCTCATCTCCCTAGGCAGAGATCAGTTCAGTGATGAGCAGGATTGCTAATTCAGGCCTCTGAAACTGGCCTCTCCTGGGAAAGACTCTGCCTTTTTCTTCAATATTAAGATATGAATTAAATCTGATATAACCTCAATCAAAATCCCAGCATGCTTTTTTCCAAATAGACAAAACAACAGTAGAATGAAGAATTTACTACTGATAAATGAGACTATACATGAATACATAATTTTTCTTTTTCTAAAATGCTAATTTAAATTTCTAGTTCCTATAATTTTCATTTGTATTATAAACTCATTTAAAGCTGTTCTTTTATAGATATTGACAAGATAATTCTAAAATTCATATGGAAATGCAAAAGACCTACAATAGCTCTAGTTTGGGCTGTCCCCCTATAGATTAGATCTGTGGTGGTTACAGGATTTCATTACTCTCTTAAACATGATTTGATTGTATTCTAGAGTTCTTTTTTAGACCCAATAATGTCATGGAAGAATAATTGGTTTAATTTTTATACATGTAAAGTCCCAGATGGTTGTAATTTGAAAAATTCAAGTTTATATTGCTGGGTTAAATTTTTTCCCAATGGTCAAAAAACATAATCTTGGAGTTTCAACTATTTGGGCTGGAAAATAGAAACTTGAGGCTTTCTTTATGGATGAGTACATAAATAATTTTTATAAAATTTAGTCAAATGCTTGAAAAGCACTGTCCATTTCAGTTACATGTTATCAGATAAAAAGGCTGATACTAGTTTAAATTTCTATCATCTAATTGTTATATTTTGACCATTGTTTACTGTAAGGATAAGACTAAAAGCCAAGTGTTTCCTCTGTAGTTGTTCCTCTGTGCTTTGTGCCATCTAATCTTTTAAAAGAAAAAAGAAATAAGAATCAAATAAGGGTTCTACATGAAGAAATGACTTTATGGTTCTGCCTGTCCCACTCGACAACATCTGAAAATCAATATAATTGGTCACTCCCCTCAAGGGCAGAAAGGGAAATCTGAGGAGAAATTGTATAATTTTCATAAATCTGGAATACTTATTATCTCCTTTCTTATAAGCCAGCGGTTCTCAACCTGTGGGTCGAGACCCCTTTGTAACAGTGAAAATACATCGTGGCATTAGGAAGGTTGAGAACCACTGCATAAGCAGTTGAGGCGATTCATTTTTTTTGTTAGTTTGTCTGGTTTTGCTTCTTTTGTATTCTTGTTATTTGTTTTTCGTTTTTGTTTTTGTTTTTTGAGACAGAGTCTCACTTTGTCACCCTGGTTGGAGTGCCAGTGAGTCATAGCTCACAGCAACCTCCTCAAGTGATTTTCTCGCCTCAGCCTCCTGAGTAGCTGGGACTACAGGTGTCCGCCATGATGGCTATTTCTATTTTTAGTAGAGACGGGATCTCCCTCTTACTCAGGCTGTTCTCCTCTAAGTCCTGAACTCTAGCAATCTACTCACCTTGGCCTCCCAGGGTGCTAGGATTACAGGAGTAAGCCACCTTACCTGGCCAATTGTTGTTTATTTTGTATTAATGCATATATGATGAACTCCCTTAAAACAGGAAGTTAATTAAAAGTTGACTCTTGTCCTTCCTAGACAAAAACAACATTGGCAACAGTATTGCCTCCCTATTCACAAATGAAACTAACACAAGTAGTAACACCATTCCTCTTCTTGAGAGTTACAAGCAAAATTGCTGCATTCTGCAATGATAATACTAAATCTTTAAATAATCAGACATGCAAGAGCAGTGTCACAATCAATCCGTAAGTAGTAATTATTTTATTTAAATAAGATATCCACTCTTTTTAGGTAACATTTTTTAAATGTGACTTTTTTCTTTGATCTTAAAATGTCTTGTTGTAGCCTTTGGTTAGTTGGTTGGTTGGGTTTGTATTTTTTTTTTTTTTTTTTTTTTTTTT
>NW_003852397.1:44542584-44544800 GCF_000181295.1 Otolemur garnettii | reverse complement strand
GCGAGTCTCCTGCCTCAGCCTCCCAAGTAGCTAGGACCACAGGCACCTGCCACAACACCTGGCTGTTTTTTGGTTGCAGCCATTATTGTTGTTTGGCGGGCCTGGGCTAGATTCGAACCCGCCACCTTAGGTGTATGTGGCTGGCGCCTTAGACGCTTGAGCCACAGGTGCCAAGCCTGTTTTGTATTACCACTAATCCATGTACTTCTCTAATATTAAGAATAATAATGTTAGAGAATCAATAGATTTAATACTCTTCAAAGTCACATATCTAATCTTATTAATTTAGAAAACTCAGGGCTAGCACAGAGCCTGGCACATAGTAAGTCCTTCACAAATTTGTGTTAAATGAGGGAACCTGGCACTGTTAAAATGGCTCAATCCCAGAAAAATCTCCTAAAATTCAAACTTGAATAGTGGCTTACAGTTTACTTAGTCCCTTATATACAAGGATGTTACTCTTACATTGTTAAACTTAATGAACACATGCAACCTAAGTACAGACTTAAGACTTGCTCACTGCTTAATCCCTGAAAATATTCAGTTTTATAATCCTATTAAATTGGATATTGTAACTGATAGTGAAACCAAGTTCTCTAAAATTTTGCATGCTTCTAGTCAGCTACCTTTGTACTTCCATTCCTTGGTTCTAGTTCTTCTGTTGTCCATATCACAGACACAAACACACACACAAACCTTCTTGGTCTACTTCTCTAGAAAACCTTGACTAATAGCAAAGATAAAACTTTTCAGGAAGCTAGTTTCGGTGGCTCATGCCTATAATCCTAGCACTCTGGGAGGCTTAAATGGGAGGACTGCTTGAGCTGAGAAGTTCAAAATGAACCTGAGCCAGAGCAACACAGTGTCTCGAAAAATAAAAAAATGAACCAGGTCTTGTGGTGGGCACCTGTAGTCCCACCACAGTAGGAGGCTGAGGCAGGAGAATCACTGGAGTTTGAAGTTGCTGTGAGCCGTTATAAGGCCACTGGCCTCCATTCAGCCTGGGTAACAGATACCTTATCTCAAAAAACCAATTTATTTGAATAAGCATATTTATTTTACATTTTTAAAAATTTATTATCTCATACAAAATAAAAACTAAATTGTCAATTATTTAATTTTATATATGTCCATAAAACACATATACAAAATATATATTTTCGAAGAACCTATTTAATATACAGGGTGGCCGTAAGGTCCGTGTGCCATGGTTAAATTGCACATGAACTGGGCAGTGCCTATGGCTCAAAGGAGAAGGACGCCAGCCCCATATGCCAGAGGTGGCGGGTTCAAACCCAACCCTAGCCAAAAACTGCAAAAAAATAAAATTGCACATGAACTTTGTTGCCACACTGTGTATGTATATGGGGGGGGGGGGTAGATGTGTGTACACATATTGTTTTTTCAAAATTTAGCATCAGACCAGATGATTGAACACCAAAAGTATTTCCACTAGCACTGCCTCTGTCTGAATATTTGTATTCTGTCCAAAATTCATACATTGAAACTCCAAATCACCAGATACTGAATCTGCCAGTGCCTCCAGAACTGTGAGTAATAAATTTCTGTTGTTTGTAAGCTACCCAATCTATGGCATTCTATCATAGCAGCCCAGACAGACTAATATAAGCACTACTATTCAATATTTATTCAGAGTGCTAGCTCAATATTCAAGAGTTAGATGAGAAGAGGAAGATAATTATCCTACGGTGTGGATCATATTCTAGGAAAATGGTCGTTTCCCAGCAGACAACATTAAAAAAGAAAAAAGATAATCAAATACAAAGCCACTCAAAGTTTAAGAAACATTCTGGCTCTGCGCCTGTAGCACAGTGGTTATGGCGCCAGCCACTTATACAGAGGGTGGCAGATTACATTCCGGCTTGGGCCAGCTAAACAACAATAACAACTGCAACAAAAAATAGCCGAGTGTTGTGGTGGGCGCCTGTAGTCCCAGCTACTTGAGAAGCTGAGGCAAGAGAATCACTTAAGCCCAAGAGTTTGAGGTTGCTATGAACTGTGATGCCACAGCACTCTACTGAGGGTGACATAATGAAAAAAAAAAAAAAGAAAGAAAAGTTTAAGAAACTTTCAGATGGGAATCATTAAGAAGATTTTTTTAAAAATCAGTAGCTTTTTTTTTTTTTTTTTGAGACAGAGCCTCAAGCTGTCCCCCTGGGCAGAGTGCCGTGGCCTTACAGCTCACAGCAACCTCC
>NW_003852397.1:44518295-44541262 GCF_000181295.1 Otolemur garnettii | reverse complement strand
GGGTCTGGGCTGGATTCGAACCCGCCACCTTAGGTGTATGTGGCTGGCACCTTAGCCACTTGAGCCACAGGCGCCAAACCTGGATCCAAAATTTTAAAAAAATGTGGTACATATTTTTAAAAGCATTTCATAGCCAGGATAATCAGTAAATGGTGTTTGGACAACTTGTTAGCTAATTGTTAAAACATAAAGATTAATTTCTACCCATTCTTTTACTCAAAATTAATTTCAAATGCATCAAATGTTTATGGCATGCTGTGAAAGCCCTGTAAAGCATTGTGGAGAGGGTAAGGATTTTCTGTGGCTTCCCAGAAAGCCCAACATGCATCAAGAAAGATATTTTTGCAGCACCATTCACAATTGCAAAGATACAGAATAAACCTATATGCCCATCAACTGAGTAGCTAAAGAACATACACCATGGAGTACTAGTCAGCCATAACAAGGAATGAAATCATGTCTTTTGCAGCAACTTGCACGGAGCTGGAGCCCACTATCCTAAGTGAAGTATCTCAAGAATGGAAAAACAAATCACACATGTTCTCACTTATAAGCAGGAGCTAAATGATGGGTATATGTGGTAATAGTTGGTATAATGGACATTGGAACTAAGAAAAGAGGAAGGTAGGAGGGGGAGGGAATCAAAAATTACCCAGTGGGGATAACGAACACTGCTCAGTGAAAGATCCATGAAAAGCCCTGACTTCACAGCTATACAATTCGTCCATGTACCAAAAGTCACGGTTACTCTCCAAATTGAAATAATAATAAGGCTGGGTGTGGTGACTCATGCCTGTAATCCTAGCACTCTGGAAAACCATGGTGGGAGCATTGCCTGAGCCCAGGAGCTCCCAGACTAGCCTAAGCAAAAGCAAGACCCCTTCTCTACTAAAAATAGAAAAACTAGCTGGAGATTGTGGCAAGCACCTATAGTCCCAGCTACTCGGGAGGGGGAGGCAAGAGGATCACCTGAGCTCAGGAATTTGAGATTGCTGCAAGCTACGATGATATCATGGCCCTCTACCCAAGATGACAGAGGAAGACTCTGTCTCATAAAAAAAAAATTAAAAAAACAAAAAAAGAAATATATTTCACTTTTCTGGACAGAATAAAATATCACTAAGTTGAATGATAAATAGGGAATAAATTAACAAAATACAGATATAGGTAAGAGCTCTTACTAAACTTAAATATGATACACAAGTTTATCACAATTTTTAAAATGCAAAGCAGCATTAGGATACTTTTCCCTACAAAACTGACAAAGGTGGGTAATAGCTGGGTGAGGATGGGGAGATACAGGCACTCTAGAACATTTTATTGGGAGTATAAATTGGTACAATATTTGTGAAAGGGTATTACTGTGAATCAAAAAATTTAAACACAAATGTATTTTGATCTAGCAGCATGAATTCCAGGGATTTAAACTAAGGAAATAGCAGAACAAGCTGTGTGAGGATGTTAATTGTGTACTGTTAGGTATAAAAATAAAAACTGAACTGATACTCGTATACAGGGCAACACATATTATATATAAATGTAACACATAAATAAATATTTCGATAACATTTTGTGCAAGCATACCTGGCAAGATACACAACTATATAGCTGAACTGTTGAGTAAAATTGTTTTAAACATTAAGATAATTATTACTTCAAAAGGTAGGACAGGGCCAACCACTGGCAGCTCAAAGTCCCCCCAAATCCAGGTTTTTTCCTTCTTTCTGAGCTGATGTCTGAATATTGAGTTCCCCTAAAAAGATGTCCCTTGTGGCCCCAAAATGATGCCAGAAGCAACCAGGCTACTCACTTTCATTTTCTACTTAAGTATAAATTTGAAGGGAAAAAAACCCACTCTCCCAAGCACTGACTCAGTCTTCCCATTCAGTCTGAAAAGCCAGCATCATCTCTGCAGGAATGATACCTATGGACTGGCTTGGACCAGGGTTTTTCAACCATTTTTTATCTCATGCACACTTGAACCAATAAACTTCTGCAACACCCTTAAATTATGTTGATCATAAAAAAGATTAAAAAATAGATATATTTACTGTACATTGAACTTTTTTTAAAGATAATTTAATTAATGATCTTTAAAATTTTTCGTGGCACATGTAAGATCCTCTCACGGCACACCAGTGTGCTGCGGCACACTGGTTGAAAATCGCTGCTTGGACTAAAGAGGCTGTCCCCAGGTACTGGGCTGGGATCCCTTTTCCCAGAGTCTTATGTGGGAGGGAGGGATGGCTGACTACACTAGGAGTTCCTTTAGGAAAAAGAAGTGAGATGAGATGGACTCTAGGCAGTCAGTCGCCCATTCTTGCCTCCATGGCCACATCTGTTATGTGTGTCTATAGTTCTCACTAGGGGGGTTGGTTGACAGGTTATTTTCTTGTTCTTGTTTTCACTTATCCTTATTTTCTTTTCCTTCTCTTCTTTTTATTAACGAAGATCATATAACATCAAGGGGAAAGTTTTTTCTTGATTATATAAAAAAAGAAAGATCAGCGGAAAATTCAGACTTGAAAATTCGCTGACGTCAGTAACTCTACCTCATGGGCTAGACATGTTCACCCTAGGCAACTGCTAGAAAATTGGAAGTTTAGAAGATGAAAGGCAACCAAGGGGCTTCCATCTGGCACTGAGTACTCCCCAGACACTATCTGCTTTCCCAGCATGCTTTTCTGTGAGTACTCAACAATCTGTAGAGGAAATGTGAGCATTCATAAGTATGTGGCACTTGACTATAAGAATACAAAACAGTAAATATATGCTAAACCATAGCATCTATCTTCCCATCTCCTTTTCATCTTTTCCTCCTTTCTTTAATTTGATATCTCTTCCCTTAGTACTCTCTAAGATTATTACAGTCAAGTGCTAAGAGTGTAAGGCACCATCCTCAAATAGTCAATTTTTTTTATTTATTGTTTATTTATTTATTTGGAGACAGAGTCTCACTTTGTTGCCCTTGATAGAGTGCCCTGGCATCATAGCTCACAGCAACCTCAGACTCTTGGGCTCAAGTGATTCTCATTGCCTCAGCCTCCCAAGTAGCTGAGACTATAGGGCCCCACTGCAATGCCCAGCTATTTTTAGAGATGAGGTCTCACTCTGGCTCAGACTGGTCTCCAACCTGTGAGCTCAGGCAATCCACTCGTGTGGGCCTCCCAGAGTGCTAGGATTACAGGCACGAGCCACCCCACCCAGCATCGTCAAATATTTTTAAATTTTACTAACATTATTAAAAAGCCCATTCTTGTGAGTAACAGTCTCACCATACAGTACAGATGTTCACCAAAGGACATGTACAAGAATGTTCATGCCAGGTCTGTCCACAGAAACCCCAAACTGAAAAAATCTAAATGTCTTCAACAGTAGAATGGATAAATTGTATATTCACACAATGGAATATTACACAGTAAGAAGGATGAACAAATACAATTATCAGTATAACATGAGCAAATATCCCAAACTTATGCTGAAAGCCAGACACAGAGAAGAAAACACTCTAAGATTCTATTTATACAAAATTCTAAAGTGGAGAAAACTAATCAATGGCAATAGATGTCAAAATGGTTACTTCATGGGAAGCTGTGACCAGAGGAGGAATGGAAGGTTTGTGGAATTGTGACAATACCGCATTTCTTAATAAGGATGCTGGTTATACAAGTATATTCAATTTGGTAAAAATATCACCCTCTGCATTTAGAATATTGGCACTTGTTGTATGTATTGTACTTCAGGGTATGTTTTAAGGTACTTGAAAAATATGGCCCAAAATTATGCAGTCATGTCCTTATTATAGGATGATCCTCTTTAAATGGATAACATGAATGTCCTTGGCTATATAATAGAATATTGTCTTACTAAGTGATCCCTTCTACTCCCAAACAGTTACAAAACTAAGAAAACTGAAATACAGATCCTAGTCTATCACTTAGTTGAATTCTCAAGCCCTTTTGCTCACTTCTCACCCCACCCCTCCTTTCAACCCTTCTGAATCTCAGTTAGCTCATATGGACAATATTCACAGGCTTCTATAGTAATTGAGCCCACTCAGTAAGTTTGTGCCCTATCTCTGCAACTTAACAGCAATCTGACTTAGAGCAACTCACCTGTCAATATCTCCATTTTCCCATCTGTTTGGGGGGGGGGGTATTTTGTTTTGTTTGAGACAGAGTCTCTGTCATCCTGGGTTGAGTGTCCTTGAGTCATAACTAACAGTAACTCTTGGACTCAAGTGATCCTCTTGCCTCAGCCTCCTGAGGCACTCACAAACCCAAGTAGTTTTTTTCTTTGTGTGGTAGAGACAGGGTTTGGTCTCGCTCTTGCTCAGGCTGATCTCTGAACTGAGCTCAGACAATCCACCCACCCTGGCCTCCCAGCATGCTAGGATTATAGGTGTGGGCCACCATGCCTGGCCCAATCAGTAAATATTGTTAACAGTAGTTTCTATCTCATATGGTTGTGAGGATTCAACGAGCCAAAAGGTCTAAGGTATTAAGTAATGAGCTCATTTGACAACATGGAACTGCATCACTTCTACAACACACTTTTTAACTTCTTAGAAATTCAGATGCATTGTACAAGCACAGGTATCTTACAATCGCTGCTGATGCGGTGGCAGTAATAGCAGGGCTGTCACTGCCTGTGCATAGAGTTTTCATTTTCCTTTTTTTATGTGTGCATGAGTGAAATGTGAAAATAATACTTGTCTAAATCAACAATTCTTCCAACAAGCACAAAATTAAATTTCTAGTGGGCAGCCTTATTTTCTTCCTGGTAAACATAAGATGGGTGCAGATCAATGGATGGCATCCTAGATTTTGATGAAATGACCTCATGAAACACCTCGTGAAGTTGCTATTAGCAGTTTTCTAGCATTATTCTATTTTAAAAATATTTCTATCATTATTTGATTTTGAAATTATGCTTTAAAATCAATTAACTTTAAATTAGGTACTTTGCCGTGCTGTTTAAAGCTTCCCTAGGAATCGAGCAAATGAGAGATTTCCCAAGGATTGCAAGCACTATAAGCAGAAGTTCTGCACCACATGCTTCCTCCTCCTCTTAATGCGCCCTCTATCTCCCTCCCCTACTGCCTTTCACAGAGCACCAGTAGATACAGGGCTGGGCATGGAGGCTTCCCACAGGCCTTCTCCTGGCCGCCATCTCCCCATTGCTATCTGGGCCCAAATATCCACTCTTCAGAAAGGGTATCCGCCAACCTCCAAACCCATAAGGCCAGTGGCTTTCCAACTTCATGCACATTGGAATCATGTGGGGAATCTTTAAATAATAGGTACTGGCACCTGGATCTCACCCACTGGAAATGCTAATTTAATTGTGCTAGGGCGCTGCCCTGGGCATCAGGATTTTTAAGAACTCCCCAGATAATTCTAATGAGCTGCCCAGGCTGGGAACCACCTCATTACCCTGTTTGACTATTTTCTGATACTCTCTTATTGGCTGACTTGATGCTGTCTGTTTGGGCCACCAACCATCTCCTCAGGACATGAGAGCTTGTCCTGGTCAATACCTTCTAGTTCTGTCACCCAGCAGCCTGCACAAAGCTTGACACTTACACTAGGTCAGCTGGTGTTTTAAAGTATTATCAAACCAGCTGAGCTTTACAGCACAGCTTTTCAGTATAGGGAATTTCAGCATCTTCAAGAGTTGCCGTTGGGAAGGCAGGGAGTTTAGAAA
The DNA here is from genome assembly GCF_000181295.1 of Otolemur garnettii. Classification (NCBI taxonomy): domain Eukaryota; kingdom Metazoa; phylum Chordata; class Mammalia; order Primates; family Galagidae; genus Otolemur; species Otolemur garnettii. Next base: position 44,535,556 of record NW_003852397.1, on the reverse strand, counting down.
GTACATAGTATTTCAGATTGGGTTACTCCAGATCTTTGGCAATACACGATTCCTGGCTGGCTTCTGACCGTCCCCATCCCCGCCCCCAGCAGCCAAGCCAAACGGGATGTTTGTGGAGTCGCCAGTCCCCTCCAGGTCCTCCGCTTTGATCTGACCTAAGGCAACACTAGGACTGTCTAGCAGATCGCTCCCCTGCTCACGAATTTCAGTAGCACAGGGCAGGGTCGAAGAGCTTGTTTACCTGCTTCTGGGGTCTTGGAGGACAAACAATGAGAGAGGTCTCAGAGAAAGGGAAACTCTCACAGCAGGGTTCCGCGCACGCGAAGCAAGTGGCCCCAGCGCAGGCAACAGCACAGACCTCCCCTTCCGCGGAGCAGCGCGCTGCCAGGGCGCGGGACCGCGAGCTGCCGGCCTCGGAGAGGACTGCAGCGGAGCTGCAGGGAAAGCCCCAGAGCGCCAATATAATTTTTAAAGCTTTTCCTGCCAATTGTGCACCTGGGATGTGCCAAGCTAGCACAAACTCCTATGTCTCCAGGAGCTAACTTCCAGATGCATCTTAGTGAAAAAGAGAAACTGTTGAATAGAATGTATAAAAACGTGCAGATGGGTAGGGGCAGTTAAAGAGAAGTCAGGTGCGTGTAGGTACTTGCTGACTCAAACTTAATATAATTGCCCCGAAATGCACACGAGGAATTAATTGTGGCTGCCTACAGGTAGGGAATTTCAGAGGCTCCAAATGTTACAACCTTGTGGCTTTGGGTTGTTTTGTTTTTAACTTAAGCAAGTAAGTTTTAAAATATATTTTGATTTTCTATTCTGTAATAGAAAATCTGTAAATTTCTGAATATCTGAAAATTCTGTAATACTTTTAAATGTGTGTGTATATATACACATATACATATGATACACACATACATTGATATATAGATATATCAAATGGTGGGATCAAAGGCGTCTAAAATATCCTCAGTGCAGGAACACAACCATGACAAAGAAGACTCTAGGCATGAAAAGGGAAAGAGGGAGAGCGAGAGGAGACATGTGGGATCCTCTCCCATATCTTCTCTCAAGCCAGCCTGGAATGAGTGGGTGCTTGTGGAAGACCGTGAGAAGAGAAACAGGGGCACCCCTCCCTGAGTCCAACCTCCTGCGCGTTTGGAGATCTAAGCCGCCAACAGCAAGAGAGTTGGGGCTGCGAAACCTCTGAGAATCCAGGCCAAGGGAGAGCCCTCTCTCGCTCTCTCGCTCAGTGCTCTGCGCCTGGGTTCGAACCCCTGCCTGACACCGACTTTGTTTCTTGGGGCCGCGCGGACTGGAGCGTGGGTGGGAGCGGTTGAGCGTCACGGTTGGGGCATTCGCCGCGCGCTCGGAGACCTGAAAGATGTGTTTGTTATGGAATTGGCTGGTGACGAGTGTGCGGTCCTTGGGCCGCATGTTGCAGGAGTTGACTGACCACAGAGGTTCTGCGTCCAGAGGGGGGAGAGACCGGAGGAGACGTCTCGATTCCTAGCCTCTGCTCAATTGGAGCATTGGCGGGAGGCGAGAAGCGCCCCAGAAGTCCCCAAAACCTAAGCCCCGAAGCGTGCCTTTATGCGAGAGGCGGGGCCGCCGGGAGCTCCCTGGAAGAATAGGAAAAAAGGAAACCTACCTGGAGGGAGGTATGGGGTCCGGAGGGGGTGGGGAGAGAAACCTGTCGCTTGGTTTGCCCTTCTGTGAAATCTCGGTCCGGGAGACTCAGGTTTCTGTTCTGCTTTCAGAGTTCCCGGCAGAAGACACTGCCTTCCCGGCTCCTGGGTCCTCCTGAACTTGCTAGTCATAAATGGTGTGCTCTCTGGCTAGTTATCTTTATCTCGCTCGCTCTGGACTTTCTTATCTGTGAGATGAAGGTGATTACCTTCAAGAGGTGGAAGTGAGTGGATAAATGGAATAACATGTGCCAGGGGCTTAGCCCAGTCCCAGCTCATACAGTGGCCCACCTATACTGTGGTCATCTCAAACAAGGAAGGCCAAATCTACCCCCAAGACTGGGGTTTAAAGCAGAGTTATCATAGAGATCCGGCTTCCTTCAAAGAAACTCATTCTGCAGATCTAGGGGCTGTGGGTGGGCACTGAATGCCATCCACTCTCTTCCCACAAGGCTCACAGGGCCCCCAGCCCATCGCCTACCTCTGGTCCCAACCCTCCGCGCTAAGGAGACAACGACCCACACTTGCCACTTGGTTTAAGCATACTGAGAGACCCGCCGCTCGGACCGCCTCGCCTCAAATCCCTGGCTACCGTTTTTTGGCTGTGCGATTTGAACAAGGGCCGTCACCTCTTCAAGTATCACTTTAATCTTCTGTAAAGTGGACTGATAACAGTTTAGGGTGACGATTTTAAAGCATAGTGCCAGAAAAGCAGAGCAAGGTCTGGTCTATAGTCAGCTGCTGCTGTTTTCATTATTCTCCTCCTGTGGTTGTGGATAAACTCCACTCCTGAAAAGTCAGCCCCACGTGGGTGGAGAGTGATCCCAGCTTCTCCCTCCCCCACTCCTTTCCTGTAGACCCTTCATAACCAGTCTACAATTGGGAGGGGGTTCCACGCACCATCCCGGCCTCTACCGAAAGGTTCTGCAGCCGGGCAGGCCTGGGCTTGGGGGCCATCTCCAGATTCCCCTTGTCAGCAGCCCTCTGGGGTTGATGCTGTTCTGCACTTGTCCCCTCAATTTGCAGATGCCGCCCCTGAGGCCCACAGGGACCCTCGGCGAATGGATCCAGATGGTGTCTTTTTTGGACGTCCAGTCCAGGGTGCCGTCTCCTGTAGCGAGAACCCTGTAGGGGGTTTCCGACTACTAGCTTAACTCCCTCTAGGTCGGGCGTTTAACCAAGTCGGCGGAGAACAAAACCTGAGCTAAATACTCTATTTTCTTTCTTTGACAAGTAATCCGCCGGAACAGCAAAATCCCAGCGGGGAGCAGGAGGAACGGCAGGCCCTGGGAAAAACAGAATGCTAACGAGGCCTGGAGGGGGCGGAAGGCGCACCCAGATTAGGGCGCCCCGGGCCGCCTCCCTTTGAAGTGCACCTTTCCAGCCCGCTCACTTGATGTCCTCCACCCCCTTCTGGGGACACGGAAAGGAGCTGATAGAAAATCTGGAGACTCTCCCCTCAGGTTCCGACTCCCTCCTCCTGCTTTCTACCCCTCATTCCTGTTGCTTTTGACCTGTCTGCTCTTCACCGCCTTCGTCAGTCTCTGGGAGGAGAAAGACAAAAGTATATTCTTCTCAATTAGCTCCAGTATCTGAGTGAGACAAGAATGAGCTCAATGCATGTGTAATGGGTACTAATAAAACTTTAGACTCCGCCAGGTGCCAAGTCCTGTTCTAACTGGCTTTAGATTATGTCTGCTGGTATTACAGGTGGGGAAATTGAGGCACATAGATGTTAAAGAGCTCACCCAGATTTGTAAAGCTAGTAAAAGTTAGAGCCACAAATACATACAGTTCTGAATACCAGGTTCTGCTTTCCTCTTAGGTGTCCAGAAAGGGAGAAGATTAAGGAATGACCTCTTTGGCTTTTCTGCTCCATGAGCTGTCCTTTCTTCTTCCTTCTCCTTCTCTCCGCCATGGCTCTTTCTCTTAAGGGCTTAGTGTAACTTCTCTAACTCAGATTCCCTCTTTCCGCATTTCTCACACAGGGCCTGGATGGGAGATTCCAGCTGCCCCCGTCATGTTGAAGCACTGGCCATCAGGATTGGGTTCTGCCCACCTGTTGGGTAGACATCTTGCTGCACCTGTGTCATAGAGGTGCCTTCCGTTGAAATATTCATTTTCATAGGTTCTGCCAACTCTATTAGTGATGTCAGTTGATTTACATCCAGCACAAGATAATTCATTCCCTTAAGAGTTGTATTGCAATTCTAACACTAACTTCTTTTTTTTCTATTTTTCCTGTGGAAGAATGTTAACATTGAAAAAGACACAAACGGCCATGCAACAATGTAAGAACTTTGGGATAGAAAAAGTCCCTTAAAAGATGAAAAATATCTTTAAAGGTCTAAATAAGATGAACAGGTCAGGTCTATTATTCTATGAGGATCTGTTCTCTTTTTCTTTTAGGGGAAAAAAAGTCACTTTGGTCTTTGTGGTTATAAAGCCTAACATCTGACACTGTCATTGCCTATGTTAAGTGTCCTAGCACACTGACTTAATAACCTTTTTCATTTCACTGGTGGGCACTTACTAAGTCCCAGGCTTTTCAAGGTGGGAAAGTAAGCAAGAAGGATGGAGCCCTGTATAACTTTCATATATCATGTACAAAACTTAGCCAAACATTCCTGTAATACACTTTGTGGAAGAGTGTTTGACTTTCCTTGGTTCGTATGGTTTTCCCTGTTAGAATGAGAATTCCTACCAATACGAGGAGGAAGAGATCGAGGATGATAATGATGACAAACAACCCAATCCAGAAATTCTTTTGCAGTTTTAAAAATACTTGCATAAAAAAGTTAAGTCAACATTATGTGCCAAAGACTTCTGTTCAGTATTTAGGACAAGAAAATGTATTTTTTGTAACAAATAACTTTTATTGTATTTAGTAACGTCCACCCCAGGATTTTCTCCCCTCCTCTTATTTTAACAGTGAACAATTGCACTTAGCAATGTAGACATAGGAACTGACAGCTAAGAGTTTAAAGTTTGTCATTTTTACTTGGAAAAAATATGATGGCTTTGCTATAACCCTTTGCCTCACACATTTGTAGACCTTGTGTGTTTGTGTATGTGTGTTTAAAGCCAGTGATCAGTCTATTTCACTGTCACAGTGAAATGTAAATTCTATAAATTCTTCAAAAAATGAAACTGTGTGAGTAAGAGTATCTTGCTGTTGTCAGCAAACTCAACACTCCTTGTCCTTGCCAACATTTTTTTTTTCTTATGGGACATTTGCTTTTTAAAAGAAAGAAACACGAACAATCTTACAGTGATGAAGGCTCCCTCCCTCCCCCTTTGGAAAGCAGAGGAGAGGTGGCAGATCTGGCCATCGGAGAACAAAGGGCCAAACAGTGAACCTGAGATGGTGAAATAAAATGTAACATCAACAAAGAAAGGGCCATAGATAAATAGTAAAAGGACCAATTTGCCACAAAAAACCTATTGACGTTTTCCCAGAGTCCAGGCGAAGCGCTGGTGACCGGTTAATGTTGGAATGTTTTCCTAGGGTTAAAAGGAGAACCGGCAGCAAGTCTGCTCAGAATTTACAAAGTGTTTGAATAACACGGACAGTGTTTTGATAACACGTTTTTAGTGGAGGTGAAAATAATAGTATTTATTGAGACATTTATATGGGCCCCCTTGGTTGTGGGCGTTTGGGGCAGGGGGAGAGGTAAACCATACATCCTTGCACTCACCTATAACTCACTTCTGTAATTTCTTCATACATGTGTATATTATTTGATGTGTAATAGTCCTTTGACAAGCAAATGCTTCTCAGTTTTTCTTTTAAAAGATCAGTGCATTGGTAGCAGTTTACCTTTAAGGGGGAGAAAGAGATAGAGAAGTCACCTGGTCGAGTTGGTAATAACTGTGTTAGCAGACTGAGGCAGTGGCATAAAAGTTTGTATTGTTCCTCAGGATAATAGAGCACGAGATCTTTAATATGTTCACCCGCAGGCTTGGCCTTGGCTTCCTTGGAGCCTTCCAAAGTTCCTGCTTGCTCCATCTCAGGCTGAAAGGTGCAAGATTTGAGTTAATCCAGCCAGCATTTGGGTCTGGGGTTTCCAGGGGTCTCCACATTTCCTCCCCAATGTTGATGTTTTTGTTCAGTGTATTCCAATACACTGTCAGTTGAGCCACATAAAACCAGGCACCTTTCAATAAATGTCTCATTTGGATTTCATGAAGCTTGGGGTGTAATTGAAATCAAACAGCAAACAGGCTGGAAGGCTCTGTTATTTGCCCACCCAATCTAAGGAGAGTGCTACCTGACATGTTCCCTGAAGCCACTGCTGTAGCTTTCTTTTCTGTTCTTATTTCTGGAAAAGTGTTTGGATTTTGAAATGGAGCTGGGACATGTGTAAATACTTTTTGTCTTTTTACCTGGTAATAAGTAACATTTACCTAGCAAAGGGAAAGCCCATTCCAAGTAGAAAATCACCAATTTGCTCATCTATCACTCAGTATTTCAGACTAGTATATTCCATATGTAATAACAATATAATGAGGTAGTTCACACAAAAGAACCATTAAATTATCTCTATTCAGCCAAAAAAAATTATTCATAGTTGTAGCAGTGGTTTCCATTATTTTAAAGAATTTTAATACATACTTATAAGTGTAATATAATATGTAGTTACATATTAATAATGTTACAGACTCAAAAACCTTGAGTCCCACCAATTTGGAGAACCTGAATGTCGATTCTCCTTGAATTTGTCTTTGCCTCTGCATCTGTAAAATATGTTGAAGTTTGGATAAAATAACAGATTTATTGGGGAGGTAAAGAGATAAAACTGAAATTCACTGCTCACCAAGAATCAATACAAATCCTAATTATACATCCAGAGTATATATATTTAATAATTAGGTGGCACTCAGTGCTGTACTCATGCGCTGTCAAGAGCTTGCTCTGGGGCTGGAATAAAATCAACCCTTTCTGATGTGGCGTGGGGGACAGCTGGCTCGCGTTATTCGCGCCAGAGTGGGTCGGAACGATGCCTGTTGCCTGCAGTGGCACTTTGCCACACGAAACGCTAACCGCTTCAAAAGCATTTTGAAGGGACACCGAGGCCCGCTTCTTTCTGTGTTAAAGCGCAAAATTGCCATGTACTTCAGCCACCCCATCTCCAAATAACCGTGACATTCGGTCTCATCCCTATTTTTCCCTTAAATATTCTGTAGCTTAGATCGAGGCTAACGTGATGTTTTAAGTAGGACCCACCAGCCCAGGGCTAAGTCGCCGTAGCCGCCCAAGCGCCTGGCTCGTTCGGTTCCTAGCGCTCTCGTACCCCTCACCGAATCTCCGCGTTGAAAATTATGAAGTCTTTAAGAGCGCTGTACTATTTGAAAAATCAATCTTCAAAACTTCCCTAGGTCAAAACGAAACTAAAGCAAGGAAGGTAGGAAGGGACAGTGGAGTGATCACAGCTGCGCCAAACCTGAGCTAAACTGATGGGGGAGAAATGCAGGAAGCGCAGGCTGAGCGCATTCAGTCCCGGCTGCTTTCTGGGGATCTGCTCCGGGTTGCTCTAGTCCAGGCCACTGACCCACCCCACTCATCTTAACTTGCTCCCTCCCTCTCGTTGTCCCTTGACCCTGAAAACCTTCTCGCCCCCCTGGTTTTCACCACCACACCACACCACACACACACAACCTGTGAAAAATGCCCTGGAGAATCCGAGCGCGCTAAGGACCGCCTCTCTCACTGAGACCCAGAGATGCCGATGTTGGTGCTGCTGTTGTTTGAACCTGGGTTGGAAAGCTTCGCTCTGCACTAAATTGGCGTGTGTGCTCTCAGCAAATCCTGCGGCCACCTCATCTGTTGTGGGCGAACAGTTTCCCGTGTGATCGTGTTTGGTTGGGAAAGCAGAGTCCCAACATCTCAGCCGGAAAATGCGCTCCCGCAGCGATTACTGGCGGCGTCAGTAATTGCTTATTAACAGCGAATATTGGGACTTCATATCCTCAACAAAACGTGCCCCCCTGCTTCTGTAATAGTAAAACAATAAAATATGACTGCACTGGCCTTGACTCTATCTGCAGAAACACAGCGAAGAAACAGGCAGCTGGGCAAAGTGGCTTAGTTCAATATCAAAACTGATTATTTCACTAATTATTCTACCTTCTGTATTTCGCCGCAGAGTGGAGGCTCGGGGAATCCTAACCACACGGCTGCTAGGGAACCTTTGTTTCTTGGTGTCAGACCCAACCGAAGTTGGGGGGAGGAATGGCAGGGAGAAAAATCTGGGATTCAGGAAGACTGAACACCATGGATTTTAAAGTGCAAGGAGTAAAAGTGATTGCCTCCCCGAAAGCAGGCGTGCTGGCGTGGGGATGAGGGTGTTAGTCTGGGCCCCGGTACCCCATCCCACCCGGGCTTCTCAGACCAAGCTGAAAGTCTAATTCTGGTGCCCTAGTGGTCCCAGAATCCAAAAGCCGAGCGCGGAGTTTTCCTCTTCACAAACCCTTCCCATTGGATAAAAGGATGGGACCAAATTAAAAAAAAAAAAATAGTTCTTGCGCGATGAAGGCCAGGGAGTCCTCTGCCGAGTGGAAGGTGTGCCTTGAAGTTAGACCTTACAACATGGAAAAAGGCTTCTCTTGAGCTTTTCTCTAGCTTGCCCCCGTTGCCCACCCTCGGGACCCGCGCGCTCCTCGCAAGCAGTCAGCATGAAGAATCTTTCTCTGTGCCCGCTAAAACCGGTTCTAGCCTCCTCCTTCTCAGCGCAGAGAGCTACGACGACTTCTGTATCAAAGGGGGACTCCACTACCGGGACCCCAAATCCTGTTTCCTTAAACTCCAGAGAAATATAGACACCAGGATTGATTCTCACAGCGGGACAAAGTCCCCCCCCCCCATAGGCTAAAGGACAAGAAAGTCGTAAGCGACTAGATCCAATTAGTAAATGCCTAATTGAATTAGTGTCACTTCTATCAGCCAATAGGAGGGTCCCGGGCCGTGGGGCCGCGAAGCCACTCCTTGCTTGCACGTATATAAAGTAGCTAGTGACAGCCTGCAAGTTTCCAAGTGGCCAACTTGACCAAGGATTTGGTAATTCAGAAGTGTGGGCTAGTGGGTAGAGGAGGACAAAGAGCTAAGTCCCTTTCTCCCCGGGTGTGAGTGTGGGAGAAGGGCGAGGAGCAAGAGGGGCAGAAAAGGAAAAGGGGGTGTATCTCGGTCAGTTTGCACCTCCTGCCTTCAAACTCAGTGCGCTTTCCTTTCGGAAAGGATACTGGACTCAGAGCGCGCCAGAGCGCGCGTTAGCCACCCTCGAGTCTGCAGGTGGGTAGTCCAGGCGCCGGAGGAAGGGGAAGTTACCTTCCCCTCGGAAGAGGGCGCTGGCTCCCCCATCCTGCCTTTATAATAAGGCCACCGGAGGAGAGGAAGCCACCAGCTGCCGTCTGCGCTTTGCAAAGCATGCAGTTAGGGGAGCAGCTTTTGGTGAGCTCAGTCAACCTGCCTGGCGCGCACTTCTACCCGCTGGAGAGTGCGCGAGGTGGCAGTGGAGGGAGCGCAGGCCACCTCCCAGGCGCGGCCCCCTCGCCTCAAAGACTGGACTTAGACAAAGCGTCCAAGAAGTTCTCAGGCAGTCTCTCGTGCGAGGCGGGAAGCGGGGAACCCGCAGCAGCCGGCGCGGGGGCCCCCGCAGCCATGCTCAGTGACGCCGACGCCGGGGACGCCTTTGCCAGTGCCGCGGCAGTGGCCAAGCCAGGGCCCCCGGACGGCCGCAAGGGCTCCCCCTGCGGGGAGGAGGAGCTGCCCTCCGCTGCTGCAGCCGCCGCCGCAGCCGCCGCTGCTGCCACCGCACGCTATTCCATGGACAGCCTGAGCTCCGAGCGATACTATCTCCAGTCCCCTGCGCCCCAGGGCTCTGAGCTGGCTGCGCCCTGCTCGCTCTTCCCGTACCAGGCGGCGGCTGGGGCGCCCCACGGATCTGTGTACCCGGCTCCCAACGGGGCGCGCTACCCCTATGGCTCCATGCTGCCCCCCGGCGGCTTCCCCACGGCTGTGTGCCCACCCGGGAGGGCGCAGTTCGGCCCAGGAGCCGGCGCGGGCAGTGGCGCGGGCGGCAGCGGCGGCGGCGGCCCTGGCACCTATCAGTACAGCCAGGGGGCTCCGCTCTACGGTCCATACCCTGGAGCTGCAGCAGCAGGATCTTGCGGAGGATTGGGAGGCCTAGGGGTTACGGGTGCTGGCTTCCGCGCCCACGTCTACCTATGCAACCGGCCTCTGTGGCTCAAATTCCACCGCCACCAAACTGAGATGATCATTACGAAACAGGGCAGGTGAGCGGAGCGTGGAGGGGCCCCTGGGTGCGAGGGTAACGGGTGAATGTGTGGTCCTGGGGAAGGCCGGGATGAGGGAGCTGTGCCCACTCACTGCTCGCTCTGCTTGGACTGTTTTCTTTCGGCGCGCAGTAAGTCGCGGTGGACTCGGATAGGGCACCTCTCCGACTGCACACTGGCAGCGGCCGTGTGTGCAGGGTGCTAATGTTTCCGCTGCATTCTCCTCCCGTCTTCCTCACCTGAACAAACCAGGAGGAGGCAGGAGAAATGGAAATTCGGACATGTGTACAAGCTAGATTCTTTGGATTCTCCAGCTCGGCGATATGCTGGTGCATGTCTGCATGCGGGCGAGGAGCCACGGGTGGAGAAAGGCGCTAGAGCTGGCCACCTGAACGCAGGAGATGGGCTCCCGCAGTTTAGGCGCCATGGTCTCCGCGGGGCGCCTCCGGAGGTGGGTGTGAGGACTAGCTAGCCAGTCTCTGAAGGTTGCTGAGAGTAGGTGGTTAGACCAGCCTTGGAGCCAGACATGGCTCGGTCGGTACTTGAGGAAGTTCTGACACACATCCAGCAGCTAACAGTGGTTACTTCTGGGAAAGGGAAGGGTGAGTGTAGGAAAGGCACTCAAGTGGACTTTTAGCTTCGCGTGTTTTGTGTGTGTGTGTGTGTGTGTGTGTGTGTGTGCATGCGCGCGCGGACGTGCGCGTGCATGTTTAAAACAAGAGCGACTTCGTGTTTCCTGGTACTTGGGCATTTAAAAATCAATAACTTTTAACTTCCTTGGAGAAAATGAGCATCTGAAAGGGCCGGGAATTTGAGTGGGGAGAGGGCTCAGAAGCATGGGAATTTGGTAACTACTGATGCTGGGGCAAATTATTTTGGAGAAAGGGAGATAGATGTTCTAAGAGTTGCCAACTCCAAAATATTTGAAATAGTTTTGGGCCACTTAATCTACTACTGTTCTGCTTATTGCAAACTTTTAAATGTCATGCTCTGACCCTATCCCAGGTATCAGGGGAACCCGCCGGTGTCTCAGCCTGTTCTCAGCATGGGTGCCTGGATTCAAATCACTTTTCCTGGTTCTGTTCCCTTGCACAGGCGTATGTTTCCTTTCTTGAGCTTCAACATAAATGGACTCAATCCCACCGCCCACTACAATGTGTTCGTAGAGGTGGTGCTGGCAGATCCCAACCACTGGCGCTTCCAAGGGGGCAAGTGGGTGACCTGCGGCAAAGCCGACAATAACATGCAGGGTGAGAAAAGAGGAACCTCAGGCCGGGAGGAGCGGGAGGCAGAAATCGGGCCCTTGACTCAGGCAGACAACTCACATTTAAATCTAGTACTTTTTTTTTTTTTTTTCCAATCTGAGGCCTAGAGGTGTTAGTAAGAGTTTCTTTGTGTTGACTGATGGAGAGCAGAATTGCTAAGTCGGATTTCTTGCCTACCAATATATATTTAGATCCTTTAACTATGACTACCCCAGCCCCCAATCCCTATGTCTGAGAAACTAATAGCAAGAAGCTCTCTGGGTAGAAATGGCTCCCGGCATTCTAATGTTCATTTGAGAAAGATCTGGCCAAGATTGAGTTCACTCGTAAAAGTCCAACTATCTTCCATCAGATGTTGCCCTTCAAGTTTTAAAGGCCCCCAGTTGACCTTCCAGAATCATTTCCTATTAGCTCCATTTTTTTAATTTTGAAATACTGTTAATGCCTTGTCTAAGGATGCCTGGAAATAGAAGGGCCCTAGGTAGGCTATCAGTGGAGTCATACTGGTCTCCACTGGCCTCCTTAAGCAGCTTTTGATGAGACACTTGAGCTGTAAGTCTAGCTTGCATCTTGCCCATAGCTAACATACATCCCTCCCCTTCCCCCATTTGTAAACAGCTCTATATGCTTGGGTTTTGTGTTTTGTTTCATTTCCTCTTAGGTAACAAAATGTATGTTCACCCAGAGTCTCCTAATACTGGTTCCCACTGGATGAGACAGGAGATTTCCTTTGGGAAATTAAAACTCACCAATAACAAAGGAGCAAATAACAACAACACCCAGGTAGAGTGACAGTGGAGGAGGGGGTGTCTTCTGGCTCTGGCTATAGATCTCCCTTTCTAAGGCTAGCTCATATTCTTTTTCAAGGTATTTCTAATATTTGCAGTTAAGACCTGTTTGCTTAACTATTTCTAACCTTTTTTTTTTTCATCTTGACCTTTCTCGTCACTTTTTTATTGGATTTTAATAACAGCGAGTTGATTATTAGGAACAAAAATACTAAAATCTTTCAGGAATTTAGAAAACCAAACTCTCATACCCAGCTATGTTTTTAAAAGGAGCAATAACAAGAAATTTACAATAGCAGCAAAGAAACCTGTTGGTGGGAAGCATTCAGGAGTCCCACCCTAAAATAGATAATTTGTCAAAAATCTAGTTTTGTTGAATCCCTGAAAGACTTCTAGATTTGGCAACTTGTGTTCTGTACACTTTCCAGATGATAGTCTTACAGTCTTTACACAAGTACCAACCACGACTGCACATTGTCGAAGTGACAGAGGATGGCGTGGAGGACTTGAACGAGCCCTCGAAGACCCAGACCTTTACCTTCTCAGAAACACAGTTCATTGCAGTGACTGCCTACCAAAACACTGATGTGAGTGTTCCAAACATCCCAGGAATCTCTAAAGCAAAGGTCCAGTGATAAGCACTCAGTGACTGTTTTTCTCCCCTATCTAGATTACTCAACTAAAGATTGATCATAACCCCTTTGCAAAAGGCTTCAGGGACAACTATGATTCGTAAGTGCAGCTTGTATTCACACTTGCATGATTATCTTTGAACAGGGCACACATCAGACGATTTGCTGAGAATTGTAGAAAAAGCTTTCTTGTTTGGGACTTTTCCCTATTTGTATTTTTGCATATTTTTTGTCTTTAGTAATCTTGCTTTAGAATTTTCACAAAAGAGTTTTGCTAATTTCTAAAGAAATGTTAAGGGCTTAAAAATGAGGATTTTTTTTTAACATTTGAGTGGAGACTTGAAACTTTAAGACTGCATTTATATACCTTCCTTTCCATTTGATCCAACTATTTTATCCTCCTAAGAGCAGATATTATTACTCCTCCCCCACTTTTTTTTTTACATAAGAAAACCCTGAAACTAAGAGGATGTCATTTCACCACACACAACAGCAAGGCCCTGATGTTTGGAAAATTTGGGTGTTCTAACACCATAGCCAGTGTTCTTTCTATCACGTTTACAAGGGAGGTTTGCTCTGAGTTTAAATGTTCCAGGACCTGTACGGATGGATTTTTTGTAGTTTAAATACTTAATGACCAGAGGAAACTTTTTCTGATAAGCCAAGAATCTAACTAAATTGGGTCCCCCTCCATAAAGTGTGAGGACAGTCATGCATTTCCTGCCTCTGTTCTTCTAGTCCAACAGACCAGTGCTTTCAGTAAAGTTAACTGATGCCACAGTCTTTATGATTTCTGGGAGGCGGTTTTTGTTTGGGGACAAACTTAGGGTTTTTTTTTTAAGTGTTTCTCTTTATATTGTAGCATGTACACCGCTTCAGAAAATGACAGGTTAACTCCATCTCCCACGGATTCTCCTAGATCCCATCAGATTGTCCCTGGAGGTCGGTACGGAGTTCAATCCTTCTTCCCGGAGCCCTTTGTCAACACTTTACCTCAAGCCCGATATTATAATGGCGAGAGAACCGTGCCACAGACCAACGGCCTCCTTTCACCCCAACAGAGCGAAGAGGTGGCCAACCCTCCCCAGCGGTGGCTTGTCACGCCTGTCCAGCAGCCTGGGACCAACAAACTAGACATCGGTTCCTATGAATCTGAATATACTTCCAGCACCTTGCTCCCATATGGTATTAAGTCCTTACCCCTCCAGACATCCCATGCCTTGGGGTATTACCCTGACCCAACCTTCCCTGCAATGGCAGGATGGGGAGGTCGAGGTTCTTACCAGAGAAAGATGGCAACTGGACTACCATGGACCTCCAGAACAAGCCCTCCTGTGTTCTCTGAAGATCAACTCTCCAAGGAGAAAGTCAAAGAGGAAATTGGCTCTTCTTGGATAGAGACACCCCCTTCTATCAAATCTCTAGATTCCAATGATTCAGGGGTATACACCAGTGCTTGTAAGCGAAGGCGGCTGTCTCCTAGCACCTCCAGTAATGAAAATTCTCCCTCCATAAAGTGTGAGGACATTAACGCTGAAGAGTACAGTAAAGACACCTCAAAAGGCATGGGAGGGTATTATGCTTTTTACACAACTCCCTAGAGTATTTTAACCTCATAAAAATTAGCTAACTTTTTGCAGATGGACCTGGTGGTGTTTTTTGTTGTCTTCTTTGCCTAGGTTGCCAAAAAGAAGTTTGCCTTCCACCTTGATGCATCCTGTTTTGTGCAATTCTCTTAAAGAAGGTGCCAAAGCTTTTTGATTGCTGCAGGTAACTGAAATAAACCTAGCATTTTTTTTTCCTTTTTTAAATAAAATTAATGGAGGACTTCGAAGGGTTTTAAAATTTGAAGGTTGTTCAAGGTTCTGGATTTATTTATTGGAAACACTAAACATTCAGAGAAGTAGGCTGGGAACACTGAATACCCAGTGCTATCAGATGAGTTAAAACCTTTGATTCTCATTTCTATTTGCAGATCTTGAAGCAAATAGAAACTGAGTATTAAGGTGTTTTGGCTTCTGGAAGACAAGGGCTGGGGCTTACACTTCAGCAGGGGACTTTTGCTGTTACGTTTTGCCGGGGGGCAAAAGATATTAGGCCTGGGAATCAAAATTTTTGTGAAAGTGCTCATTTTACCTGACGTTGATTCCTCCCAGGCTTTTCGGAACAAGCCATGTTTGCCCTAGTCCAGGACTGCCTCACCTGAAACTTGCTAGGCCTCTTCTGTGTGCCAGTAGGACTCAGGCGAGAACAAGGGACTGAGTCACCAAAAATAATAATAATTAAAAGGAGGGAGAATTTTAAAGTGTACAGTTGTGTGTGTTTAGATACACTGTAGAATAATGTGGAATATATTGTACAAATAGTCTACATAAGTGTCTGGGATAATGTAAAATTGGTGCTTTGGCTTTGTAAAGAATTTGCAAATCACCTAACAGCAGCTGCAGGGGCTGGGGGGTAGTTTCATCATCCCCATGATGTTTGGGAATATTCTGTTTACTTCTTAGATAGTTAAGAACGTATTCAGCTATTCTGTACTAACTTGAACTGTGTTTAAGGAGAACTCCTGTTTCAGCCTCTTCCTTCCTGCCATCCCCTCTCCCCAACTTGGTAATGTGAACAAACTGAAAACCTAACGCCACAGCTCCTATAGGCTTTTTAGAGATCTTGAATTTTTATGTACAGTCTTAGTCATTTTTAATAAATGTGGTTCATTTAAGGGAATGGCATAGCTTTCTTCTGTACCGTGGGGGTTTTAACGTTCTCATTTTGCTTACTCTTCCATCCTTTTCCAGGGTCAACACTGCCTCACTAACTTCCCCTCCCCCATAGAAGGCTCTAGAATCTCTAACTGGATGCTGTGGTCAGGAGGGGGTGGCCGGTGGGGATGCTTTTGTTGATCTTCTTTTTTCCTTGAAATGGAATAGGGCTATTTCCTCACCTCACCGGGTAGTCTAGACAATGGATGGGGGCGGGGGTCCTCAGTGCTGCCAGCGGAGAGAGAGCGGCTGCAGTGAGGCAGGATTGCCCACGTCAGGGTTAATCCAAGCCTCGACGAACTCCCCTCCGGCCCTAGGAGACCCGGCTCTGCCACGTTCTCGGCCCCTGAGTTCTCTAGGCGTACTCGGGGCCACCCGGCCTTTGGCCTACATCAGCTCCGCGGGAACCCCCGTCGCCCTTTGAGCGCCCACGAGTTCCGGGTCCCTGAGGTGCGGCGGGGCGCTGGGGCCCCCACAGCTGGGCTTCTGCTCCCACCTGCGGCTTTCTTCTGAGCCGAGACCCCGAGCACCCGCCCGCCGCGGGTGGCGCGCCTCGGTAGCTGCTGATCAGCATCCTTTGCCCACAGCCACGCGGGTCCCCGAACGCTGGGGCTGCCGCACCGGCTGGGGGCGGGCGTGACAGCCATAAAGGAGGATTCCGGTCATTTCGCGACCCGCCATTCTACAAACGGCGGTCGGGGAACAGTTCACCACGAGCATAGTTCCACTTATTTTGCTCGTATTCCCTGGCAGAACGAAGGCCATCCCCTTCCCTGGCGGAACCCTGGGTGGGTGGAAGAGTTAAACAAGTAGGGCGGTGGACCCTTTGTCCCCCTGCCCCCGCCAGATGTCCCGCCAGGCTTATCTGCAGACGGTTTCAAGCCCAGCTTGCAAACCTTTCCAGCCCCCTCCTGACCCTCCCGGGGTAAAGGTCTGGCTGGGAGGGTCATTCTGCTAACTGCGTGGCGCGGAAATGCAGCTGCTAAGAGGATTAGCTGCTGGCAGGCGAGCAATCAGCCGGGACCTCCTCCCCTTCTGCGCCCAATTAAGGCCGCTAGGAGCTTGTACCTTGACTGTCCGGGCTCCCATCCCCTCCATCCTTTTGGGGTCTGTCCGAGCTGCCCATGACCTTGGGGGCTCCGTCTACAGCTCTGATGGTGACTGTTCAAAGCCTTTGGCGAAGCTCTCCGAATTTTACCGAGAATCTGGGGGCGAAAGCTTTGAAGATTTGCTTTTTATTATTTATTGTGAATGACAGATTTAAACTGGGAAAGAGGAATGATAGCCCGCTTATCTTGGGCAGCGCCCTCTCCTTACCCCCTTACATCAACTTCCAACCATCGAGTATTGGGCGATGCGATGGAATTTCAAAACGATGCTCTGTTTCCGCCCTCTAGAAAGCTCGAAAATGCTAATCACTGCGGGATAAAGCCGACTCTGGCCCTAGTCTATTTCGAGTCCTGTATATTTTTGCACCATACAGTAAAAAGAACCTGGTACTTGTGAAAAGTCCCTCACAGTGTTTAATAGAAACGTAAGTGGCTGAGTGGCCCCAATTAACACCTTGTGATAAGGCATTCCTAAGATGGAGTGTCAGACACCAAATTGTGAAGAGATGTATCTAATTAATCCTCCTAGGATGACACCGATAAACAAGCCTCTATTTAAATAAAGATCAAGGGCTCGGCGCCCCGTTTGTTTACATTCTCTTCCAGGGTCCCGGCGCTTGCACTAGAGCAGGCGGTGTTCCCTACGCTGGGCGGAGACCCCAGCTTGGGGGTCTACTGAATCGCCCCGGTTCACTTGTCCTCACTTCGCTTCTCCATTCTTACCCCCCCCC
>NW_003852397.1:44485382-44517963 GCF_000181295.1 Otolemur garnettii | reverse complement strand
GTGGAGAAAAGCTGGGAAAGGCGGGAAGCGTCAGGAGAGAACTTGGGGAGGTGGAGAAGCTGCAAGCTAGCGTGCGGTATTTTCGACCGGTGCTGGAGCCTGCAGCAATGTGCCCCCCAACCCTGTGTTCAAGTTTGAAAGCTCCAAACCTGCTCCTAGTTCCCATTTTCCTCCTTCCAGCACCCTTTAATTAGCTGGGTAAAGGCAGATTCATGATCTTCCCTCTCCTCTGCAGTTTTTTCTTTCTTTCTGAATCAAACATGGGGAGAAGGAGAAATACAAGTTTTAAAAATCTCTGCGGGTGTCATGGAAACGTTCTGGAATAGAAACATTCCCGCATGCCTCTTGATTTTTATTGACATTTAGCCGCCATTAGGGACAAAAATTAAAATTATCCCGCTCCCAGTCTCCTCGACGCTGCGTCCTAATTCCTTTATCGGGCTCACGCAGCTATGTTGCCCCCACCCCGGCTATGAGCCGACTCCAAAAGTTTAGCTTTCACCGGGAAATTTCCAAATCACCGAGAGGCTCTTGTCACTGGGAAATTTGGAAAAATCTGTTGGTGAGCTCTATTGAGCTCTCATTGAAAAATGTCCATCACCACACCACTGATGCGTCGTCAAGTTCAGGCTTTCGAATTGGAGGAACTCCGCCCGGGCCAGCGCTGGAACTCCAACCTAGGAACCCCTCCGCCAGCTCGTGTCTTCGCCCGGGGTCAGATTTCCTCTGCTGCCTGCAGAAGCCGGCGCCCAGCTCACACTGTTAGGGTTCGCAGGATTTCCCGCGCACCAGAACCCGACTTGGCTGGTGACCTGAGCGGTTCTGGGTAGACTTAATGTACAGACAGCGGGAAAAAAAAAAAAAAGACAATGGGACTCTAACATTGACGGATTGTCGGCTCTGAGTTTCTTCTTCTGGCTAAAAGAAAACTTCTGGAGATACGCACATGAGCGCGCACTCGCGCACACACACCCAGATCTTCTCCGTCCCGGGAGTCCTCGGGGACGTGCATCAAGGTCTCCAGAGGAAGCAGTTAGCTGCGTCAGAAGCTAAACAGACGCTCAGCACGGGTCCCCATAGTGCGCGGCGAAGCATGGGGCAATGCTTCTTTCAGGCAGCGCTCCCCATTTCAATTTTCCCCTAATGCCTTAAAATGCCCCAACCTTCCTCCTACAAACCCTTGTAGAGGCAACAGGACTCGCACAGTAACTTTTACAACTTCATGGCTCGACCCAACTTCCCCCACAAAGCTGACAAGGAAGAGCACCGCGCGCCTAGCCCCCGAGTTTCCGCACAGGGCAGCAGGCACCGTCCTTCTCCGGGCTGCGGGCAGCCTTCGCCATCTGGTGGTCATCACGAGTAAGGATCTCCCAGCTGAAAAAGGCTTCTCCCCGCTCTTAGGAGGACTGGCTGCTTTCTCCGGTCCTGAACCGTTCTGTAAAAAAGCCTTTTCTTCACCGCACTTCTTCCTAAGGTGGAAGGAAAAGCCTGAAATTTGGAATTCTAAGACTTAAGTTCTAGTTCTCGGCCACCGCTTACTCTCTGCACTGTCTTCAGCTTCACTGAGAATCATTTCATGATCAGGGAAGGGGGACGTCTGACAACACCTACCTGGACAAGTGAAAATGAGATTATAAACGTAACTGCTTTGTAAATTGTTGAGTAGCTCTAAATATTAACAGGTTATGTTAATCACTAATTTTATAACGTGATACATGTTAGTACGCTTAGATTTATTAGCAAAGGAATACATACATATAGAGAGAGAAACTCTCATTCTCGCTCTGGGTAGAGTGCTGTGGTGTCATAGCTCACAGCAACCTCAAACTCCTTGGTTCAAGCGATCCTCCTCTCTCAGCCTCTCGAGTAGCTAGAACTACAGGCGCTGGCCACAACACCCAACTAGAATATTTTTACTAGTTCAAAAATAATTACAGAAAATTGCAAACATATACAATGATAGAGAGCAATGAACCTCCTTGTGTACATCTACCAGCTACAATAACCATCAATTATTTCCTCCTAAAATCCTCACCCCATTCTCCATACAGAAATCCCAGAAGTGCTGTCACTAATCCATAATTATTTTCATACGAAGTCTGTAAGACTCTACTTATTTACATACATACTTATTACTTACTTATTGAGACCGTCTCTTTCAGTCACTCTGGCTAGAATGCAGTGGCGTCATGATAGCTCACTGCGACCTCCAGTGCTTTGGCTCAAGTAATCCTCCTGCCTCAGCCCTTGGAGCAGGTGAGATTATGGGCACAGGCCACAGTGCTCTGGCTAATATTTCCGTTTTTGAAGAGATGGGGTCTTGCTCTTGTTCAGGTAGTTCTTCAACTCCTGAGCTCAAGTGATCCTCCCGCATCACACTCCTAGAGTGTTTAAGGATTACAGACATGAGCCACTGGGCCCCAGGGAAAAGGACTCTTAGATATAACTGCCATACTATTATCACACCTACAGAATCAAAAATAGTTTCTAAGATCATGATGAAATATACAACTAGCTGTTTCTGATTGTCACATGAGATTGTTGCTATTCTTTTAGTTTTTTTCTTATGGTGCTTAGTTTTCACCAGAATTGAAACAATTCCCACACATGTGGTTAACATATCATTATATTGCCTTAATCTAAAGATCTTCCTTTCCAATTTCCCTCTTATTTTTTTTCTTGCAATTTATTGAAGAAACCAGGGCATTTGTTCTGTCTAGTTTTCCAGATTCTGGATTTTGCTGATTGCATTCCTGTGGTGTTACTATGATGAGCCATTGAGACTTATTTTTCCAGTAAAGTGGTGTTTTGATATGAAGACTTGATCTGATTCCAATTCGACTTTTTTAGTAATAATATTTGTAAGTGGCAATGTTCCATCAGGAGACTTGTGATGTTTTGTTGGGTCTCTTTGGACATGTCATTGTCCATGGATGATTGTCAACTAGATCCATAATTTTATTAAGGGATTGACAAAGGAGGTAAATTTAGTGCAGCTATTATTATCAATTATATGCACAAGAAGGTTTTACTCAATGCTCCCTTGAATGTGACATTAAACAAAGTGAGCTAAAAAGCCAAGGTCTCAGCAGCTTCCATATCATCACAGGAAAACAAATGTAGTCTTCCAAGAATCATGGGACATAGAAAACTGAGTGATAAACTGGGCATGGTGATAAATTGGTAAGATTTAGCAGATGAAACAGATTTATAAAAATAGTCTGGTATCACAGAATTGGTAAGAAATCACCTTAAACCAGTACACAACAAAGTGATAAAATGTTTCTCTATTTGCTTTCATACTCCAAGGGCAAATTATCCATCTCTAATCCCTTTAAAAACATTTTTGAAGAACTCATAAGGAGGCGTGTCGTATGGAAATTATAAATGATAAAAAAGATTATCTAGTAATCTTATGGTTGTTGTAGGAGGAAAAAGTAATTTCATCTATGACAAGTAAGGAGAAGTGGTTTCTTACCACATAGTTTGGAGTAGGGGAAAGGTTTGAGTAGGGAATTTGCATGAGGAAGGGGCTGGGCAAAAGTCCAAGTTATAATTCATAGTTCTTTTTTTTTTTTTTTTTTGAGGCAGAGCCTCAAGCTATCCCCCTGGGTAGAATGCCGTGGCATCACGCTCACAACAACCTCCAACTCCTGGGCTCAAGCGAGTCTCCTGCCTCAGCCTCCCAAGCAGCTGGGATCACAGGCTCCCGCCACAACGCCTGGCCATTTTTTTGGTTGCAGCCATCATTGTTGTTTGGCGGGCCCGGCCTGGGGATTCGAACCCGCCACCTTAGGTGTATGTGGCTGGCGCCTTAGCCGCTTGAGCCACAGGCGCCGAGCTGATAATTCATAGTTCACAGACCAGAATTTTTGGAATGGAATTGGTGACTGAGAGAAACTACAATGATAATTCCAAGAATAACGAAGATAGATTTTAACATATAGACGCCATAGTTACCATATTGTTCCCTTCCCCATCCCAGACATCAAATTGTAGCCTATTCCATAGACCGCTAAACAATCAGAATGTTTTCTGCAGTGGTCTTTGATTGTCACCATTCTTCTTGAAATGTCTCAATATTTAATGCCATGTGAACATGGCCTTCTGTTAAATAGGACTTCTAAGTTCCCAAACCAATTGTCATTCCTTGATTTACTGAATTGGAGAGCTGAGAGGTACCTCAGAGACTATTCTAGCTCTGTCCACCCCACTATAGAGAGGTAGGAACCAAGTATCACCGTGGTCACATGGTTTCCCAAGCTCTTTGAGCAACCTACTGGTTCTTCAATGTATCATGGGGGGACCTCACAAAATATTTCAGAGGCCTAGAAAATAGTCATGAAAAAATTATATTCTGAAGCATGGTTTATTACTGATGATATTGTTTTGAGAGTATGAAAACTATTTGAGATCTAAATGGATCGAAGATTAATCTATCTTCTTTCTTTTTTTCCTAAAATATACACCTATAATGGAGTGATGTCGGCTTCATCTTGCCCTTTGAGCTATACTCAGCTCTAGTGTAGTAAATCTAGAGAATCTATGGCCTCCAACCTACATATTTTCTGGTTTTCTTAATCTTGGAAGGAAAATTTTGTCTTTATCTTATTGATCTTAAATCCATGAACACTTCTTGGCATTTTACTTCTTTGGGGATGCTAGTTTCTATGCTAAAAAGATAATTGTTGATCTTATTAACCAAATAGTCTGAGATCATCACTAAATAGAAAGCTGCAGATGTAGGCTACATAGCTATCACAGGAAAGCATAGAAGCATGGGTTGTATTAATATACAAAAATATGTATATATGGCCAGGGGAGTGGCTCACACCTGTAATCCTAGTACTCTGGGTGGGAGGACTGCACCAGCCTGAGCAAGAGCAAGCACTGATCTCTACAAAAAAATAGAAAAATTAGCAGGGCACCGTGGCATGTGTCTATAGTCCCAGATACTTGAGAGGCTGAAGCAAAAGCATTGCTTGACCCCAGGAGTTGGAGGTAGTAGTGAGTTATGAAGACACCACTATACTCTAGTCCAGGGCAACAGAGTGAGACTCTGTCTCGGAAAAAAAAAAAAAAAAAGTCAAATCTAGGACTTTGTCCTAAGACAAGATGGAGTGAATTACCTTCCCTCCTAGGGCAGCAGTTCTCAACCTGTGGGTTGTGACCCACAGGAACTGTATGAAAGGGTTGGGGCATTAGAAAGGTTGAGAACCACTGCCCTAGGGGAAAAAACTAAATTAAAAAACAGACTGCATTTTCAATAGCTTCTAAGACATGAACCTCAGCCAATGTACATAAAGTAGTAATCCATTAAAGAAGGGACACCAAAGAGAAGAGACTCAAGATTGCTCCAACTTTCTACCTGGAGTTTCTAAGCCATAGCTCAGTCTTTTCTTCTTCAAACTAAAGTACCTCTATTTTTACTCAGTATTACACTGGCAAGTCCATTGAGGCAAGATAAAGCAATGAAAGGCCTCCAAAGTAGAAAGGTTGAAGTAAAATTGCCTTCAGCTGAAGCTAACATGATCATCTATAATGAAAAACATAAAAAGGCCATGACCAGGCGGTGGCTGTGGCTCAAAGAAGTAGGGCGCTGGCCCCACATACCGGAGGTGGCGGGTTCAAACCCAGCCCCAGCCAAAAACTGCAAAAAAAAAGGCTGTGATAATTAATTAATTTTGTTAATAGTAGGGTTGTGAGATACCAGATCAATGTATAGGAGTCAATTGTATTTTTAATATCCTAACAACAATCAGAAATTGAAATAAGAAATACTGCTTATAATGGTATCAAAAATATGAAATACTTAGGTATAGACTTGGCAAATGATATGTAAGACCTATGCTCTGAAAACTACAAAAAGTGCTGAGCGAGATTAAAGGAGGCCTAAAGAAACAGGGAGATACATTGTGTTCACAGGTCAGCATGCTCGATATTATTATGAATATACCTCTTCTCAAATTGATATATCAATATATTTCAATCCATTCCAAATCCCTGAAGACTTTTTTTTGAGAAGTTGGCAAGCAACTCTAAATTTTTTGTGGAAATTGGAAGGACCTAGAATAGCCAAAAAGCTTTGGGAAAAAAATAATCTTGAAGGACTTACACTGTCATCTAGATTTAGTATAAAGCTGTGGTAATCAAGACAGGACGCAGTTGGCCTAAAGGTAGAAAAATAGGGCAATGGAACTAAACCTCATGTCTCGAGTAAACCTTCACAGCTGATTTTAAACACAGGGGTCAAAGTAATACAGTGGAGAAAGGGTAGTCTTTTTTACAAATGGTGATGGAACCATTGGATATCTATATGTAAGCTCTACTTCACATCATATACAATTATCAATTCAGAACGAACTGACTTAACACCATAAAATTTATAGAGGAAAACGTAAGAGAAAAAAGCTTTGTGATTTTTATTCAGGCAAACATTTTTAAGATCTAATACTAAATAAACAATCCATAAGAGAAAATATTAATAAATTGGACTTTACTAACCATAAGAACTTAAATTCTTTGAAAGACATTGCTAAGAAAATCAAGACTGGGCTGGATGTGGTGGCTCGTGCCTGTAAATCAATCCTACTACTCTGGAAGGCTGAGGCAGGAGGAGCCCTTGATCTCAGGAGCTAGGAACCAGGCTGGCAAGAGCAAGACAAAAAATAGAAAAATTAGTTGGGTGTTGTGGTGCAGGCTTGTCGTCCCAGGTCCTTCAGAGGCTGAGACAGGAGGATTGTTTGCCCCCAGGAGTTTGAGGTTATGAGCTAGGCACCACCATGCTGTAGCCTGGACAACAGAGTGAAACTCTATCTCACACCCACACAAAAAAAGACAAGTCACAGAATGAACACTCAAAACTCAAGAAAATAAATAGTTCATAAAATAATGGACAAAAGATTTATCTATCTATCTATCTATTCACGTTTTGAGATAGTCTCTCTTTGTTGCCCTGGGCTAGAGTGCCATGGTGTCAATTAGCTCACAGTATTGTACCCAAACGTGAGTAGAATTAGAGTGAATTAGGCCAGTACACTGAATCCAATTGAGTTTTAGGGTCCTTTATTTAGCCGGCACCGAGAGGGGGTTCATACCCAAAGCACACTCTGCAAAGCGAAGCAGGAGAGCAGGGTTTTTAACTTATGCTTTCAGTTGGGGGTGGGGGTGGGGGATTCTAAAAGCAAAGCAGTTGCAGCAGCAAAACTTGCCAGTTTAGAGTCTATAGGGAGGGGGTAAGGGGCACAAAAGGGCCTTTAACAAAAGCAGGTGTTGCATCCAGATTGGGAGTTTTCAAGGTTTCGCAGCTCTACACGTATCTTCCCTTTCTTGCAGGGTGTAGGTGCTCAGGAGTCTGAATCAATATGTGAGGGGAGGGCCAGCGGGGGCTGCAAAGTTTTAAACCACATACTAGATGGAGTCAGTTGGTACAAAATGGAGTCAAGCAGGCTCCACAACAGCAACTTCAAACTCCCTGGTCTCAAGCCATCCTTCTGTGTCAGCCTCCCAAGTAGCTAGGACTACAGGTGCCCACCACAACAGCCACCTAAGTTTTTTTTAGAGACAGTGTCTCACTCTTGCTCAGGCTGATGTCTAAACTCCTGAGCTCAGGCAATCCACCCATGTTGGGCTCCCAGAGTGCTACGATTACAGGTGTGAGTCACCTCGCCTGGCCTGATGGTATTTTTAAAAATTCTAGATCTTTCTAAATTTCTTTCCAAGTTGAGAGGAGTGGGGAGGGAGGAGAAGGAGAAGGGAGGAGATTAGGTGAGCTCCCCTGTAATGGGCACAAGGTAAGGGTCTGTAACCCTCTTCCTGGGTGTGGAACTACAGAAAGGCCCTTATCTAACAAACCCAAACAATGTAACCTAATCATTTATACTCTCATATTAATCTGAAATTTGAAAAAATAAATACACTTCTTTCCATAGCTTTAAATTTCTCTGCATAAATGTCTCATGCATCTCTTATTGGATTTATTAATAATTCTTATATTTTGTTGCTATTTTCAATCTTATATGTAAATTACAATTTAAAGGCTGGGTGATGTATAAAAATGCAATTGATCTTATCTACAGCCACTTTGGTATATTATCGTTTTAATTCTTAAAATTTTTCTGTAAATTGTTTTTGATTTTCTCTATAACCATTAATATCATCTGTGCATAACACTTTGTTTTTTTCTTTCTAATCCTTTTTCACTTTTTCTTATACTACCTAGGACCTCCAGAATAATGTTAAAAGGAATGGTGATGGCAGACATGCTTCTCTCATTCCTTTTTTGTTTTTAAACTACCAATTCCAATTATAATTTTATATAATTATCAGCCTACAGAAAGTTGCAAGAATTATGAGCCTATAGAAAGTTTAAAGAATGTGAATACACATATTCTCTTCACCTAGATTCATTTGAATTTGTTTTGAATGGTGCTCTAGTTAGATTTTTAGCTTTTAATATATTTATGAAAACTTAATTTGTTTCCCTCACAAATTACTGATAGCTTAAGCAATAATAATTTTATATGCAATTTACACTTGATCTTGGCCAAAAGGCCAAGAAGCTATTTTTATATGTAATTTAAAAACTAAATTAAGGCCAGGAGTGGTGACTCACGCCTGTAATCCTAGCACTCTGGGAGGCCA
Organism: Otolemur garnettii; assembly: GCF_000181295.1. Classification (NCBI taxonomy): domain Eukaryota; kingdom Metazoa; phylum Chordata; class Mammalia; order Primates; family Galagidae; genus Otolemur; species Otolemur garnettii. Next base: position 44,509,320 of record NW_003852397.1, on the reverse strand, counting down.
AGGTGGGTGGATTGCCTGAGCTCACCAGTTTGAGACCAGCCCTGAACAAAAGTGAGACCTCATCTCTAAAAATAGCCAGGCATTGGTGGGGGGGAGGTCTATAGTCCCAGCTACTTGGGAGGCTGAGGCAATAGAAGCCTTTGAGCCCAAGAATTTGAGGGTTCTGTGAGCTATGACACCATAGCACTCTACTGAGGGTGACAAAGTGAGACACTGTCTCAAAAAAATAATAAGTAAATAAATACTGAATTAATCAAAAGCAGTTGTCTAGTCAGCACATCATTAGAACCCTGCCCATAACTACCTCTTAAAATCATCTTAGAGACCCTAGATCTTTCTGTGAGAATAAATTTGTCTTTGACATATATTATTATAACAAGTGCTCAGAATATATTCCTTTGAGTTTTTTTGTGTGTTTGTTTTTTTGAGACAGAGTCTCACTATGTTGCCCTCCACAGAGTGCCATGTTGTCACAGCTCACAGCAACCCCCAACTCTTGGGCTTAAGCAATTCTCTTGCCTTAGCCTCCCAGGTACTCTTGTAGCTGGTACTACAGGCGCCCATCACAACGCCCAGCTAGTTTTTGGTTGTAGTTGTCCTTGTTGTTTGGCGGGCCTGGCTGGATTGGAACCCACTAGCTCTGGTATATGCGGCCAGCACCCAGCCGCTTGAGCAACAGGTGCCAAGCCTATTCCTTTAAGTTTAATGTAGCCTTGGTGTTCAGTGTTTTTGAAATGGGGTCCCTTCATTTTATTTATAATCTTTTTTTTTTTTTTTTTTTTTTTGAGACAGATATGTATATATATATATACACGTATTTTTGAGACAGAGCCTTAAGCAGTCGCCCTGGGTAGAGTGCTGTAACATCATAGCTCACAGCAACATCCAACTCCTGGGCTCAAGTAATTCTCCTGCTTCGGCCTCCCAAATAGCTGGGACCACAGGTGCCTGCCACAATGCCCAGCTATTTTTTGGTTGTAGTTGTTATTGTTGTTTGACAGGCCCAGGCTGGATTTGAACCCACCAGCTCAGGTGTCTGTGGCTGGCACCTTAACCACTTGAGCCACAGGCGCTGAGTCTGTTTATAATCTTTTTGAAGCATACTTCCTAAAAATTTTATCATTTCTTGATAAATGTCCTTATTTTATCTTTTCAATTGAAACGTCAAGTTTGCTACTACACTGTAGAAACCAAGAAATGTCAGATATTATCATGTGTACAAAGATTTGTCATGTCTGAGTGAGTGAATTGAGGAAGTAGCAATGGCTGTCCTTGTCTTCATAATAAGGCAAATTTAGTTACCTTGAAAGAAAAGTCACACAAGACTGAATTCGAAGGTTTTTTGATTTTGATTTTGTTTTTAGTTATGAATTGAACCCACAGGGATGGACTTTCTTGGAGTCGAGATCCTCTTTTGGAGTTTAAAAAAGTAGTTTGATTTTTTTTCCAATAAGGCATATAAACAGGAGGAAGAATGCTGGGTTCTTTTAATAAAGGCATCAGTAATTTTTAATGTTTTTTTTGTTTTTTCAACTTGGGAATTGTGCCTAAAGAAAAGATGTTTTCATTCTAAATTTAGTGTTTTTTAAGCAAGATTTCAGATTTATGAGAGAGAGGACATTTTAAAATGTGTGTCTTAAAGGTTTTTTAAAAAGAGTTTTAGGTAAAAGTTTATATTTTGATGGACTGATTTCTTTGCTCTCAGAGGCAGAGAAGACTTAGAATCTTATCCAGGTCCTAAAAAGCTTTGATTTGCATATAAGTTTCAGACACCTGAGGGAAAGTCACCCTTTTTTGTCTTTAGATTTTAATAGTTGGACTTCGTATAATTGCATTCAAACAAACCTCCTTGTGGAAGCTGAGTGAGTTACAAAACAGACAAGATATCTAAATCCTTTGAAGATTCTCTTGGGCTGTCTCTTTACCTTGGTTTTCACTCCCTCTCTGCCTTCATTTTACTATGTTCGCTTCCCTTCAAAGATAATCCTCCTGCTTCTTTTCCCATGAGAGTCCTAATTCTTCCAGAGCCCTAACTCTTCCAAGGGGCTCTCTGCATGCTCCAGCCCTCCTTGATCATCCTTCTTCCTCAACTCCCACAGCACTCACCACTCGATCCTTACGTTTTGTGAGCACAGGTCTGGGGCTCCTGGTGCTGACCTGAAGCAAGTGACGGAACTGTGCCCTATGTCTCAGTTTCCACTTCCACAAAAGAAGAACTCATTTGTTCATGAAATATTTATGAAGCACTAGCTATATGCTAGCACTCTTCTAGGCACTGGGAATACTGCAGTGGACCAAAGTCCCTGCTCTTCAGAAGTCTCTACAAGGCCAGAGTTGGGCGAGGGAAGGGATTTAGTGTGTGGTTAAGAAAATGATTATGGCTGGGCGCCTGTAGCTCAAGTGGCTAGGGCGCCAGCCACATACACCAGAGCTGGCAGGTTCGAATTCAGCCCGGGCCCACTAAACAACAATGACAAATACAATCAAAAATAGTTGGGCATTGTGTCTGTTGTCCCAGCTACTTGGGAGGCTCAGGCAAGACAATCACTTAAGCCCAAGACTTTGAGGTTGCCATGAGCTGTGGTGCCACAGCACTCTACCCAGGCTGACAGCTTGAGACTCTGTCTCAAAAAAAGAAAAAAGAGAGAGAAAGAAAGAAAATGATTAAAATGATAGATTATGACATCTGAATTAGAAGAGGAAGAAATGAGAGATGTGATAGATGTAGAAAAGGATATGGGGAAAAGAATAGCCCTCATCCTATGCATTATTACAAAAATTGAATGAATTAGCAACACAACAAATGCAAGCTATTGTTAATATTAAACAAGGAAATACATAAAAATGCTTCCCACCTTGGCACTTTGTAAGTGCTTAATAAATCTTAGCTATTTTTACTACTATTCTCTTGCTGGATGATAAATAATTTTGTGCTTCTAACCTTGCACTGAGTACTTAATAGGTAAAAATACACATTTTTTTATTTTGAATATGAGATATAATGAATTTTTAACAAATGTTTGCCATGTGCCAGATACTATTCTGACTACCTTGCAAACATCGATTCACTGATTGTTTATGATGAGCCGATGGGGCAGATACATAATCCTCAGATACCAGGGCAGGAAACTGAAGGACAGAAGCAGTCAGAAAACATGCTTTTTACCTATTCAACTGCAGAGCCACATTGTCACCCAGGCAGTCAGGATGCTGAATGTAGGGGCTTAAATACTGTGCTCCATGAAACACAATCTTCGCAAATAATTGTTCCAAAAAGTCCTTGACTCTCCCTGCACTCCTATGATAATAGGCACTATGATCCATGGGTACCAATCTTACCGTGATTGGTAAGACCTAAAGACACACATCTCTTTAGTGCCATGCATAGTTGACTGCAAAACTAGTTGTTTCCCCACATTTCCATGTCATTTTCTTTTTTCCCCACAAGCCATTATAGTTATCAAGAAAAAAAAATCAACTTTTTTGAGACAGAGTCTCACTCTGTTGCCCTCAGTAGGGTCACAGCTCACAGCAACCTCCAACTTTTGGCCTTAAGTGATTCTCTTGTCTCAGCCTCCCAAGTAGCTGGCTGGCTACAGGCGCCCACCTCAACGCTCAACTATTTTTATTGCAGTTGCCACTGCTGTTTTAGCTGGCTGGAGCTGGTTTCGAACCTACCACCCTCAGTATATGAGGCTGGCATCCTACCCACTGAGTCATAGCCGCCACCCAGAAAAAAAAATCAATTTTTCGTAGATATGGTCTGCATATTTAGTCTGACTACTATTAGCAAAATCCCAACCTGCTGACCAGATTTGGGGAAATGCAGCAAAATTATTAATAAAATCATGCTATTTCTTTTTTTCATACTTTAAATTCTTTTTATTGCCCACTAGAGGGCAGACTGGTGTCACCACTTTCTTTTCTGCACAGGAAAAAAAATGGGGGATACCCAGTCAAGCAGGAAGAACCCAAAAGCTGAGACCAAACATTTCCTTGAAAATTAAATGTAAATGTTCTTATCTCGTTGGCAGGCAAGTGACTAGACTGAAGGTCAGAAAAACATCTCGTGTGTGCCCCAGAGCACCTCTTCCTCTGTTATCTTTTTTTTTTTTTTTTTGCAGAAAATGAGGGAAATGGTGATTCAAGGACACTGCTTCCTTCACCCTTTCTGAAATCCTCAGGCCCTCAGTTTGAAGATCAGGAGGTGTGGGAGTTAGGAGCGAGCAATGCAAAGCTCGGGAACAGGACGTGTTCTTCTGTTGGCTCTGCGTTCTCACACTTAGTGCCTGGAGTAGCGAGCGAGACCCGTGCTGCGCCACGTTCGCGCCACTGTGTTCAAGGGCTCACAGTTACAGTCGGCTCGCAGGAGAAACTGGGGGCATCGCCCTTAGTCTGGCCGGCTGAGTAGGCTGCTGGTGTTCCCTGACAAGCACTAACAGGACACCATCAGTGCCCGTTTCCATGCTGTCAGCCCTGTTCCTATTCAAAAACACCTGGGAGTGAGCAAGGGGAAGAGGGTGAGGGGAAGGAGGTGATCTCAGGTCGGTGATCTGCCTTTCTGAACGTGCTCGAAGCCTAAGCCAACCTTTTCAGTGGCTTATAGCTGAACTGGATCACAAGGTCTCAAGTGTAGTTGGAGTCAAGGAAAGAGCATTAGTCTCTTCTTCAGAACTGAAAGTAGAGATAATTTAAGAAAAGCAAAATTAAAAGCAAAACCCAATACCTTGGGGATTAAGTGTCTAGGTGGAAGGAATGGGCCCCTCTCTTGTTCAGCTCTTCTCTCTTGCAAAGACCTCATGTACTTGGGCTCTGGACCCAAGGCCCAGCTCTTCTATATGGGTCCAGGGCGCAGCTCCTCTGTATGAATGCACGTGACTCAGAACTCAATTCTCCAGGCCTAAGGGCCTGGCTCACCCCCTCATCTGCTTTAACACAAAAGTTATCAGCCCCAGTGGATGAAATTGCCAACAGTATCTAGCCCTATATATACTACATTCTTTTGTTCTATACACACACATCTGTGATAAAAATTTAATTTGTAAATTAAGACAATGAGAGGTTATCAGCAATAATTGATAATAAAATAGAACATTTATGAGAATATACTGTAATAAAGTTACGTGAATGTAGTTTCCTCTCAAAATACAGTACTGTAATGTTTTCAGACTGTAGTAAGTAACTGAAACCTCAGAATGTGAAACTCTAAATATGAGAGACACATTTTGGGCACTTAGAATTCTTTTTTTTTTTTTTTTCTCAGTTTCTGGCTGGAGCTGGGTTTGAACCTGCCACCTCTGGCATATGGGGCCAGCGCCCTACTCCTTTGAACCACAGGCGCCCCCGCACTTAGAATTCTTAGGAACCAGGAAGAACCTTTATTTTTGTCTCCCTATGGTCCGTCTTCCCTAAGGTTTTGCACCAAGAACAAAGAAAAGGAACTTCTCTGAGTACCATTTCCCTTTGCTTTATAGAGAGGTTTAAAGTGAGGGGATCCTGATTTCCAGGACTGAATCCACTACCTGTGTGATATGAGAGCAGCTGCTTACTCTCCGGAAGCCTCAGTTCCTCCATCTGTAAAATCAGAAGGTTGATCAAACAAGGTGTGGAAAGGGTTGGATCAGAAAACACATGTAAAGTGCTAATGTGGCACTTGGTATATTGGAATATGGCAGTAAAAGTTAGCTATTTGGTTATTATTTGTGAAAGTCTACCAGGAGGATCTCTTTCACAGTTATCCCAGTGGGATTAGCTGCTAAAACACCTCCCCTCAAAGACTTCTACACTCTGAGGGTTCTCATTTGTTGATTGTTTGCTTGTTGATTGTTTTCTTGAAAAAGTTTTTTGAAACTCCTTTTTCTTTTGGTGTAGGTTTATCATTTGTTTGTTTGTTTTGTTTTTTGAGACTGTTTGGCTCTGTTGCTCTGGCTAGAGTACAGTGGCATAATCACAGCTCATTGTAACCTTGAACTCCTGGGCTCAAGCAATCCTCCCTGACTCAGCTTCCCAGGTAGATGAGATGACAGGCAGATGCTACCACGCCCAGCTCATTTTTTTTGTTTTTGAAATTTTTTATAAAGAAGAGGTTCTCACTGTGCCACCCAGGCAGGTCTTGAACTTCTGTCCTCAAGTGATCCTCTAGCCTTGGACTGCAAGGATTAGAGTCATGGGCTTCTGTGCCCCGCCAGGTGGTGATTTTCATCCTCCACTGTGGTAAACAGCACCTCATGTTACTTTTTAACCCATTCACCTGGAGAAGCTGGAAGAAAGGAAAGGGAATTACGTTTAGCTGCATGGGCCCCCCTCCCCCTCGCTCTGTTCTTTCCATGCTTCCTGGCATGAAACTAGGGTCAAGAAGTTGGAAATGCCTGAGGGGAAGAGCCAAGACCTGAGTCATATTTCCATTACTATTAAAAGTTTTGCCTGCCCAGATCCTGCTTCTTACAAGTCCTATGTGATTTATTTCCGGGCCTGTGCCTGGGTGAACCCGTGTGTTTGCTCTGACATGTGTTTATGATACAGCAAAAATTCATTTCATTGTTTTTGCTTTAGAGCTGGTTGGCAGCACGGGCCTCATTTTGATTAGATATTACTCATTCAGACTCCCCTTTCTCCTCAACACGGCTCTTTCCCTTACTGTTTCTTTTCTATTCATATGGGATGGAAGTGGGGAAACCAAACAGTTCCGTCGTTGTATCCCACCCACTGAATTCTAAGGAACTTGGTTACTAGAATTGTCCTCTCCCAAAAAGGGTCTTTAAGGCAACACACAGGAAGAAGCTCACTCAGCATCAGTGACATCAGTGTTTGTCTGTATGTAGGAGTTTGTGTACACAGTGAGCTTGAGGGTGTATGTATATGCTGGGCATGCACTGGGGGTAGTTGAGATAGAACAACAAAACTGGATCACAGATGCTCAGCCTTTTATAGGTATTACCAACAGGTATTCATCAAAGCACTGAGATAGAACCTTGAGAGCCATTATAATCAATATAGACAGAGAGGATCTGTGAATATATTAAAAACAAACAAGCAGGGATAATAACTGATAATTGATAACATACGCTTCAGGAATTCAAATGAAAAAGAATCCACAAAGGTCCCGTAAGACTCTGGAAGACTGCAAGGATAGAACAATATTTGAATGGATCTTTGAAAAGAACGTAGAAGTCAGATAAGCAGAGTAGAAGGGCAACCTCTGGACGTGTTTCATTAATCACTAAATACACCGCATTTCTTGTGTGTCAGTCAAAATTCTTTTGGGTACCAGTGACTAAAATTTCATTCAAATTACAAACGAAATTAAAAGGATTCATATAACTGAGAAGTTCAAGGCATCATGCTGACTTCAGGTCTCACAAATACGCCATTGGGACACTGTCACCTTCCCGTGGCCCAGCTCTTCTCAATGTGGGATTTTTTTATTTTCAGGTAGCCAGTCTGTGACAACAGGAATATCCAGAGCTCTAGTGTTAAATTCTACCAGCACAAGGTGGGCACCTTTTCCCAGCACTGCCAGGAAAACTTCCTGGCTTCTTATTAGCTTGATATGGGTATACAATTCTCCGATGAACAGATGTGAGTGAGTCAGGTGCTCACACCTAGAGCCAGGAGGTGGGAATAGTCCAAGCTGAACTTTGTGAACAGACAGTGGGAGAGGACTAGCTCCACACAGGGCATCAGGGTGCTACCCCTAGGAGAAAGGAATAGAGTCTGGGCAGATGAAAACGTCAGATGTTCACTGGTCCATTAGCAAACTGTTGGCAATGGTTCATATTAACTCTTTTCTTGAGCATCATAACCACTTTATATAAATACCAGAGACTCCTGAACATATAACTAGCCTTAAGATTAGAGTCTAAATCTCAGTCAGTGGGATTCTACTCTGCTTTTTATTGATAGGAGATTCTCTGAATGATTAATTCAAGCACTCAGGGAAAAGAGCACTAGGGAAACATCACTCATTCAGAAGAAAAGGTGAAATCAGAGCTGAACCGTGTTCCTTTTGCCCTACATGCTTGTTTGACCCGATTATTGGGATAGAATAATTCTCTGGCAGTCAACATTGTCCCAATGACATAACTCTGTCCTTTGAGATGAACGGAAAAGGTCACTGTAGAAGACTATTCAATTCAATAGAAAAAGAGAATAAAAATTTTTGTTCCGGGGAATGAGAGTAACCAAGGTCATGGCTCTCCCCACCCAAGAAATCACGTCATTATTCTATTATTTCTTAATAGACTAACATTCAGGTTCAAGATAGAAGTGCAAATGAGCTGAATTGTGCTTGCAAATTGGGACTTGGCAAATGTATTCGGCAAAGAGCTGTGTTTTGTTTTGTTTTTTAAATTTTTCCCAAGAAAGAACTGTGTATTTTTTATTCTGAAGGCTTGGCGTTAAAAAATGCCTAACACTGCACTCAGCATTTGCATCATTAGAATCTTGGAAACGAGACAAATGCACCAGTCTCTTGTTTTAAATTAGAAGGCAATATTGTTACCAAAATTTAGGCACTTGACTCCAAAGTCTTATCAGAAAAAGGACAAGCAGTTTGAGGAGAAGGAAAGAGAAGTTTATTACTTTGCTGGCAAAAGAGGAACATGGCAGACAGTGGTCTCAATTCCAAATTCCTGCTTCTCTGGGGGTAACAACTCCAGGGAAGGAAAATAAATGACAGATAAAGGCTGGTTAGGAAAGCTTATTATTGCCGATTTCTCTGGTCCCATCTCCAGGCCAATGAGAGTCCAAAGTCATCTTCAGGGTTAACTTTTGCTGCCCGTGATAGAAGAAAAGGAGGGTGGCAGGATACCTTTTGTCTTTGTAAATCTAGGTCTTGCTTTAAGGTGAATAGAGGTTGGGCAGAGAGCGCTCCTGTATCTGCTACTTCTAAGTTATCTTCAATAATCCTTGATAAGTTATCTCAATAATCCTTTAGATTTTAGGTGACATATTCTGCCGTCCCACAGTGTCTTTTTCTTCTCCAACATTCAATTTTACTTTTCTTTTCTTTTTTTTTCTTTTCGAGACAGAGTCTCAGTCTGTCACCCTTGGTAACTTGCTGTGGTATCATAGCTCACAGTATCCTCAAACTGCTGGGTTCATGTGATCCTTTTGCCTCAGTCTCCCAAGTGGCCAGGAGTCCCAAGGTGCCTGCTACAATGGATTGGCTAACTTTTCTATTTTTAGTAGAATTGGGGTTTCACTCTTGTTCAGACTGGTCTTGAACTCGTGAGCTCAAGAGATCCTCCCACTTAGCCTCCCGGAGTGCTAGGATTATAGGAATGAGCCACCACACCCATCCACGTTCATTTAAATTTTTGTTCTGTTTTTTTAAGTTCAGATGAATATGAGGGTACAAACCATTAGGTTATATAATTTACACATGAAAGATTAAAGTCTGAGTTGAAGGGCAGCGCCTGTGGCTCAGTGAGTAGGGCACCGGCCCCATATACCAAGGGTGGCAGGTTCGAACCCGGCCTCAGCCAAACTGCAACAAAAAAATTGCTGGGCGTAGTGGCGGGCACCTGTGATTCCAGCTACTCGGGAGGCTGAGGCAAGCAGATCGCATAAGCCCAGGAGTTGGAGTTTGCTGTGAGCTGTGATGCCACAGCACCCTACCAAGGGCAATAAAGTAAGACTCTGTCTCTAAAATAAATAAATAAATAAAATAAAATCAAGTCTGAGTCGTACGTAGCTGTGTTCTACACTCAGGGAGTGTGTCATATACCCATGCCTTGTACCCACTGGGCGGGAAGCTACTGAGCCCCTTCCCCAGCTTCCTCCTTGCATTTAATTGAGATTAAATTGGGTCTGTGACTATTAATTTTCTGGTTTCAAACTGTGATTGGGTCCATGTGATGCTTGTTTTTCTAATCTTGTGATATTTAGGAGCACGTTCTCCAAATTCATGCCGGTTGCTATAAAGGATGCAAAATCTCCATATTCTAATGTGTACAGATTCCACAGTTTACTAATCCATGCATGTGTTAATGGACACTAGGGCTGTTTCCAACATCTTTGCAATTGTGAACTGAGCTGCTATGAACATTCAGGCGCAAACGTCCCTGTGGTCAAATGTCTTTTTTTTACTTGGGTAAATGCCTAGTAGTAGGATTGCAGGGTCAAATGCTAAGTCTGCTTTTAGTTCTCTGCTGAAGCTGTGTACTTCTTTCCGTAAAGGCTGCACTAGTTTGCAGTCCCACCAACAGTGCATGATTGTTCTCTTCTCTCAGCATCCACGATGGCAACTGTTGCTTTGGGACCTTGTGACATGGGCCATTATCACTGGGGTTAGGTGATATCTCAAAGTGGTTTTCATTGGCATTTCTCTGATAATTGGGGATGATGAGCATTTTTTCATGTGTATTGGCCATTCTTCTGTCCTCATGAGAAAAGTTTCTATTCGTGTCTGTTGCCCAGTTTTTAATGGGGTTGTTCTTTCCTCTTGATACGCTTGAGTTCATTGTAGATTCTGGTGAGTAGCTCTTTGTCCACTGCTAGCATGCAAGTATCTTCTCCCATTCTAAATGTTGTCTTTTTACTTTGTGGATTGTGTCCTTAGCTGTCCAAAAACTTTTAAACTTGATAATGTCCCATTTATCTATTTTTTTTGAGTATTTTTTTTTGTCAAATTAATATGAGGGTACAATTTTTAGGTTACATTGTTCTGACTTCTGGGGTAAAGAAGTAGGGTAGAAGAGCCCTTCACCCAGGGGGCGTGTTATACACCCTCACGATGTGCACAGTAGGTGAGATCCCGCCTCATGCCCTCCCTCCTTCTGCCAAACATCCTCCCCCACCCTCTCCCGCTTTTCTCTACCCCTCCCCCCCAACTGGACCATTTATTTGTATTTATTGCTGCTGCAATTGCCACTGTGGTCTCCTTCACAAATTCTTTCCTTAGGCCAGTAAAATTGAGCATTTTTTTCCACACTATCTTCTAGGGTTTTTATAGTTTCGCGTCTCAGATTCAGATCTTTTATCCATTGTGAGTTAATTTTCTTGAGTGAGTTTTTCCATTTGAGGTGTTGCTAAAGCCTGGGGGGGGGGGGTGTTCTATCTAGATCCAGTCGCTCATTGCACAGTGATTCAATTACTGAGACAGTGAAGATTGCCAGGGAAGAAAGGAAAGTTTAATACAAGAGACAGCTTATGAGGAGATGGGAGAAGCTACCTCAAATCTCATATGACTCCACTCAACAGATTTGTCACCTGCCTCCTGTGGGGTAGCATTCTACCATTAACAAGTTAGACATGAGAGTTAGACAAGTTAGACATGATTTGCCGGGTTGTCTTAAGGTTTGCAAAGTACATTGACAATATCATGCATCCTGAGGTATTCATGCTCTAAGCACATGGCCATGGTATCAGTCTCTGTGGTAGCCCTAGATGCTTTGAAACAAAGTTCACGGTTTTTGCACAATAGCACAGACTCTTTGGACCTCACCTTTGATCCCCCTTAGACACAGGAAGCATTACAATTTGGATTGTAATGGAGCAGACACAGTAGCATTACAATTTGGAAATCAATAATTTTTATCTATATCTATTCAAATTGGGAAATAAGCTGAGCCCTGTTATCCCAGCACTGTGGGAGGCTGAGGTGGGAAGATCACTTGAAGCTAGGAGTTTAAGACCTGGGCAGCACAATAAGACACCAATCTCTACAAAAAAAAAGAAAAGTTAGCTAGTTGGGTGTAGTGGCACATACCTGTAGTCCCAGATACTCAGGAGGCTGAGGCAGGGGGATTGTTTGAGCCCAATAGTTTGAGATTGCAGTAACCTGTGATTGCACCACTGTATTCCAGCCTGGGTGAGACCCCGTCTCTAAGAAATAAATAAAAAATATAAACAAACACAATTGGGAAATAGAGGAAGGTCTGCCTTCATAGAATGCAATTGTGATGGAAAACAGAAAAATTTGGGGAGAAAAGATCTCGTGGGAGGGCATGTAGGAATAGGTGTGGGAGCCAAACTAATTAACTCAAGTCACAAGTCAAACTACCTCCTTTTATTGTTTATTCAGAACAACAGGCCACCGCATACCAAGGACCTTATCATACCTAGGTGTTACGGCCCATCCTAATCTCCTCCCCTTTGTCCCACTAGCCCCCTGGTGCACTCAGCCCACATCCTGACCCCCTCCCCTTTTTGCACTCGCCATTCTACTCTGCACTCGCCCCACTTGCGACCTTTATCCCTTCCTTCTCATTCGCTCACCTGAGACAAAGAAGACTCATCCCTGAGCCAATCAACCCTGAACACGACCACCCTGTACCTGTCAGTTTAGGACAGACATGGTTTACGTACCAATAAGGGGATGGAGTGGGATGGTCTAATGGGAGGGAAGAGGGAGAGGTATAAAGGGACTTTCTAGATAGTCTGTAAGGGCTGTTCCCGCTTTTTCTTAAAGGGCAGCCCAGGCTCTCAGCTTGAATGAATAAAATTCCTCGTGCCTTTGCAGCAATGTTTCGGACTCTCAAAGTGATGCTTGAACTGAGTCTGGGGGTTAACATGGAAACAAATGTTTTTTCTCAGATGAATCCTCAGTTTTAGAAGTTTCATGGAAACATTCAGATTCAAGAGCTGGGTTCAGGACCCGTGATGCTAATTTTAATACTAGTTTTTTTCCCTCCCTGTGCCCCCTCCTTCCGCTGCCCCCTCCTCCCCTTTCATCCTTCCTTCTCCCCTTTCCCTATTACTCACTTCCTAAGGAGTAAAGAATGTTACTTGATGGAGTTTCCAGCTTTCAATTTTGAATTATGTAATTAGCCTTCTATGGAAGTTTTCTGGAATTTGCCAAAATAATAAAATCCAAGAGTCTGAAATACCAATTTCCCACCACTGACAACATTCCCAATTGTTAAGTTAAATGTGGCCTGAGGATATCTCTGCATCTGAGTCCCTACTTAACAAATTTCGACTTAACTTAGCATGTAAACAAACTGGAAGCTTAATTTAGGAGTATACTTCTGCAACAAATAGCAGAGTCTCAGCTATCACAGCAGCCAAGCTTCACCACTTGCTGACAGTCAATTGGTCAGACCATGTTCAAATAAGGCAGATGCCAAGCTGTAGCCAATCAAGCTGTCTCTGTACCTCCATTTCCTGTCCATAAATGCTGCCTGACCCTGTTACAGACTGGAGTTCTCTGATTCTTATTCTGGTTTTGAGAGCTGCCCAATTTGCAAGTGATTCTTTGCTCAATTATTCTCTGCTAAATTTGTCTAATTTTGTTATGCTATTGGGGGAAGGAAAACATATATATATCTCAATGAGAGGAAATTGAAAGAAACTCATAGGGAAATTTCACTTGGAGAAATGAGACACAATTCAGTTATTCTGAAGAGCTTCTCTTCCAGGTTTGGCCTAAAATTGATTTTATAACCCACCCTATCTATCTCGATGCCGAGGCTCAGTGTGCCCCAGTGATTTTCAACAGCATCGCTGTGCCTGACTTCCCTTCCCCAAGCCACATTTACGTCTGCTTTCTGAAGTGCCAAGAAATTAACACTACCCAAGAACCACCCTCAATTACTAACCAGTCAAGTTGGTGTATAAACACCCCAGCTCCCTTACTCTTCTTGTGGGATGACTGAGTTGTGTGTTTCATGCTGTTTCCTAAAGTTTCCCCACTTTGGTAGCAGCTCGGTTAAGGTACAGTCTGTTGGCTACCTGTCCTCCCCTGTCTCACTTTCCCAATCCTTTGCTGTTCCCCAAACCTCCTAAATCAACTACTCACATTGGGGCCTTTATTTCTGGATCTGCTTGCAGGTAAAGCCAAATAAGATAACTCTTACTTACCCCGTATTTATTGAATGCTTGTTGTATACCAGGCACTGTGATGAACCAGATGACATGGGTCTTGCCTGGTTTTAAATTACCTGTGAACTTCCTCCTGCTTCCTGTTTCTCTCTGTCATTGGAATCTTTATCCTATTTCTCCTCTGCTGTATCCTATATAAGAATCACAGAATCATCGTCATAATACAATTTACATTATACCTCCTTCTAGCTTAAAAAACTGTGATGGTTTCTCATGACCAAAAAGAAAGAAAATCCATATTATAAAAATGGTATTCAAGGGCATCCTAATGTGCCCTGGCCTTTGTTTCCCAGCAGCCTGCACTCCAGTTTCTCCTCTTTCTCCACATATCCACCCTGTGATCTGGTGTGACCTGGCCTTTCTGGGGCGATGGGATGAGCATAACCCCAAGATCCTGAGCTTGAGCTTTGGAGCCAAAAGCCTGGTTCTGGCACTCAATCAAATACCAGTGTAACCTTGGGCAAGTCATTTTACCTCTCTGTGCCTCTGTAGAATGGCCTGGCAATACTCACCAGCATCACTGTGAGGACTAAATGAGGTAGTACGTGTAAAACACAAAGAATTGTAGCTGGGAACTCTGTAAGTGCTATCATTATTGGTGGTTTCAAATACATCACACGTAGAACATACCACACATGTCTGTGTTGTGCCCTGCCTGGACCATAGCCCCTTTTTGTTCATTAAACAATTCTTTCAAAACCCCACTCAAGGATTAACCTTTCCACGCAGCTTTCTCTTACCAACTCCTCACACCCAACCCTAAGAATTAATTGCCCTCATCGTTTCAAGTCCATATTATTTTGTACCTACACCTAGTACTGCCCTTATTATATTATGGTTAACTGAGTGTGTGTATATGCCCCACATGAACTGTGAGCTCCCTTCCTGGGGCTGATGCTTTATTCATCTTTATATCTCCAGGACCTATATAATGCCTGGAGTATGGTTGGTGCTCTACAAAATTAGTTCAATGTAAGAGTGAGCAAGTGGATGAATGGGTGAATGATGGACTTTGCTGCAGGATATAGGGCAGAACCTCCATATAGAGCTTGCCATCTCCTACTTCTTTCCTGAGACCTTCAACACAGTGGGGAGACATCTTACCTGATCCTCTAACAGTCTGTCTGCTTCATGCAGCCTCATCAGTACTAACCCTCTTCCCCCACCTCAATCTACCTTCTTTCTAATACTTCTCTTCCAGCCCCGGAGAACATAAGGATGTGACTGCCGAAAGATGCTCATCATTTGAACAGAGGCAGGTCCCCATGGCAACCATCCACAAAGAGTGGCAGCATGTGCTACTGTGGCACTTCAGGCCTTGGCTCCCTGCCTGGCTATGAGTGGGAGGCAGCAGAGACGCTCAGGAGCATTTATTTCCACATGGCAGTTTGTGCAGGGGCCCACTGCCTTCTCATTTCATGCAGCTGCTGTGCGTTTTACAGCTTGCTTTTCTGTAAGAATTTTGTTTCCTTCATATTTGTGTTGGTAGAAGGGGGGAGGTATGAGCAGAGTGAACCTACTTCTCTTCAAGTGTTTCTTACATCATCAGGAGTCTAGTCTTTCCTCCTGCTCTTATTCCACAGGAATGTTTTGGAGATTAGTGAGAGTAATAAACCCTGCTTGGTGCCTAAGAGCTTCTTTGTGAGTAAAATATCATTATTGTTGAGCCAGAAACAAGCCGCAGGTGTGTTGTATTCAGACCCTGAATAGAGGATTGGGCCGGATCATGTTCCTGAGGCATTGTGCTTTTAGACTGTTGTTTACTGGATCTTTCAACAAAATCACATGGGAAATTGCCTTTGCATTTCCTGTAAAAACAGCTGCAGGGAATCTTCATTACAATAATCAAGAGTCTGGGGATAAATTCTGAGAACTCAGGACCTGGGAAAAGTTCATTTCTCTCCATAAACCATGACATTTTTTTTTCCTACTAGTGGACTGTGGATCCATGGGACTGCAAGAAGTTCTGAGCTACATACTATGTTCTAAGTTCTATTTTCCTCAGTTAGCAGGTCTCATTAAAATATACAGTTGAGGGCGGCTCCTGTGGCTCAAAGGAGGAGGGCACCAGCCCCATATGCCAGAGGTGGTGGGTTCAAACCCAGCCCTGGCCAAAAACTGCAAATAAATAAATAAATAAAATATACAGTTGAATCTCCATAGCTGACCACGTCCCTACGTTGACCACCTCCTTAAGTTGACCTAAGTTTCATAGACTGGACATGTACCACATGTATGTATCATCGCAGTAGGCCCTGTTCCTTATGTTGACCACCTCTATATGTTGACCAGTTTGTTATAGTCTCTTGGATGGTCAACTTACAGAGGTTATACTGTATTTTTATATATTCCTTTTTTGGCTATTTTGAACCTGTAACTGTGTTTTTTCTTGTGTGAGACCTGGTCTCCCTCTGTTGTCCAGACAGGAGTGCAATGACATGGTCATAGCTCATTGCATGTAGCCTTGAACTTCTGGACTCAAGCAATCCTTCTACCTCAGCCTCCCAAGTCACTGGGACTACAAATGTGCTTCATATAGGCTGGTCTTGTACTCCTGTGCTCAAGTGGTCCTCCCACCTCAGCCTCCCAAAGTGCTAGAGTTATGGGCATGAGCCATCATGCCTAGCCAAAGCTGTGATTTTATTGGAATTTATCTTTTACCTTTTTGGTAACTGGAGATGGGACAAGAATGATAAATGTGTACCTAGTATATTGAAGAATCTCAATGACATATTTTTCCCATAATTTCCCCCGCCTGTGCTAGGTTGAGTAGCCCACCTAACAATTTGTAGCCTTTCCTTACATTTATAAAGTGACTCATTTTGGCCTGAAAGCTTAGTCCTATTCAGTTACAACTTCAGTTTTACTTCCAATTAAAATGATTCCTCCTTATTCTCAACCATCCTAACCCCTCACAGCCTCCAATAGAGTAGACCTGGAGGCCTAGTAGCCAGGAAGGAATGTGGATGGGAGATGGAGGGAAGGCAACTCTCCAGGCAGAGTTATAATTCTCTGATCTGGCTCTTACCTCTGAACTCCAACAGGCCCAGCTTACCAGGGGCCACCCCAAGCAGTGCTCCATGAGTGATGCCTTTGGAAATTTAGCCAGTTTGTCTGGCAGCCCCCTAACTTGAGGTGGAACCCTTTGCCTGTGCTGTGCTGGTCTTGGGCAAGGCCTCATCTTCCATCCTGACCATCGCTGGGTCACTTGGACATGCATGTGCTCCTCTTCCCTGCCACCTGTGGGTGGGAGCAGTGGGTGTTATCCCCAGTGATGGCAGCACACAGGCAGACCTGAGTGCCTGGAGGCCATGGAGAGAATACAATGGCAGCCAGCCCCAAATATCCCAGGTAGTTCCCTGAAGTCCTCTCTTACTTGGATTTGGAGGTGTGAAAACATGGGGAGGAAAAGAGAGATAAAATAACTCCACCTAGCAAATGCTTTACCCCTCGGTCCTCCTTCAGGTGCCTCTCTTTAGGCTCCCGTGTGCGACTGGGGTGTGGCAGGAAGGAGACCAACCTGCTAACTGGCCCTTCCCATCAGGTCCTGCGGTGAGCAAGTGGGTCCAGCACAGCAGGCTCTGAGACATGACTCTGGGCTCCTATTGCTTTTGTTCTCAGAGATGACCCTTGAGTCATACTTCTGGGGAAATGGAGGGGAAATCACATATACTCCATAATCCCATCCTGTGACATTAGTAAATTATTAAAAGTCGTTTCCAGTGTCCATGAAGTGTTCACGGGACCAAAAAAGACCTCCAGAGTGCAATTTTGGGTTTTGGCCTCTCTCTTATAGATTCAGACCTTGTTTTAAGGAAAGGATCTTAAAAAGCTGTGCCATTTCCAGGCTTCCTCCACCATAAGCCAGCAGCTCAGGACTTTGCAGCATCTGTTTCATAGGCTGCAGAGAGAGGCACTTGGGGCTCCCCTTGTTCTTAGTTGTGCTCAGGTGTGCAGTTGCTAGATACCTCTGGCTAGATGATGTTGACTGAGAAAATTGTCATGTTGTTTTCAGTCTGAGATGAGAAACGTGCTGTGTCCAAAGTCCAAGAGGAATCTGTTTTCCTGTAATAGGCAGGGGCACTGATTAGGAGCAGTTGTGCAAATCCCTATGAAAAGAAGACAAGAGGCACAGAATGGGGGGGAACAGTCATCTAATATTCTCTACACCAAGTGTGGATGTGACAGGTGCTCTGTGGCTATAGTAGTATTATTAAAGTTGGGGGGAGAAGCCCGCCTCCTGTAGACAGATGGGATGGAGTAGGCCGGGGAGGAGGAGTCTTACATAAAAAGTAAGATCATCTTTATTATCAGTCATCGATGAACACATACATCCTTTGAACCTGAACTGAGATCAATGTCCCCAGCTGAAAATAATAGCTACCACTTATCAAATATGAACTATGCACCAGGCTTTATCCTAAATGGTTGCCATATCACATATTCACATATCCCTTACAACAGAACTATGAAGTGGATCCTACTAATAGCCCTTTTACAGACAAGAAAGCTGAAGCACAGAGAGGTTAAGTAACTTATGCAGGGTCACACAGTGAGTCAGCAATAAAGTATGGATTTGAATGTGAATGTTTTCCTTTCGATCCAAGTTGTATTTATTTATTTTTGGAGACAGAGTCTCACTTTTTTCCCTCGGTAGAATGCCGTGGCATCACAGCTCACAGCAATCTCAAACTCTTGGGTTCAAATGATTCTCTTGCCTCAGCCTCCCTAGTAGCTGGGACTACAGGCACCCACCACAATGCCTGACCATTTTTTGGTTGTAGCTGTCATTGTTGTTTGGCAGACCCAGGCTGGATTTGAACCTGCCAGCTCTGGTGTATATGGCTGGCCCCTTAGCCGCTTGAGTTATAGGCACCATGCCAATTTTCTTCCAATTTTAATAGAACAGTTTTGCGGGCCCCTAAAATTATCATGGTTCTCAGGCACTGTGCTTACAGTAGATGCTTTTATTTATTTATTTAGTTAGTTATTTTTTTAAAGACAGTCACACTTTGTCACCCTCAGTAGAGTGCCTTGGCATCACAGCTCACAGCAACCTCCAACTCTTGGGCTTAGGTGATTCTCTTGCCTCAGCCTCCTGAGTAGCTGGGACTATAGGTGCCCACAACAATGCCCAGCTATTTTTTGCTGCAGTTTGGCCAGGGCTGGGTTCGTACCTGCCACCCTTGCTATATGGGGCTGGAGCCCTACCCAATGAGCCACAGGCACCACCCATGCCTGGCGATTTTAGAGGCAGGGAGGGGGCCTCAGTCTTGTTCAAACTGGTCTCGAATTCTCAAGCTTAGGCAATCCACCTGCCTCAGCCTCCCAGAGTGCTAGGATTACAGGTGTGAGCCATCATGCCCAACTCAGTCCAAGTTTTTACCCTCTGCTATATTACTGCTACCTTGGTATAGGGAGGATTGTTTGGAGGTGGGATATAGTACCCTAAGCTAGGGAGATGAAGCCCATCAGCAGAGGAGTAGAAAGCATACAAATCTTGCTTTTTTAACTGCATATTTCATCTAATTTTCTTTTTTTTTTTTGAGACAGAGCCTCAAGCTGTCCCCCTGGGCAGAGTGCCGTGGCATTACAGCTCACAGCAACCTCCAACTCCTGGGCTCAAGCGAGTCTCCTGCCTCCGCCTCCCAAGTAGCTGGGACCACAGGCACCTGCCACAACGCCCAGCTATTTTTTGGTTGCAGCCGTCATTGTTGTTTGGCGGGTCCGGGCTGGGGATTCAAACCCGCCACTTTAGGTGTACGTGGCTGGCGCCTTAGCCAGTTGAGCTATAGGCACCGAGCCATCATCTAATTTTCTGTGGTATTACTTACACCCTTCTTGGTTGACTTACAGAGTCAGTGAGAATGGGATTTTTATAGTTCATTCAGACTGACACAGAAGGATCAGAGTATCTTGAGGTCACTGTGATGATTATAAGGTGGACTTCAAGGTGAGACAACACCAAAGGTGACCTGGCAAAGGGGGGCATGACCAAGGGCATGACAGTTATTCCCACTTGGACATTCCCTTTTTGTGCCCAAAGCTCAGAGTTTCTGGTTTGATTTCTTTGGAGAACACAGTGTTTAATTTTTAAGATAATATTTTCAGAAGAAAGTTAGAAATTAAACACACACACACACACACACAACTGAGAAAGCTTAAGTCAAAGGGAGAAGCTGAGCTTTGACCAAGTAGCAAGAGAATCTAGAAAATGACCCCCCACACCATTGTTCCTGAATGTTTCTGCAGTTTGTCCAGTTGATTCATGTTGTAGCTCCTCATTGTGCCATTCTCTGGGAGAAACGAAGTATCCCATGGTAATAAATGCCACAGCTAGTGAAAAGCACCTCTTTCCATATTGTTTTAAAATGTGTATACTTTTGCACAAGAGATTTCTCGGGAGCAATAGATCTACCCTGTACCTTAATTGTGGTGGTAATTGTACACATTCATACACATGTTAAAATTCTCATAACTGTATACCCCTTTAGTCAATTTTACTGAATGATAATTTTAAAAGTGAAAAATGGTTAAAAGGAGAAAGGACTTTTACATTTTAAAAAGGAAAATGTTAAAATACTTTCCAATCTTTCTCAATGAGATACATCACATATGATTTTTACTTCTTTTGTGGGGTTTGAGACATCCATTTAAGAAGCAAGACAACTAATGTTCCTTCAGTAGAAGTGGTTTTACAGGAAAGCTAATGGAACTTAAGGGTCAGGACCCATCCTTGGCATAGGCCCATGGGTTAGGGTTCTACTAAGAAGTTGAAGGCTATAATCAGAAGCTGAAGCAGCTCTACCCAGAAAGTGAAGCGTGTTCTTAGTGGCAAGAGAAAACAAGGCTGCAGTAATGATTTCTTTCCATATATGAATTTCTAGAAAATTACAGTGCCATCTCAGTAGAAAGAGACCTAACTCTCCAGAAATTCAGTAATTTGGTGTGCGTGTGTGTGTTTTCCCATTGCAAATAAATATTCACTTCATACCTAATTTGGTACTCATACATGTGCATTCTTTTTCTTAAAGAAGATCCCATAAATTGTATAAGTTTCGGATCCCACAAAACCAGCTCAAAGGTTACAGCCGTATCTTGGGAGTTCACTAACCCAACATTGGTCTATTCTAGTGTTTGGGCCGATGTTTTAAAGATGAGTTTTGCCATCATTCTTCCTGTTCCTGTGGTGATATGCCTAACTCTAATAGTACAAACATTTTATTTGTTAATTCTTTTCTTCTGACCTGTTGGGGACTAGTAAATCATATAATGAAAGGTTTTCATCCTTAAACTCTCAGTAATAGGTTAACAAAATTTCCTGCGTTGGAACATAATGCCTAGAATTTTTTCTACTCATTTCCCAGATCCTGTGTATACTCAGGGGGTTGATGTAACAAGTTATTGTTACATGAGTTGGATTTTTATTATATTTTGCTTGTTTATTATTGTTTATAACAAGACGTTTTATTTAAAAAAAAATAACAAAAGGAAGTGGGGTGTTAGGATTTGATTAGTTTTAAGGACAAAATCTAAACCTTTCAGCTGTTTATTGTAACCATCCTAATCTCGAGGAAAGCCCCCAGCAGTGTATAGTCTGGTCTACATGCAGGTCCATGTAATAGACTTTAGTGAGTACTTGTGGGTTTGGTTTCGGAGGGCTCTGGGAGCACCTGGCTGTGGCTATTTCAGGCTCTGGCTGTAATAAGTGGTGTGAGCTTTAATAAGTCACTTTCTTTCCCTGTGGTGTGGTCTCTAAGGCTCTTCCCAGCTGTGAGATTCTTAGGAGTTTACTACTAGAATTATAGAGCCGGCCTTTCTTCCTGGGAAATTCTGAGATGTCACTGCTCTTGGTAGCCAGCAGAGGGCTGTGACATTTATAGCAGCCTCCTGAGTTTAGGCCTCCTGGATATAGAATTGAAAAGAACAGCAATTCCAAGAACTTAGTGGTGAGCACTTTCAAACCTTATTTTTCATCTCTACCTGTGTCTGATATAGAATCTAGCAATAATTAATAATTGCCATTACCATTAACTACTATAGCATAAACACATCATAATTAATACTTGTTATTAACAACAATAACTTGTGCTCTTATATTGTTTTAGTCCTCATCTGGACAATATTCTTTTGTTGAAATCATCCCTGCTTTCCCTCCATCACCTGATATAGCTCTAATGGGTACAGTATGACTCACAGGTCTCATGGCCAAGCAGTCTTTAGACCCATTTATTCTTCAGAGCTGATGATTCCAATGATAAGTACCTAAGACATCTTCGCTATTTGGTTGTGCTTTAACTTTGACCAGCTGACATCATTGGGCTTTGGGCACAGGACCAGCAAAACCCACATACTTCTCTGTCCCTAAAACCTCTGCTGATAAAAATATTTCTTGTCTAAGGGATAATGGGGATAATGAGGCTGCAGATTTAGTGACAAGCGCATGAGTTCTTAGACACAAGAGGAGATGGAGAATAAGGTCCTGAAAGAATAATGCTCACCACTAAGCTCTAAGGATAGGTGGGCACCCTCTGCTTGTTCCTGTCCATATTACAAGAGACCTAAACCTGGGAGGCTACTAAGTGCCTTGGAATCCAGGGTCTGACACTAAGAATCGCTCTGTGGCTTTCCACTTCCCTGACCTTGTCTCTGGAAAAAGGGCTTTTGGAACATGAAGATCTCACGGAACACATTTGTGTGAAAGTCTTTGGTTTTTGAATAATTTATTGTCATTGTTATCTATGTAGAACATAGGATTCCAGATGGCCCACAAAGTAGCACTTATCCTCATCATATACTGAATGTAGGTGCTGCACTGATGAGAATATTGTCATTTACCAAAGGGCAATGATCAACTATATGGTAGGCATTGTGTCAGGCATTGTTTTTGCATAAATTCAAGGGGGCCATAATCTCTCTCTCCAAGAGTTTATAAGTCAGTGAGGAGAGATGGCTTCTAGGGTGATGTTGTGAAGATTATGACTGTAGGGAGCACAGGTGCCCTATCTCATACCAGGGGCCAGAGAAGACTTAAGAAGATGACACCTGAGCTAAATCTTGAAGGACAAGTAGGAGGCAGCTGGACAAAAAAGCAAGGGAGCATTTCAGAGGGGCAAAGATAGCTGAAGCATACAGAGGTGCACTGCTCATTAATACCAGTCTGGATGTTCTATAAAGAAACCCCCAAATCCCTCTGGTCCAGAGGCCAGAAAATCTGGGTTTATGTTCTTTGTAAAATTCGCTATCCCTGTCACTGTATTATTTTAAGCCTTTTTCCTCATCAGTCCGACAGGTAGACAGCTGAATGTCCTCAAAGATGGTGTCAGCCCTAATTTTCTATGGTTCTGTAATTTGGGTTGACCCTGAGAAGCCAAATGGGAATTGAGAATTCAGTGACTTTGCAGCTTCACTGGTACCTCTGAGGTTAGGGTTAGGGTCAGCTGCTCAGTCAATGTTTATGTGAATAACCTGAACTCAGCACTTCTCACAATAATCGTTTAGAACCAGAGAAATGCGATGTGTGACACTGCTGGCCAGGCAGCAAGGTGCTAAGTGATGAGGCAGAGAATGCTAGATTTGTGCTTTCAAATTGCTTTCTGGGAAAAAGTTAGGAAACTAGCCTGCCTCCTGCATGGCACCCAGTAGTTTTGATGGATTGGGGTTTCCTGCATACTCAGCCTCTGTAGGAGTAAGCCTGTAACCTTGAACTTGGCTTCTGGAAGGCCTTGGAATTCAGTTTCCTCTGAGTCACTCAGGAATGATACAGTTTGCACTGGTCTGCTTTAAAGGGAAAAAGAAATTTGGGGGCTGGAGTAGGGGGAAAGATGATGAAGGTGGTTAGAAACAGGATTATTCCTCATCCTTTTTTCAATTCTCAGCAGCCCAGTATTTCCTTAGCTGATCAAAGCAAAGAGGGCCTATAAGATCTTGTACCTTCGGCTCAGCGCCTGTGGCTCAAGCGGCTAAGGCGCCAGCCACATACACTTAAGGTGGCGAGTTTGAATCCCCAGCCTGGGCCTGCCAAACAACAATGATGGCTGCAACCAAAAAAAAAAATGGCCAGGCGTTGTGGCGGGTGCCTGTAGTCCCAGCTACTTGGGAGGCTGAGGCAGGA
>NW_003852397.1:44474693-44485283 GCF_000181295.1 Otolemur garnettii | reverse complement strand
TTGAGGCTCTGTCTCAAAAAAAAAAAAAAAAAGGTCTTGTACCTTCACTTCTCAGTCTCCTTCACATTCTGGTAATAGGTCCTGTCCTTTGAAGATTGGATCCTTTTACCCAACCAGAATCCAGTTTTCAAAGGACAGGACCTATTTCCAGAATGTGAGGGTGAGGGAGACTAAGTGAGTGTAAGCAGGAAACTCCAAAAGCTGGCCTTGGTATTCTCCCCTAAAAGAAGCCCCTTCCCCCTTCCTGCCAGAAATCAGCAGAGAACTTAAGGAAGTGGGAATTGAGCCAGAAATGAAGACTCTCATTCTTCTGCCAAGTAATAACATGGCTATGGACCTCTGAAGCTGTTGAACAAAAAGTGGCAGGAAAGGGTTTTAAAAACATGAGGAAGTTTTAGGAATTGGGGAAATCTGCCCGAGGTTTAATGTGTCCATTGTTCTTTGAAATTGATTCCCCTATAACCTTGCAGGGTAAAATGGAGTTTGTCCAGAAATGTTGAGGAAAAGTTCTACCTAACATCAGTGATCTCCGAAGAGAGACTTACAGGCAAGTTGAACCACACCTAAGGGTATTCTCAGAGTAAAACTCAAGAACTTCAAATAAACACTGATTCCCAATGTCTTATTGAGGAAAACATGGAAAGAGAAGGCAAAGGGAGACAAAGGACCGGTAATCAGACTGAGAGATTTCTTCAAGGGTTTCTGCTTGGAGACAAAACCCCATTAAATATCACCTTGTTTCCACTGTAGCCTGTGGAGTCTGAAGAAGATAGTTTGAGGTTTGTTTTTCTCCTCTTCAGAGCCCATGCATTCCAGGTAAGCCTACATGAAGCCTCTATCTCTATGAAGGAATATGATCTAAGACTGCTACAAGTTTGGAAAACCTTTGTACCTTATTGCTGCTGATTTAGGCAACCAAAAGGATTAATGATGTGTTGGGTGGGGTGGTTGAAACAAGATTAAACTATAGCGAAGCTAATTGTTGCATCAGCCTGAATCGATCAGGGATGGGCCAGCTGTGGGGGAGAAAGTCAAAGCCTGGCCTTCCTGTCTCTCAGGAAACTGCATTGGAAAGGGAAACACATTGGTTCCCTGCCTTGGAATGAGGACTGCATCTGGAAATCTATACATAAGAGTTTGACACCAGGACAAATACAGCTTTATATAAGGTAGTATCTGGTGGCCACTGTCTTTAGGATCTTGTGGTTACTTGGAAGTTTCACTCTAGAGCAACATGAGGGACCCTTGAGTAACAGTGCGAAAGAGAGGTCTTTCTTTACAACACAGGCATGCTTCTTGGCCTGTTTCCACCCTGCCTCTAGGCCCTAAATGCAGTGCCACTGCAACAAGTATCATCAGTTGCAAGAAATAAAAAGACTGTGTTTACAACACTGTATGAGACATAGAGAACATATCTCAGAAGGCATTCTTTCCGATTGTTATTATTATTATTATTTTTGCAGTTTTTTTTTTTTGGCCGGGGCTGGATTTGAACCTGCCACCTCCAATATGTGGGGCCAGCCCCCTGCTCCTTTGAGCTACAGGCACTGCCCTTTTCTGATTATTTTTGTGCCATAATTGGTGCCACCTGCCATTTTGTACAAGTCATCTATGAGCTTCACGGCACCGTGGATCGTTTCCGCCTTGGACATTCTGAATGTGATATTCCTAGTTCCTATCAAGTGTATCATTGGGATTACTTGGTAGAGTGGGAGGGGCAGCCTAACTGCTGCTCTTCTGCCACATGCGTTCCCTGTGCTCTGTTGGTCTCTCTGCCTCTGTGTTATAAATGGTGTGGTTATGAGAAGCTGCCCTTTAATTTCTGTCGTCTCCCCGAATGGGGATTTTCACATGTTTCTAATTTGGTTGGATCAGACTCACCTCTGAGAAGCTAATAACACCTTAACTCACATACAATCTGATCCCACAACATGCCCTCCTAGACAGTCATTCTCAAACCTTGCTGCATATTACAGCCACCTGGGGAGTTTTTAAAAAGCCAGACGCCCAGGGTACAGCCCAGACCTGTTTAAATAGGTTCTCTTTGGGGGGACACATGCTTCTTCAGCATTTTAAAATCCACCCTGGGGAGTCACTACAAAGTGTAGCAAAATTTGAGACCCAGTGTTCAACAATTTCCAGAAATTTGGTGTTGGGACTGAGGACAAAGCTCTGCCCCCCACGTAGGTGACTGACAGGACTGCAGAGGACAGCATTTGCCTCGAGGAGCAAGAGGGCAAAGGAGCCTTCCAGCTGCAATCGTCAATGCCTTCCAGACCACTCGAGAAGCAGCATGGTCTGTGAGAGCCCCTCTCTGTGATTGACAAACAGCACAAACTCCTCTGAGCTAACAGGCTGACATGTCCAGCCTGACTGGACAACCACACTGACAGTTTAAGCCTAGGACGGCACAGATGAGTGTTTCTGCCCACTTGCGTGTCAGCTATTCTTGAGCATACCTTTTCAGCGTGAGCCATGCCCCAGCTTTTTGAACAAAGTCTTCCCTTCATAATTGGAAAGGCAGTTGAGTTGAGTAACATTAAACACACACACACATATACAGAAGGGAGTGAAGGCGTGTTTAACAAGAGAGCTAAAAGACTATCACAACTGGTCTGGGCCCTACCCCATACCCCACTCTCCCTCAATTACCACAGATGTGCCAGAGACCATTTTCAACTGGTGCCGAAGAAAAGCAGAGTAGGACATGGACCCTCCCTCAACATAGCTCTTTGCATTTGAGGCTTAGATTTGCTAGCCAGGGGGTGGGGGAACACAATCTCCCTGGTATCTATTTCCAACATTCAAGAACAGTTGGAACAGGGCTGCCTCCTTGCTGGGGGGAGGGGCACCTGCAATTGGCAGTGACTGATGCCTGGTTTTTCTACGAAGGGTGGCAGAAAAGACTGAGCTCAGCCTTGGTGGGAATCTTACCTTCTGGGGATCATGGAAAGGGGATAGGTATAGGATAGGTAAAAAGTGACGTTCCTGGACATGTGTGGGGATTCTTGTTCTGTATTATGAGGCAACAGACCAGCAAAATAAGGACTCTCTGAAGGACAAATATATGACCCCTTCGGGAACCTGAAAATATCTGGGGCAGGGGCATTCTTGGAAAAGATTAACTGGTAATTGTGTAAATCTTTAAAAGCATGGCCACTACATGTTTGCAATTATAAATACATGTTTAAGATTTAAAAAGAAAAAAGTGGAAAAATAACAGAACAGTAAAATCAAAAAGTACAAATTCTGTGAAATCTCAAGAGAACTACCAAGAGAAAGCCCTTGTTAACATCTTCCAAATATAATAGTTCTATTTACATATATATGTATATATATATATAACACATACATAAACACACACAAATTAGCTGTACATATTCACATACTCAATGGGGCCTAACATGTGGTGTTTTGCAACGAATTATCTTTCAGTCAACAATCAGTCCTGGAATCCTCTTCAATAAATGGTGCTGGAAAACTTGATATCTACATACAGAAGAATAAAACTAGATCCCTATCTCTTGATGTATTAAAAAATCAACTCAAAATGGATTAAGGACTTGAATTTAAGACCCCAAATTATAAAATTACTAGAAGAGAACATAGGGACAGTGGTGTAGTCAAGGATTTTATGGTAAAGGCTTTAAATACTCAGGCAACAAAAACAAAAATAGGCCAATAAAACTACCTTAAACCAAAAAGCTGTGCACACCAAAGGCAACAGCCAAGCAAGGGAGTCCTGGAGACATCTTGTAGAATGGGTGAAAATATTTGCAAACTACTTATCTAACAAGGGAATTATACCCAGAATATACAAAGAAGTCAAACAACAGCCAAAACAAAGCAAACAAAACTTCAAATAATCCCAATAAAAAGTGAGCAAAAGATTTGACAGACATTTCTCAAAAGAAGACATACAAATGGCCAATAAGTACATGAAAAAATGTTCAACGTTATTAATTATCAGGGAAATGAAAATCAAAACCACAGTGAGGTATCATTTCATCCTGGTTAGAATGACTATTGTCAAAAAGTCAATAAATAACAAATGCTGGCAAGGATGTGGAGGAAAGGGAACTCGCTGTCGGAGGGAATATAAGTTAACATTACAGACAACAGTATGGAGGTTTCTCAAAAAACTAAAAATAGAGCTATGATATAATGCAGCAATCCTACTAGGTGTCCAAAGGAAAGAACATCAGTAGAGCAAAGAGATGTCAGTACCCCTGTGTTTATTGCAGTGCTATTCACAATAGCCAAGATGTATCCAATGATGGATGAGTGGATAAAGAAAAGATGGCATAGCTACACAGTGGAATGCTGTTCGTCCATGAAAAAGAAGGAAATCTTGTCATTTGCAGCAACATAAATGGACCTGGAGGTCTTTATGTGAAATAACATAAGCCAAACACAGAAAGACAAATATCATACCTCCTCACTTGTGCGGGAGCTAAAAATGTTGATCTCACGGATGTGGAGTGTAAAATGATAGTTATCAGAAACTGGGAAAGGTGGGAGGGGAGGATGAAGAAAAGTCGCGTAACGGGTACAAACACACAGTTAGGTAGAAGGAAGATGTTCTAGTATTTGGTAGCACAGTAGAGTCACTACACTTAATAATCATTTATTATCTGCTTCAAAGTAGCTAGACGAGGAGACTTAGAATGTTCCCAACACAAAGAAATGACAAATATTTGAAGTGATGGATAACCTAATTGCCCTAATTTGATCATTACACGTTGTATGCACGTGTCTAAATATTACATGTACCCCATAAATACTTATAATTATGTATTAATAAAAATTAATTAATTAATTAATTAAAAACCACAATTAGTCCTGAGTGTGTTCTATATTAACAAATACGCATCCACAGCATTTTTAGTGTCTGCAAAGTATTCCTTTGTATACAATTTGTTTATAATTTTATGTGTAATATAACAAAGTATTCCTTTGTTTCATAATTTGACTAGTTACATTTATAAGTCTCTTTTCTTTCCTTCATTTCTCGAGATGCACCTAGGAGGGGGAGGGCTTGGGCTACAAGCTAATAGTTTTTTCTACATTGACAACAAAGTTGTTTCTTATTTTACTATTTTCATAATTAATTCTGCCATAATTCTTGCAATGCTGGAATGGAAGCTCTGCAAGAGTAAGCACATTTTCTGTTCTCTTCATGACGAATTCTAAATGCCTGTGTCTGCTTGAGCCATCATAACAAAATCCCATGACTAGATAGTCAGGTTCTGGTGAGGGCTTTGTTCCCAGCTTGTAGATGGCTGCTGTCTTGCTGTGTCCACACGTGACACACAGAGAGAGAGAGCCAGTTCTCTGGTGCCTCTCCCTACAAAGGTACTAATCGGATCACGAGGGCTCCACCCACATGACCTCATCTAACTCTATTACTTTTTAAAGGCCCCATCTCCTGATATCATCACATTGGAGGTTAGGGATTCAACATATGAACTGTGGGGAAGGGGAGGAAGACCCAAACGTTCAGTCCATGTGTGTTTCCAATTAATGAGATATATAGTGTTGATTTATTAACATTGAATTCAGGAGTAATACCACTACAATTCATGCTCCAATGGGGTTTATCTAACAGTATTTTCTCGCATTTGGGAACACTTCAGCACTGCGCTTTCAGGCCATTTAAAACAGTAAAATGAGGAACCAAAAGCACAAAAATACAAAAGATATGTCATTACATAGACCATGAAAAGGATGCCTGTTTAGAGTATAAGGACTAAAACAGGAAGGCAGAGTACCACCTTCTGCAACTTCCCCTGGGAATATGTGTGTTAAGGTGACCAGACATCCCACTTTTGGCAGGAAAGTCCCGATTTTTAGCAATTTGTCCCGTGTCCCATGGCATTTTTAAAAAGTCCTGATTTTTGGAAAGAATGCATGACAAGCTAGGGAACAGCAGGAGAACAGGAAGGGAATATTCCTGTGGCTATTTCACCAGGATATGAGTTTTATATTATTTTTGTTAATTTTATAATGTTAAACTTTAATAATAACAAATAATTGTTGAGAACTGATCGTCGAGAACTGCTTATCAAAGTTTGTATTTTTGATTGGTTGTTAGAATTCAACCACCGTTGTTTGGACTTAATGAACAATGGCATTTTTTGGCATTGGCAACCACGAAAACATTTCGTAACTGTCTGTCAGATAATACACATCGTACTGCGTGCTAGTGCTAGTTAAACAAGTGATGTCAAAATATTCAGATAATTTAGGTAAATAATTTATTTATTTCATGAATTTAGCAGACAGTACTTGTATTATTTATATTTTATGGTGGCAGCAAAAAGTCTAGCGCCAGCCTTAAAAGTGACACTTATGACTTACGAGGTATCATTATTATAAAAAATATATTGATAAGGAAAAGGTCAAATCTTGGGCATCAGCAAAAATCACGATAGAGAGCAAATGGTTAGAAATATTTCATCATTTTGAAACAAACCATGTTACATACAATAATGCACTACAAATTGTGGGATACACGTTGTCTTAACCAGGAATTAATGCTGTGATTGAACACGTTTTTTCTACAGTAAATAAAGTGTGGACATCAGAAAAATCACAATTAAGTGTTGAGACTTTGAAAGCCATTTTATGTGTGAAATATAATTTAACAAATTCTTGTGAAAAATTTCATGACCTTCTAAACAACGACAGCAATCTACTAAAAAAATTCACTCAAATGAGAAATATGCCAAAGAATAAAATAATACTATACATAATTTTTTAATGTATTATATTTGTAAATTGTACTTATGTTGAAATAAAAAAATGTATTACAATACTGTTTTTGTGTTCTATGATAATTTTTGTTTCTCCATATAGACCAAATTTTTAATTAAGAACCCCTACCCCCACCCCACCCCACCCCCATCAATGGTGTCTGGCTTTGCCAATGTTAAAATCTGGTCACCATAGTGTTGGGGGACTCAGAGTTTTCACTGCTCTGCCCATGTTCATGAATGACAGTGGAGATGCTGCAAGTATTGATCTTGGAGTTACAAATAAATTTTTGAAAGCAGGTAAATTCACAAGTAATGAGAATCAACTGTATTTTCATAGGGTATAGTCCTAGAATTGGACTTTTGAATAACAGACTATACACACTTCAGATACTAAACAGATACTGTGAAATTTCTACCCCGCTTCACAGAAAGGTGTTATTAGTTTGCTTTGTGTTCACTTTCCCACGTTCTTGTTCACTCTAGACCCAATCTTTAACTTCTATCTTTACAGTGCCTAGCATGGAGCCAAGCATATCGCTGGTGCTTAATCACTGATTCTTGGTTGATTAATTAATGAAATAGAGAATGAAGGAATGAATACTCCACTGCTGGCTCTTAATTCACAGTCATTTAGTTGTATGTTTTCCAGCTTTCTCTGATTTTGATCTTGACACTAGTCTCGAGGTCTGGGTTTTTCTACCCTGACTGTTAGTGAGTCCAAACCAGAGTGAAAAAGCACCAATTCTGAAAAAGGTGAGGACTCCAGGGCCCAGCTTCTTCTCCAAAAGGGCCAAGAGCGACAAGCACAAAGTACCGGTGCCTTACCGAGCTGATAGGCAATTGATTTTTTTATTTCAGTAAATTATCAAACATTTTTTAAAATCAAAGACAACTCTAATTAACACCAAAGGAGATTAAGCATGCATGCAAGTTTTTCACTAACTTTAATGAATTAGTTGGGTTGCTGGAACATTACTCAGGACTGGAAGAATAAAGGGCAGATATGTGCTTCTCAGCCTGCTGAGCATGATAATGAGGTCTCCACCTCATTTGCAGGGAAAATGTTCTTTAGCGAGTGCCCACGACTGACTGAGATAATGAATCTCTGCCCAATTTTCTCCAATTTTATTAATAGATTATTTTACAGACTCATGCAATTATAAATTAGCTATTCAACAGCACACAATGGAATTTATAAACAAATTTGGTTAAATGCTTTCCTTGATTGCACTGTGTGTATAACATCTTTAAAATAGGGATTTGATTCTTAATTTACACCATCAATTAATGTTTGCACACATTGTATTAATCAGTTCCCCTTGCCAGGAAGAGTCCCACTTGTTTATTGGTGCGCTTGTATTAGCATTTGCTGAGCTTCTCTGATTACTGATCTGGAATCCCTAGGAAAAGAGGGAGAAAGGAATACTAGCTTATGTTTACAACATGCTAAAGGAAAAATCAGGTTCAAAATAATGTGAACGATATAATGCCATTTTGTTCATCTAAAAGACTCTAGAAAAAAATACCCCAGACTGTTGATCATAGTTATTTCCAGGCGATAGGCTTCCTGGGGATTAATTTTCTTTCTTTTTGCTTTCCTGAGTTGTGGGATATTTTTCTCCAGTGAATATGTATTATTTGAATAATATTACATAGAGCCTTACATATACATACACTAAAATATAGAAAGCATTAGGTGGTTGCTAGGGGTCTGGAAAGTCAACAAATCCTTGTATAAATAAATGGACTACAAATATCTCTCCCATCCTAGATGGGAATGATGACTGTGACACTTAAATTTAATTATATTTCAAACACAGGCTCTAATCTCACAGAAGGGAGTTCGGGAGCTGATCTTAGAAAGCTTTAAGAACAGTCTTCAGGGTGGCACCTGTGGCTCCATGAGTAGAGCACCAGGAAGGGTGGTGGGTTCAAACCCTGCTCCGGCCAAACTGCAACAGAAATAGCCAGGCATGGTGGCAGGGGCCTGTAGTCCCAGCTACTTGGGAGACTAAAGCAAGAGAATTACCGAAGCCCAAGAGCTGGAGGTTGCTGTGGGTGACCAAAGTGAGATTCTGGCTCAAAAAAAAAAAAAAAAAAGTCTTTTTGATACTGTAAAGCTAAAGACAAAAAGGATTTTACATAAACACTTTACCCTAGACGGTAAATTTGTTTCTTTGGGGCATGGGTCAGCAATGTAGTGTACTCTAGAGTTGAACAAATAAGTAAATGTAGGTCAAAGAAAGAAGCTACGAATGCAAAAAGGGAAGGCTAAAATGTTCCCTACAGTGCTGGATTAGAGCAGGAGATATTAGTATGAAGTTACCTTTATTTCATATCCATATATTTTTCTGTATTTTAGTAAATAATGCAAATACAGGAATAAATGTCCCTGTGTGTGCATACACGGGTCACAGCACACATAAGTATTTCCTTGCTCTGTCAACTGGTAGGGCCTAGAAGCAATGACACCCAAGGTCTATAAAAACAGCATCCACATCTCCTTTCTCCATGTGACTCTTCAATAAAAAGGACCGAGGCCAGTTGGAGAAAGGGTTGGGACAGGAAAAATGGGGCAAGTCAAAAGGACAGAAGGGCCAACTTGAAACAACTCCCAATGGCCAAGGCTAGAATAGTTTTTTTTTTAATTTCAGATTAATATGAGGGTATAAACGACTTGGTTGCAATGTTTGTGTTTGTTACGTAAGGTCCCTATTGTAGTTGTGTTCTGCACCTAGGAGGCGAGCCATATACCCCTACATTATGTCTGTTGGGGGGAGCACACCAATTCTCTTTCCTCCTCCCCTCTCCTCCACTTCTCTCCCTCCCAACTTGAATTAAATGAAATAGATGCTCTTTTGTGGACATATATTAGTTCACCTACTTGCTTCATATTAGTATCGAATACATTGAATACTTGCTTTGCCCTTCTTGTGATACGTTACTAAGAAGAATGTGTCACAGCTCCATCCAGGTTAATACAAAAGATGTAAAGTCTCCATCTTTTTAATGGCTGAAAAAAATATATATTGAATGCAAAATCAGAATAAATTGTAGTAGAATGAGTAGTATGCCAATATTAATTTCTTAATTTTGATAAATGTATCATGGTTATAGAAGATATTAACATTAAAAGAAGCTGGGTGAAAGGTATACTGGATACTGCCTTCTGTACTTTTTTTTTTTTTTTGAAACAGAGTCCCACTCTGTCACCCAGGCTAGAGTGCCATGGTATCAGCCTAACTCACAGCAACCTCAAAGTCCTGGGCTGAAGTGATCCTCCTACCTCAGCCTCCTGAGTAGCTGCGATTACAGGTGCGCACCCAGACGCTCATCTGATTTTTCTATTTTTAGTAAAGACTGGGTCTTTCTCTTGCTGAGACTGGTCTCAAAATCCTGAGCTTGAGCTATCCTCCTGCCTGGGACTCCCAGAGTCTCTCTGTACTATTTTTATACATTTTCTGTAAATACAAAATTTTATAAATA
This sequence comes from Otolemur garnettii, assembly GCF_000181295.1. NCBI lineage: Eukaryota > Metazoa > Chordata > Mammalia > Primates > Galagidae > Otolemur > Otolemur garnettii. The sequence continues at coordinate 44,475,039 of NW_003852397.1, read as the reverse complement.
TTTTCAATCAATACCAAGAGGAAACTAAATTAAATAAAGCAAAAATTCATTTGACTCTTTTCCACTTCACAATTTAAGCTAATCTTTCTTTTTAATGTTAAAAAAAAATTCCTAAGCTGTTTAATTTCTTCCATTCTGAGTTTGTTTATGTTCTTTTGGACTCAGAAGGGCTCAAATACCGGAAAGTCACCTGTGAAATGCCTTGCCCAGGTGGATGCAAGAAATACCTAGAACTAATTATGGACAAAAGTATATCTCTCCGGCTCAGCGCCTGTGGCTCAAGCGGCTAAGGCGCCAGCCACATACACCTAAGGTGGCAGGTTCGAATCCAGCCTGGACCCGCCAA
>NW_003852397.1:44468866-44474524 GCF_000181295.1 Otolemur garnettii | reverse complement strand
AAAAAAAAAAAAAGTATATCTCTCCAATGTTCTCAGTGTTGCAAAATGCCAGGGAGTTCCTGCAAAGCTGAAATAGCTAACCTTTGGATGCTTTACCTTTGGGCTCCATTAGTCACAATTGTTACTAAGCAGAGTTGGGATTTCTTTTTTTTTTTTTAAACCATATATGCCAGTATGAAAGAAATACTTCCAGAAAAAGTCTGGCTTTTGGATTCCGTTAGTAACAAAAGAGGGAGATTTTAGAGAATTTCCTTAACCTGAGATGATCATTCCAAATTTTAGGCTGCATCAGGATCATTTGAAGGGGCTTATTAAACCCCAGATTCAGTGGGGCTGGGGTCGGACATGAGAACTGCATTTCTAACAAGTTTCCAGGTGATGTTGCTGCTGCTGGGCTGACCACAGTTCAGGAGCCACTGATTTGGAAGAACTAATGTATTTTAGAACTTATTGTACCCAATATGGGGAAAAGGCTTAAACCAAGGTGCAAAATCAGCAATCCAAGGGTAGAATCACCTGACTTTGTTTTTTCTTGTGCTCTGAGCAATGACACAGCTTTTTATTTATCCTGAAGACTTCCATCTTCTGTAAAAGATGTTTGGCTATCTATTTGCTGGAGCAGAATAGGCTTCCTTAAGTGTTTTCTTTATGAATAGGAATGCCAAGGGGAATGTCTTTAGTTCATCAGTTCTCAAATGTGCATGAGAATCACTTGGAGTGTTTATTTAAAAAGCATATTTCTGGGCCCCACCCAAGAGACTTTGATTTATTAGACAATAATAACAGTAAGCATTTCTGATATACCTTTGCTATGTGTCAGGCACTATTATAAGCACTTTACATGTACGAATTCATTTAATCTTCACAAGATGCAAAAATTCTCAATAAAATCCTAGCCAATAGATTACAGCTTATCATTAAAAAAAGTCATACGTCATAATCAAATAGGTTTTATCCCAGAGATGCAAGGCTGGTTTAAAATATCCAAGTCCATTAACATAATCCACCATATCAACAAAAACAAAGACCATATGAGTCTCCCAATAGATGCAGAAAAAGCATTTGATAAAATTCAACATCCTTTTCTAATTAGAACTCTGAAGAATATATGCATCGGTGGCACATTCCTTAAACTGATCAAAGCCATCTATGACAAACCCACAGCTAATATTATACTGAATGAAGTCAAACTAAAAGCTTTTCCACTCAGAACTGGAACAAGACAAGGTTGTCCTCTATCACCACTATTCAACATAATGCTGGAAGTTCTAGTCAATACAATCGGGACAAGGTAATAAAGGGCATCCAAATGGGGGCAGAAGAAGTGAAACTCTCCCTCTTTGCCGACGGTATGATCTTATAGTTAGAAAACTTCAAAGACTCAACCACAAGTGATCAAAAAAGACAGTAATGTCTCAGGATATAAAATCAATGTCCACAAATCAGTATCCTTTGTATATGCCAATGATTGTCAGGACACAATTCCCTTCTCAGTAACTTCAAAGAAAATGAAATACCTAGGAATACACCTAACAAAAGAGGTAAAGGACCTCTATAAAGAAAACTGTGAAACACTAAGAAAAGAAATAGCATAAGATAATAACAAATGAAAGAACATACCATGCTCATGGCTGGGAAGAATCAACATTGTTAAAATGTCTATAGACTCTGACCCAAAGCAATCTACAGATTCAATATAATCCCCAATTAAAATACTAACATCATACTTTCAAGATTTGGAAAAAATAATTCTTTATTTTGTACAGAAACAGAAAAAATCCCATATAGCTAAGACAATTCTTAGTAATAAAAACAAGGTCACAGGCATTAGCGTACCAGACTTTAGGCTGTACTACAAGGTATAGCGATCCAAACAGCATGGTATTGGCACAAAATTAGAAACATAGACATGTGAAATCAAATAGAAATCCATGAGATGAAACTAACATCTTACAACCAGCTGATCTTCAACAAACCAAACAGGAACATACAGTGGGGGAAAAAATCCCTATTCAATTAATGGTGCTGGAAGAACTGGATAACCACATGTAAAAGACTGAAACTGGACCCACACCTTTCTCCACTCACCAAAATTCATTCAAAATGGATAAAAGATCGTGCTTGCTTCGGCCACACATACACTAAAATTGGAATGATACAGAGAAGATTAGCATGGCCTCTGAGCAAGAAGGACACACAAATTCATGAAGCATTCCATATTTTCAACAACAAAAACAAAAAAAAATGGATAAAAGATCTAAGTCTAAGGCATGAATCAATAAAAATCCTTGAAAAAAGTGTGGAGAAGACACTTGAAGATACCAGCCTGGGGAAAGATTTTATGAAGAAGACTTCTGTGGCAATTGCAACAGCAACAGAAATAAACAAATGGGACTTAATTAAACTGAATAGTTTCTGTGCAGCTAAGGAAAAAACAACCAAAGCAAATAGACAACCATCAGAATGGGAGAAGATATTTGCATATTATGAATTGGACAAAAGCTTGATAACTAGGATCTACAGAGAACTCAAAGTAAGCAACAAAAAAAAGCCAACAATCCCCTATATCAATGGACAAGTGAGATGAATAAGAACCTTCTTTAAGGAAGACAGACAAGGCTCAGCTCCATAGCTCAGTGGTTAGGGCACCAGCCACTTACACCAGGGCTGGCAGGTTCGAACCCTGCCCGAGCCTGCTAAACAACAATGACAACTATAACAAAAAAATAACCAGGCAGCATGGCAGGCACCTGTAGTCCCAGCTACTTGGGAGGCTGAGGCAAGAGAATAGCTTAAGCCCAAGAGTTTGAAGTTGCTGTGAGCTGTGACACCATGGTACTCTACTGAGGGCTACATAGTAAGACTGTCTCAAAAAGAAAAAAGAAGACAGATGAATGGCTAACAAACATGAAAAAATGCTCTTCTTCTCTATCAGAGAAATGCAAATCAAAACCACCTTAAGATATCATCTAACCCCAGTGAGAATGGCCCATATCACAAAGACTCAAAGCTGCACATGCTGGCATGGTTGTGGAGAGAAGGGAACACTTCTACACTGCTGGTGGGACTGCAAACTAATACAACCCTTTTGGAAGGAAGTATGGAGAATCCTCAAAGAACTCAAATTCGACCTCCCATTTGATCCTGCAGTTCCATTACTGGGCATCTACCCAGAAGACAAAAAATCATTTTATCATAAGGACATTTGCACTAGACTATTTATTGCAGCTCAGATTACAATCACCAAAATGTGGAACCAACATAAATGCCCACCAATCCAGGAATGTATTAACATACTGTGGTATATGTATACTATGGATTACTATACAGCCACTAAAAAGGATGATGACTTTACATCTTTTATATTAATTTGGATGAAGTTGAAATACGTTCTTCTTAGTAAAGCATCACAAGAATGGAGAAGCAAGAATCTAATGTACTCAATTCTGATATGACAACAATTGATGCTCTCACATGGTGGGGGTGGGGAAGGGCGGTGAGGAGAGAAAGGGAAGGAGGGGGGGTGTGGGGCCACAGTGTGTGACACACCTTTTGGGGGTAGACACTATTAATAGAGGGACTTCATCCAGCAAATGCAAGTGGTGTAACCTAGCTCATGGTACCCTCAATGATTCCTCAACAACAAAAAAAAAAAATCCTCACAAGAGCCCTATGAAGTACCTACTATTACTATTCCCATTTTACAGATGAGGAAACCAAAGCTCAGAGCTAGTCAGCTAGTTATCAACTAGTTAGTGGTGGAGCCTGTGTGTACACCCAGGTAGTAGGATCCAAAGCCTCCTATCCATGGCAACTCACACCTCTTGTCTGATGTAAGGCTCCATAATTTGAGTTCTCCAAAAGGAGACTTTAGAATAACCCTCTGAGGAACCCTGAAAAATACATCTTAAAGAAGCTGGGCTTTTACTCATAGACTCCTTTCCTTTCCCTTATTTGTTGAGAGAGGGATGTCTTGTTAGGCGCATATTCCCTGGCACTAACAAGTTCCTTTGAAAGCAGAGAAAGTCTTCAAGCAGAATAGTGAAGAGACTCGTGAAGAGGAACCATTTGTCTGCAGCCAAACTACGAAGTGGGTTATAGGGATTTAGGGCAGAGCATCAGTGGAATATGCATCTTAATATGCCATCCCAGGTGATTCAGGGAACACACTTTGATAAACATGATTTTAATTTGAGGATTCTAGTTGGGCTGCCCTGCTGTGGTGGCTCAGGTCATAACAACAGAGTTCCAAAGGACAGGAAATTAAATGGTTTCCCCCTTCTCTTTTCATTCTCAGCCCCCAAAACTGTTCCTCTAAAAAGTGAGCAAACTAAACCAGTAATTCCTTAAGTTCCTGCAGTTCAATCCTGCCTCCTGTCCTAGAGAGACGCATCATATAATCATTTGGAGAAAGCTGGGTCTAAATGATTACAAGAAGGCTCAAGTTCTCTAGATCAACATAGAGGAGGAGAAATTTGCTTCCGTATCTTTATTACGATTTACTCATTTCAACTCTGTTTAAAAATTTATCACTGATTCCCCTACTCCTTCCTAATAAAAATGAACAGAACCCAGAACCCAAATCATGGAAAGAACAGAGGATGAAGTTCAAGAGCCGTCTAAAAATAATACACTGTATTTAATACTCCTGTCTTCCGTGGCACTTGCTGGGTCCTGGTAAAACAGTACAACACCAAGAAGGTAGTGAAAAAGAACTAGAACCAGAGACGTCAGAGGCTGAAGGGGAGACCTAGGAAAGCTTCTAATTCAGAGACCAAAAACTCAGATACTTTTAGGGGCCAGACGTTTATAGTTCATGGCTAGTTATATAATTAACGAAAAGCAATTATGGAAATAAAGTGCATGCAATCGAGAGAGGTGAGGCCTGTGGCAAACTAGAAAATGCACACACTGTCTAATGAAGAATACTGGGCTGGCCACAAGCAAAGCAAAACAAAATTGAATTAAAAACTCTGAGGCTGTTCCTCGTCTCCAGATTACTCATTTGTTGAATACTCAATATAGTCTCCTTTTAGCTCAAAGAAGACAGATGTCTAGAGTCTCTGAGGAGCTTACATTTAGCTAGTACATGCTCATAAAGCCATACTTGTTCCCACATAAGCAGGGTCCAGTTATACCTATTCTTAAATATCTGGCTGTCACCTCCAAGCTCACACAATTAGCAGATCAAAGAAATGAAAAATATAGCTTCTCTCTTTTCTGTCTCCTGCCCTTGAAAGTTACATTTTACATTCATCATATGGAAAAGCAAATGCATGTCATGTTTTAAAAACAGTAAGTGCATAGATGAATGTATTTATCTGTGTGAAACAGATAACTTTCTGATGAAAGGGGCCTTAGTTTGTACCAAAAATTCATCAGGAAGGCAAAGCTGTTGCAGGATCCCATTGATGGTCTAAATATTTAGGTTCTTTCTTTTGTTGACACATTCTCCATAGAATACTTGTACATGGCTCGGCGCCTATAGCTCAACCAGCTAAGGCGTCAGCCACGTACACCTAAGGTGGCGGGTTCGAATCCCCAGCCCGGACCCGCCAAACTACAATGACGGCTGCAACCAAAAAATAGCCGGGCGTTGTGGCGGGCGCCTGTGGTCCCAGCTACTTGGGAGGCGGAGGCAAGAGACTCGCTTGAGCC
>NW_003852397.1:44457285-44468466 GCF_000181295.1 Otolemur garnettii | reverse complement strand
CCAGGAGTTGGAGGTTGCTGTGAGCTGTGAAGCCACGGCACTCTACCCAGGGGGATAGCTTGAGGCTCTGTCTCAAAAAAAAAAAAAATGCCAATGTTTGCCCACAGTCAATAGTTGAACAACCCATTGATTGTGAGTGGAAATGCCACAGGTATTTACCTCCTCGGGCTGAAAGCAGGATGTCAGCTCCAGGAGGTGAGGATATTTTCCGTTTTGCTCACCTTTGTATCACCAGGCACCTAGAAGCAGGCCTGTCACAAAAACAGCTGTCTGGAAGATTCACATTATGAAATATTTCAAAACCAGCTTGTCCTGCAGAGGTCCTTCCCCTCTGGTGCTGAGTAATTGGGGAGGTGGAGCTGGAAAGAAAAAGTCCCAGGGACCGTCTGGAATGGTTTTAGGAAACAGCAAGAGTCTGAAGGCTGGGAGAGGTTAGAGGTTGAAGTGAGGGAGAAACAGAAGCCCTTGTGCTCGGTGTTCACAGTGAAGAGGCAAGAGAGCCGGGACAAAAGAAGGATTTGCTCAGCCGAGCAGGCAGCACACAGCTGAGGGGAAGGAAAAATGTAACTGGTGGGGTGAGAGAGTGAGAGGCGTTTGGCAGGGTTTTGAAAAGTCCTTTTACCAGAGTTGCTAGCGTCTCTCTAAGCTTTCCTGGTCCACAGGGCTCTCTGTACAAGGAATGCAAAGCATTGGATAGATAACAAGCTTGAAATACCCTATAAGGGAGACAGTGGCTCACACCCAGGAAGTGTGGATTGGAACAGCCACAGAGAAAGAAAATTGAACAAAGGGTGGCCTTGTGAATTTCGGCTTGAAGGGAGCCCATCTGGAAGAAGTGCAGTGGGAGTGATAGCTTTAATCTCCCTTCAAAGTGGCTTGAAGGTGTGTGTTCCCAGGAACACAGAATCCTCAAGAACTATGTGCTTGTCAGTCAGTCCTTCCTTCCTTCCTTCCTTCCTTCCTTCCTTCCTTCCTTCTTTCCTTCCTGCCTGCCTGCCTGCCTTCCCTTCCCTCCCTCCCCATTTCTTTCCTTCTTTCTTTCTCGCTCTTTCTCCTCTTTATTTAAGTAAATATGCCCATGGAAGTTACATTAGGCATTCCCCCCCCCCTTTTTTTTAACTAAACCATAAAAATATTCTGTGAAGCTTTATATCACTGCAATTAAGCAAAAGAAAAGCAGGGTCTTCTGGAAGGCTGAAGAAACTTTCGATCCCATTAGGGCCACTGGGAGATTTGCTGAGCAAAGTCAGAGAAGGTTAATGTCTAACCAGGGCTTAATTTATGATCTGAGTGTACAAACCACTTATAAGACCATACAGCTGACTAATGAATTTATTAAGGAGATTAATGCTTATTATCTGCCATTTCAAGCTGTGCTGGTATGAGCTAACTTGATTGTTATACCTTAGAACATGCTGAAACCTCCCGAGGTTCATCTGAACAGGGGTGTGTTGTTCCCCAAGCTCTGTGCTCCCACAGAGATTGAAGTGGAAGGTTGAGAGGAACTGGCCCCCACTCTTGTGTTGGCTTCTGCACCTGCCAGCCTCTTGCCAGGGCTGCCATGACCAGGAGGGTAGCACACTCCACTCCACCCTTCCTGCTCAGGGCTTACTGGGGTAGGATCAGACAAAGTACCTGATATATGTACATTGTCTCTGCAGAATCAATTGCCCCCACATTCTGGCAGCCAAGTGGCCACCTCTCTTACGAAAGATAGGCATATTTCTTTCCCACTGCCATTCACTTTCAGCCCCTCCCCACCCTTACCTCACACAAGTGAATCATGCTGTACATGCAGATAAAACTGAACCTTGTTAAGGCAGGATTGGGTAAAGCAGAGCTAATCATCTACTTCATCCACACCAAGCCCCAGAGTCTTAACTGAACAGTCCAGTACAGTCCTCCTTGTCCAGGTATCGCTTCTTCTTTAACTTAAAGTCACATGAAAACAGCGAGGAGCCTCGTAAAGAAAAGCCTAATCTGTGTGATGGAGTGATAACCACAGGCGTTTAGTCTTTATATTTGACCTAGGGCATGTAACTCGTAGGGCTCTTTGATCAGCTGAAATGGAATCAGGACGACTTTTATTATCAAGAAGCACAGTATCTCTCAAGGACCAACTCAACACTCCTTGTATTGTCCAAAGACATGAGGGGCTTATTCAAATCAAGGAGAGTGGGAGCTGAAATAGCACATCAGTCCCCTATTGCTGTTGCTTTAACTGTGGTTGTGACTGTTGATGACTGATCCCACACGGGCTAGGGGGACACTTACCCACTGTTATAATGAGCCTCTTACTGCTCCAATGATGCGCTGACCAGCAGTGCCCCAATTTAGGATTGATCTAAGGTTAAAATTCTTCTCATTAATCTCCACGTGCTTCATAACCTTCCCCAAGGTGTAGCCCTACCCTACGGTATTGGGCTCAGTGATGCGCTGTGCCAACACCACCTCTCACATACCCCTTTTTACCTTCTTTGCATTGGTTTTCCCTCATAACAGTTCTTCTTTGAGCTCTCTTTCTTATTAGCAGAGATGAGTGGGCCTACATCAATTGAAGAGATATTCTTGAAGTGTTGAACCTCAAAAGAATAAGAGCTAAGGATTCTTAATCTGTCTCATTCAAGACAGCTCCTTCACTCTACAAAACTTTCCGGCCTCTCCCTCAGAGGACAGCTCTCTAAAGGACGAGGATCCAAAAAAATGAACACCATTCTCCTTTCTTTGAGCCTAGAAGGCCTGAAGAGAGACTCTTTGCTAACCATAAAAATTGCTGGCCGTTTGCTCTGCCCTCCTCATTCTCTCCCAAAATAATAGGAAAGAAGAATACAGTTTCTGTCCATTGGACACCCCATCCCAAACAACGATATCAATTTCTGATTCTTTTTGCTAAAGAACTATGGTTGAAGGTGAGAGAAAAAAGAGTCTTGGCCAATGGAGACATTTCTGTTCCGCTATCCTCTGGATTTTTCTTCCTCAATATTATACCAATTATCTTCTATCTGTGTGCTCTGAGAAAACCCAACTCACAGCTCTACTTGTACACTTACTTGAAGATCAGACTTTATTCTTATCTTTGTCTCTTCTTTTCCTCACAGGTGGGAACGTTCATGTGCACTCTGCAGGTGGGAGCTGCATTAATATCCATCTCAGGTAGACTTGTCTTCCGTTTACAAGATGCTGCCTCTCTGCTCTCTGTCCTGGGTGGGGGTCGGCACTCCCTCTTGGGGTACTGTGTTATGGATCTGAGGGAGGATGGGAATGACCTTTTATTCCATTGCCTTTGACATGGAGTTAGTTCCTGATTGAAGCCTGAGCTAGAGAAGGGTTTTCACTCCGAAAGGCAGAAGAAACAGGAAACAATAGGACACTTCCTATATGACACCCCTGAACACCTCTGGATCCTCCAGTTCCTGTTTATTTGTATTCAAATATCTCATGCACTCTGTCATGTGGTTTTATAAACTTGTCTTGAATTTATCACTGGAAATTTAAGGCACTCCTTTCCAATTCTGGGAGACAAAGAAGGGTGACTGATGCCTGATCAGTCTCACTGATCACTCACTCAATTGACCTCAGGGTCTAGGCAGCAACTGGGTTATTTAATTTATCTTTCAGTACATACAGTCTTTCAGGATAACATGCAGCATGCATATTGGACATGCAGGAATATTCCTCAAGCCCAGGAAGAAATTTGTATGCTCCTATTTTCCTTGAAATATAATTTTCAATTTATCTTTTGCTGACTCACATTTGATAAAGATATGGGCCCAGATAAATATTTCTCTCCTTCAAGAGAGCAAGTAGAAAGATCAATAGTTGAAAACTGGCACTCAGCTCTAAAGTCAAGGGAATAGTAGGGGATGGATCGAGGGTTGGCTGTGGCACTTGAGTAGTCACTACCACTCCCAGCTGATCATTGTCATACAACAAATGATCAATATTGCCTGAGAAGCCAGTCTGGTCACATAGTCTCATGTTTCATGAAAGCCAGGTAACCCTGATTATTATTTTTTTTTATTATGTATGAATGTATTTATTTATTTATTTTTCCTTATTTTAAAATTTAGGCTCCAAATTTATAAAAATACTGTGCAATCCAAACAAAAGATGTCTGCAGGCCAGATCTTGGCTTAGGCTTCCGACTACCAGTTTGGAACCTGCAATGGGAAATGATAACATACGGGAAGCACAGAGGTACCCCCGTGCTTTGCAATAAGCAGTAGGCTGCTGCATTCACTTTGCTGTCATTGTATGTGAGACAGCAGATGAAACCCGTTGGCATCTTCATCTGAGGTACTTCTTTTTCTTGAGGAATAAGTCACCTATATCATGACAGCAATGTGTGCAGCTTTCATCATCCCTGAGCAATAATAGACAGAACAGAACTGTATTCTCTCATTTTGTCCAGGGAGAAAACTATTCAGAGAGCATTATTTTCCTTGGTTCAAATTAGACATTTTAACATGGAGGTAGTTAAGTACTGGGGGGTGGAGAGGTGTGGACTGTGTGCTCACTGGTGCTTTTTTTCCCCTTGTAGCTGGGGGTGTGGGGACTAGAGGTAGAACAGTGTCTACATGGTGAAAGAAAGCGATGACATGAAAACTGGAAAGAGATCATCAATTATACTGATGTTTGCAAATATCCCTGAGGCAGGTATCATGTAGTCAAAACATCCGGATGAGTCACTGAAACTGCCAGCTCTTAGACATCCCCGGTGTATGAACACCACAAGTGCACTATATCCACTTACAGATGTAACGCCTTTCTCTCCCTTTCTTCATGCTTTCAGCCAACAGAGGAATCCAGAGTCACTTGATTTAGTATTCCTGCTCTATAAACAAGGCACCCGTGGAGACTGTTCTAGCCCTTTCATAATCCCAGAGGGCCAGACCAGTCTTACTGGTCCCCCGAATTAAGTAAAATTATTCATTTTTAGAGCACATGTGTAACCCTCATGCTATCCAATTATAACTGAATAGATTACACACCGAGAAAACTGGCTCCTTACTTGCAGTGGTAATAATAATTAGTAATGTTCAAGGTTACATAAAAAATAAATGGGAAGAAAATTTTGGACTAGGCATGGTGGCTCACTCCTTATAATCCTAGCACTCTGAGAGACCAGGGCAGGAGGATTGTTTAAGAGTAGGAGTTCAAGAGCAGCTGGAGCAAGAGTGAGACCTTGCCTCTATCAAAAATAGAGAACTTAGCCAGGCCTGGTGGTGCACACCTGTATTCTTAGCTACTTCAGAGGTTGAGGCAGGAGAATTGCTTGAGCCCAGGAGTTTGAGGTTGTAGCAAGCTATAATGACACCATTGTACTGTAGCTTAGACAACAGACTGAGAACCTGTCTCCAAAAAAGAAAAAAAAATCCTCATTAAATAATGAAGAGGGAAATGAATATAAGTACAGCCTGAATTTAACTTCTTGGGCAGAAAAAGGTAATTTGGTTGTTTTCAAATCCATAACAGAAATGCTAATAAGTACAGCAAAAAAAAAAAAAAAGTAACCTGATCATAGATCTATTGCTTTAATTAATAGTGTAATAACCGAGCCTGCAGCCCCTAACCCCCAGGACTAGTAAGAAAGACAACAAACTTCTAGTACTTGTAAAAAGAATTACTCTTAGCTTCAGCCCCCCAGAAGGGAGGGGAAGTTAAGTTCTGGGAAGAAGCTTAAAGAGACAAAAGGAAGGGAGGGAGGGCTTGGATTCCAAATTAAGCTCTGGTGTTACCCAATTTGTACCCCTGAACTATGAGTTAATGTCTAAGTTACCACGTACTTCCATCCTGAATTGTATAAACCCCTATGACATACCCCATCTTATGATCATAAAGTAATGTACTTGTGATACATCTTGTGATTATGAGCCAATGTGTACCCCCACCTTGAGACCCCCCCCTGCTTTAACTGCTGCGATTGGCTTCTGTATTGAGCTAGCTTGCTGAGCATGGTAAAAAAGAGCCCTTCACCTGCCACTCGAGGCTGCATGCCTTTTTGGCGTTTCAGGCCGCCTGCAGGTGTTTCAAATTATCAATAAATTTCTTAATTACATCTGAAGTGGGCTCCACCCTTCTCTTGCGTCTACCATCCCATTTCAATAGACATGATTTTTAATTAGACTATCAATTATCCTGAGGTAAATGAGTCTTGGAAAATTACTTGTTCTCTTGAAGTCTCCCAATTTTTGTTCTCATAGTTATCTTTGAGTCATCCTTAAATATCAAGATATTATACCAAGGCCTGCTAATTTGCTAATTGTTATCTAGATCTGCCTTGCCAATCTACCCCTCCCTCCTCTGCCTCTCAGCTAACATTCTAGCTCACTAATTCCCAAATTTTAATGAGAATGGCAAAACTGCTGAAGATTTTGCTAAAATATATTTTCTGATGGCAAACCTCTTGGTCCAGATACCACACTTGAAGTAGCAAGGTTGCCCCTCTATGCTCTCCAAGCACAGTCTCCTCTGTGCCCTACCTTCAAGTCTAATCTCGTTGACCCTTCTCTTCCAGCTCCCTTCTCAAATATCCTTGGCTACAAGATAATGTTCCTAAGTATTCACCTGGTCCTTGCAGCAAGGGATCAGCCTCCCTTAGAGGGAAAGAGACTCACACCCACCAAGGGGCCTGAGTTGACTCTTCCAGAAAAGACCTGATGAAAGAGTAAACCCAGCTGTCTTCTGCCTAATCTCCCATTCTCTGGTGCATTTTTTTCTAGCTATGCTCTTTGCTGCCAATATCATACCAGTCCCAAGCGATTTTCTCTCTGCTGCCACTTTAGAACCATTAAAAGAGCCAAAAGCTCTTTTTCTTGGTTATACTTAGCCCAAAAGGACAAAAAGGAAGTAGCAATAGAAATTCTTAAGAATATGATGGGAATTCATCAGATTTGAGTATCTGATCTTAAAGCAATGCACTCCAGCCCCAAAGCCTGGTATAATTTTCTTGGAACATAGTCTCACTTTTCTTTCCAACTCCAACTTCGATTATCATGGGCATTATCTTATTTCTAATGTCCTGGAAGCTGTTTCTTAAACAACTTAGAGCCAGATATAAACCTTCTAGGCACCCTATATTCTCCCACTTAGTTCTACTTTGCAGTTGGAGAGTATTTCATGGCCAAGGCCAAATGACAGACAAATAAATGACCTCATTCGTCCTGGCCCAGCTTAGCCTGCATGAAAATATTATGTGATCTAGGTGAGCTCTCTCTCTCCATATAGAGAAAAATGATTTTGTCCACATATATAAGATAGCAATAATCACTCCTCAAATGTACAATATCTATAACATATATAAAATGCAAATTATCAAACAATACTCAGGGCTGATTTATCTAATATAAAAATAAAGTATCTAATATAAAAAATAAGTATCTAATATAAAAAATAAGTAAGTGAAGTGATGACAATGTTAGTTTCATTGAAGCATTCTACATTGTATATCAAATCATCACATTGAATTCCATAAATGATGTACAGTTATGATTTCAATTAAAAATTAATTTTTTTGGTTTTTGCATTTTTGGCCAGGTCTGGGCTTGAACTCACCACCTCCAGCATATGGGGCCCATGCCCTACTCCTTTGAGCCACAGGGGCAGTGCCTGTGGCTCAATGAGTAGGGCACCAGCCCCATATACCAAGGGTGGAGGGTTCAAGTCCAGCCCTGGCCAAACTGCAACAACAACAACAAAAAATAGCTGGGCATTGTGGTGGGTGCCATAGTCCCAGGTACTCGGGAGGCTGAGGCAAGAGAATTACCTAAGCCCAGGTGCTGGAGGTTGCTATGAGCTGTGACACCACAGCACTCTACTGAGGGTGACAAAGTATGACTCTGTCCCTAAAAAAATAAATAAAAATAAAAATAAAAAAAGGCTTCTACAGTAAGCACAGTGCCTAAGAACCCTGATAATTTTAGGGGCCCACAAAACTGTTCTTTTGAAATTGGAAGAAAATAGCCAGGCATTCTGGCAGGTGCCTGTTGTCTCAGCTACTTGGGAGGCTGAAGCAAGAGAATCACTTGAACTCAAGAGTTTGAGGTTGCTCTGAGTTGTGATACCACGCCACTCTACCCAGAACATAGTGAGACTCTGTCTCAAAAAAAAAAGATAAAATAAAAAGGCTTGAAGTAAAAGACTAACTATAAAAATATATATATAATTGGAAGAAAAAATAAATATAAGAAGAATGTAATAGTTAATGCAGTCTGGACTATGTTCACCTTTGTATTTATATAGTTATAAAAATGTAATTTTTAATATGTTTTGTGAAGGACAGGGCCCATGAACGTAAAAAGCACCTAGAACATGTGAAAGTCACAATACAGGCCTGGGGGATAATAACCAGAGGGTCATTCTCTCTGAGAATTGTCCTCAGAACCTATTCAAAGCCCCCTGGATGACTATCAAGATCTTCTACAATTTGACCTCACTCCAGAATTATAGCCTATTCCTAATTTTCCTCTGCTTGGGCTCTCTTGCTAATCATGCTGCTTCTTCTCCAACTATTATTGGGGGGAGAGGCCCAAGTCAAGCTTTTTTTGTTAAGGTGTTTTCCTTCATTTATTTTCCCCCATCTGGAAAGCTTTCCACCCTCCCATTTTAATTTCATCTTCTCTCTTGAGACTTTCCCTCACTACAACTGCCCTTTATTTTCTTACCCCTTGTAGCACTTTGAATTCACCATACACCCAGAATACAGCAAACCTAGATGGAAAGCAATCGCCCATTTGTCCAATGAGAAATCATGTTCCCCTCAAAAGAAAAAGAGATTTGGCCAATGTCATTTACAAACTTTTATTGATATAGTTAGGATAGGCAAATGTCCACTTAAATTTAAATTAATTTAAATTTATTAATTTAAATAGACTAAAGTTCTTAAAAGCGCTATTTGTACAAAACCATGTCTAGATCTAAAAATACTGCCTTTTGGTTTTATCTCACATTTATGGAGACAGTTTTATTTGAATTCCTCATTGCAACTTAGGTTCTTAGTCATCCCGAGGGCCACTTTTTGAGTCATCAAATGCAGTGTCAAGATGATATCATCTTCACGTCCAATTAAGTCCTTTGCTTCCAGATAAGTCCTTTTTGAAATCCTATATAGGGCTATTGCTAAAAAATGTATTCTAAGCTACAAGTAGCTATTCACAGAATAGTGGGAGTGTTTGCTTATATTTGCAATTTCTTCAATGTTATCACGAATTGCTTTTGAAAGAACAATCTTGCATTAAACTAAATCTTCTTTATAATTACAGCTAAGATTTTCAATTGAGAGACCATTGCTTCCAGAATAATTACTACTACATGTTAAACCTCCACATTCTTTTTGAAACAATTTCATCACTTGATATCTACAAATACGTCAAGTTAGTGGTGACTAAAGTGGTTTCAGTTTGTCCTTCTTTAATAGTTTATTGTTCAGAATAAATCATTGAGACAGAGCCTATAACAACAAAGACTTGAAAGGACTAGAATTTAAGCCCATTCTTTTTTATTTTATTTATTTATTTATTTATTTATTCATTTATTTATTGAGACAGAGTTTCACTCTGTCACCCTGGGTAGAGTGCCATGATGTCATCTTAGCTCACAGCAGCCTCCTGGGTTTAAGCGATCCTCCTGCCTCAGCCTCTCAAGTAGCTGGGACTACAGGTGCCCACCACAACGCCTGGCTAATTTTTCTATTTTTAGTAGAGATGGGGTTTCTCTCTTGCTCAGGCTGGTCTCCAACTCCTGAGCTCAAGGGACTCTTCCACCTCAGCCTCCCAGAGGGCTAGGATTACAGGTGTGAGTCACCACTCCCGACATAAGGCCACTCTTTCTGAAGGACAACTTAGGAGATATGACTTTGCTTTGTATTTGAGCCTGCGTTGTGTGTCCAACCATCTGTTCCTTACAATTTGCTATTTATTCCAGATGTGTCAATCTTTTCTCTTCCACTCACAAATAGTTTTTATTTTCTAATTTGTGTGATGGACGTTTTGAAACATATACAAAAAAAAAAATACTTGCTTAATGAACTAAATGTACCCATAACCCAGCTTCAACAATAATCAATATATGACTGATCTTTTTTCACTCAGTTTCTGCAACTTGATTATTTTAAGGCAAATTCTAGACATTACTTCATTTCCTCTGTTACTATATCAAAAAAGCTCACAACTTTCAAACCTATGTAACAGTAATTCCTTAATATAATCTAACATCCAGTATTCACATGTTGCTTTATATGTTGTTTTTACATTTTTTACTTCATTCTATAACAATGTCCATGCTTTGTGGTTGTCTGATCAGCCATATTCTTTTAACCTATAGATTTCTCTTCCCTCTCTCTTTTTTTCCTTTTTGCGATTTTCAGGTGAAGTCACTTGAGCCATTTGATGTGAAGCGTTTCTTACAGTCCAGGTGTGCTGGTGGCACCCCTGTGGTGTCATTTAACATATTTTTCTGCATTTTGTATTTCCCATAAATATGCAGTCGGGTCAGAAGGCTTGATCAGATTTAGCCTCAATTATTACTTCTTTTGGCAAGACTACACGGTATAGGTGGTGGGGCCAAGTATTTTTCCTGGAATGTACCTAATGTCTGGTTGTCTCCATTTTTGTAAAGTTATCAATCTTAATGATCATTGCCTAGATTGGCGGTTCTCAACCTGTGGTCATGACCCGCAGGAACTGTATCAAAGGGCTGTGGCATTAGGAAGGTTGAGAACCACTGGCCTAGATGCAGTAATTCAAATGGTGATAATTCTAACTCTATCACTCATTCTTTATCTATTAGCTATAATTTTTCTTTAAAGAAAAACTTCCCATAACAGCTATTTGGTTATTGTGCATAGTAAAGGCAGGTTAAACATTTGGTTCTTTATTTATCAGTTTAAAAATTAAAGAGATGGGGCACAGCAGCTCACATCTGTAATCCTAGCACTCTGAGAGGCCAACAGAAGAATCTCTTAAGCTCAGGAGTTGCAGACTAGCCTAAGAAAGAAAGAGACCTGTTCTCTATTAAAAATAGAAAAAATTAGTCAATTGTGGTGGCACTTGTCTGTAGTTCCAGCTATTTGGGAGGCTGAGTCAGGAGGATTGCTCAAGCTCAGGAGTTTGAGGTAGCTGTAAGCCAGGCTGACACCATGGCACTCTAGCCTGGGCAACACTCTCAAAAAAAAAAAAAAAAAAA
>NW_003852397.1:44448626-44457258 GCF_000181295.1 Otolemur garnettii | reverse complement strand
AAAAAAAAAAAAATTAATGAACTTGTTGTTCCCTAACATTTTTCAAAGGGGTTCGTTGTTTATGTGATGGAGTTGTTTTGTTTTGTTTTTTCCAGGGAACTTGTGGATTTAAACGTATCTGAGGGGTTTAATTCATTATTGATTTTTAGTTTGCACCATCTTTGACTAGTAGGAGCCTATTTAGTATGGCACCTGAATCTCTTTAACATGACCCTTGTAGTCTTTAAGAGCTACTTTGCTTTATGGTATTGCAGTATGGTAGACTTATTTTGTATATGGAAATTCATAATGTTCCAGACTGAAATTAGTCATTTCTCCAAGGAATCATAGTCTTGGGTAATTGGGCTACACATTAGCGATGAATTGTTCACTATTCCTATACCTTTTCTGTGGACAGACCCAAGAAATATAAATCTATTTCTTTCTTCCTTCCTTCCCTCCCTCCCCTGTCTCTCTTTCTCCTTCCTTCCTTCCTTCCTTCCTTCCTTCTTTCTTTCCCTTTTTCTTTCTTTTTCTGAGACAGAGTCTCACGTTATCACCTGGGCTAGAGTGCAGTGGCTGATCATAGCTCACTGCAACCTCAAAACTTGGGCTTAAGCAATCCTCCCGGTTTAGCCTCCCAAGTAGCTGGGAATACAGGTGCCCACCATCATACCTGGCTAATTTTTAATTTTTTTTTTCTAGACATTGAGTCTCACTATGTTACCCAGGCTGGTCCTAAACTCCTAATCGCAAACAATCCATCTTCCTTGACCTCTCAAAGTGCTAGGATTATAGGCTTGAGGCACTATACTTGGACAGAAATATAAATTTCTTTTAAATCAACTTTATTGAGGTGTAATTTGTATACAATAAAATTCACACAATGATACAAAGACTTTTGACAAAATGTAACCCCATACAAGTAGCACTCCAATAAAGATATAACAATTTTCCATCACTTCAGAAAATTTGCTTGTGCTCCTTGATCAATTCCTTCCATTAGACAGTTACTGATCTGATTTATCTCACTATATGTTGGTTTTGGCTATAGAAGTTCATATAAATGCAATCACATAGTATGTACTCTTTTTTTCTTTTCTTTTCTTTTTATTTTATTTTTATTTTTATTTATTTATTTTTTGAGACAGAGTCTCACTATGTCACCCTTGGTAGAGTGCTGTGGCGTCACAGCTCACAGCAACCTCAAGCTCTTGGGCTTAAGCAATTCTTTTGCCTCAGCCTCCCAAGTAGCTACAGAGGAGTACAGGGGACTACAGGCTCCCACACAGATGCCTGCCACAACTCCCAGCTATTTTCAGAGATGAGGTCCTGCTCTGGCTCAAGCTGGTCTTGAACCTGTGATCTCAGGCAATCCACCTGCCTAGGCCTCCCAGAGTGCTAGAATTACAGGCATGAGCCCCCGCATCAGCCTAGTATATCTGACATATTTTGTTTGGCTTGTTTTTGAGATTCATCCATGGAATTGTAGAGATCAATAACTCATTCATTTTTATTGCTGAGTAGTGTCCCATTGTGCAAGAGTACTAATGTTTGTTTGTCTATTCACCTGTTAATGGATATATTTGATTTGTTTCCATTTCCTGACCACTATAAATAAAACTAAGAATATATGCATACAAGTCTATAATCAAGCATATGTTTTCGTTTCTCTTGGATAAATACCTAGAATAGAACTGCTAGGTCACACAGTTAGGATAGTGTATGTTTAACTTTGTAAGAAACTATCAAATTGTTTTCCAAAGGAGTCCTTCTATTTAATACAACCAGTGAAAATGTATGAGTTCCAGTTCCTCCCCATTCCTGCCAACATGTAGTATTTCCAGAATTTTTTGGTTTAGCTGTTGTAGTCAGCACAAAGTGAAATCTCATTGTGGTTTTAATTTACATTTCCCTTATAAACACTTTACCATGTTATTTGGCTATAGGTATGTTTGTGCCTATGTGTATGAAGTATCTGTTTAAGACTTTTGACCAGATTTTTAGCAAACCAATGAACTAATTAGTTCATGTATTCAATACTGTGCCAACAGGGGGAATAGAAGAAAGTCAGTTTGCATAAATCATGAGATTGTGTCATTTCCCTTCTTAAAAGTGAGTGATTTCTTACAGTACTAGAATAAAAAACAGATAATAAACACCTGGGGGCAGGGAGAAATAGTTTGAAATTAAAATTATTTTGATCTCATGTGACTATTTTTTACTTGGATTTCGCAGAAGTTCTTTATGTAGTCAAGATATAAATCCTTTGTCAGATTGATTCATTGTAAGTATTTTCTCACTGTCCGTGACTTGCTTTTTTGTCTTTTACTTCACGATGCTTTTGAAGAGAGATTTTTAATTTCAGTGAAATCAAATTTAATGTACAATGCTTTTCTTGTCCTGTTCTAAGATATTTTTCCCAATTCCAAATTCACAAAGACTTTATTCTATATTTTCTTCTAAAAGTTATAGCTCTACTTTTACGTGTTAATGTACAGTCCATTTTCAATACATTTGTGTGTATTACATATAGTGTGATGTAGAGGTGGAGGGGTCATTTTTTTCCTGTTAGATATTCAGTTCTTCCAGCATCATTTGTTAAAAAAGACTCTTACTTTCTTCTTTGAATTACATTAGTCTCTTTGCCAAAAATCAATTGACCATAGATTGTGGGGTCTCTATTTGGCCTCTCCATTTTGTTTCACTGATCTATTTATCTTTGCACATCTTTACACTATCTTAGTAACTGAGGTTCAACAGCAAATCTTGAAATCATGGGGTAGCAGTTCTTTCTATCAGACTCAACCACAGAAGCAGAAACACTTGAAGGTCATATATAATAAATAAGAGATTTGATCTAGGAATTTAATTGTAGGCGATTGTGGTAACTGGTTAAACAATTTTTGTAAGACTCTTGTCTTAGTGTTATATACAGAACTTGAAACCCAGGGGACAGGCAGTTGGAAGAGAAGACAGACGTAAGTAGAAAGCCAGAACAAGCTGGAACCCACGAATATAAACCAGAACACTGTGTCAGTTCCCACCGCCTCCATCCTTGATGAAGGGCGTGTCCTACAAGACATGCTGGTGTCCCTTGTCATGGAATTGAACACACACCTGGCTCAGGAGTCAGAAAAGCTGAAGGAGGATCCAGGAGAAGATGCATGTCTGGCTGCTGCCCAGACGACCAAATAAATCTGCAGATAAATGTCAATGTACATGAGCTACAAAAATACTTACCCTCGCCTTCCTTCTGGTAGGCCTGTGACTTCACTTCTACCTTCACATCTGACATACAAAAAAGTATCTCCTGAGGCCCTGAAAACACACAAGGAAGGGAATTCTCAGAAACTGTAGTTCAGCCTAGCCACGTTGACACATTACAAAGCCACCACATCATCCAACTTCGTCAGCATCCAAAATTACTTTGGCTATTTAGGACCTTTGCATTCTCACATAAATTTTACACTAAGTTCGTTATTATGTTAAAAAACAAAAGTGCCGATTTTTCAGTTGAGATTGTATTGCATCTATGGAGCAATTTATAGAACTGAACTTTCTAACAACATCAAGCCTTCTCATCTATAAACTTGGTGTGTTTTTTAATTTAGATGTTCCTTAATTTTTCTCAGCAGTGTTTGATAGTTTATGATGTAAAGACTTTGCACATTTTTCAATAAATTTGTTCCTAAATAGGTTATTATTTGATGCTATCATATCATAAATAATGCTATATTTTTATTTTTTAATTGCTAATTGTTAGCATATAGAAATTTAATTAGCATACAACTTTGATAAATTTACTTAGTAACTCTGATTACTTTTATGGATTCCTCAGGACTTTCTGTGCAGAAGTAATGTTGTCTATGAATAGAGAGTTTTATTTCTTCTTTTCAATCCTATGCCTTTCTTATTTCTTGCTTTTTTTTTATTAGAACCTCCTGTTTGGTATTGACTAGAAGCAATAAAAATGTTCAAGGGAAAGCATTTATTCCTTCATCATTAATCATATTGTTAGCTTCTTGTATTTTTAATTGATTAGTCTTTTAAAATATTGTGTTGATGGGATTTAGGAAATTGTCTTTAATTTCTAGTTTGCAGAGAGATTTTATCATGAATGAATATTGAGGTTTTGCTTCAATTAACTTTTCTCTATCTAAAATTCTTATAATGACTTTTCTTCTTTATTAGATTAACTTCAAAATTACATTGGCTGGGCGCGGTAATCCCAGCACTCTGGGAGGCTGAGGCAGGTGGAACACTTGACCTCAGCGTGAGCAAAAGTGAGACTCCCATCTCCACTAAAAATAGAAAAACTTAGCTAGGCATTGTGGTGGGCACCTGTAGTCCCAGCTACTTGGAGGCTAAGGCAAGGAGATCTTTTGTGCCCAAGAGACTGAGGTTGCTGGGAGCTATGACACCTTCGCCACAGAGTGAGACTCTGTGTCAAAAAAAAAGAAAAAATTACATTGATGGATACTTAAATGTCAACTCAATCTGCCTTTAGGGATAAACTCCACTTGATTTTGGTATGTTATCTTTTTTTATATATTGCTGGGATAATTACAGGCCTTGCCTCATGAGCTTCTCATTCTTTCAGGACTCTCAGTCTTATACTGCTTACGGTCTAATGCCTGAAAATAGTTGCCCATATATTTTGCCATTTATATATAAATGTACATAGGTAGGGTATGTGTGTGTGTGTGTGTGTGTGTGTATTAGAGATGGGGTCTCACTTTTGCTCAGGCTGGTCTTATACTCCTTAGCTCAAGAGATCCACCCACCTCATCCTCCCAGAGCACTAGGATTATAGGAATGAGTCACTGCACCTGGCCCATGCCCATATAGCTTTTGAATATCCATGGTGGGAAAGCTAGCATAAAGCAAGTTTCTCCATCATAGCTAATAGCAAAATCTTTGTTTATTTTTTTTATATTTTATTTTTTTTAATTGAATCATAGCTGTGCATATTAATACTATCATGGAGGACAGTGTGCTGTTTCCATACACAATTTGAAATACCTCATCCAACTGGTTAACATAGCCTTCATGTCATTTTCTTAGTTATTGTGTTAAGACATCTATAGTCTATATTTAGAGAGGTTCACATGTACCCTTATAGTATTTTATTTTATTTTAAACAAAGTCTCACTATGTTGCCCTTGGTAGAGTGTTGTGGAGTCATAGCTCACAGCAACCTCAAACTCTTGGGCTCCAGCGATTCTCTTGCCTCAGCCTCCCAAGTAGCTGGGACTACAGGCACTCGCCATGATGCCTGGCTATTTTTTTGTTGCAGTTGTCATTGTTGATTTTATTGGCCCAGGCTGGGTTCGAACCCGCCAGCCTTAGTGTATGTGGCCTGTGCCCTACCCACTGAGTTGTGGGCACTGCCTCTTTGTTTATTTTTATTTACTTTACTTTGGTCTCCTCTCAGCTTCTCTTACTCTTCAGGTGTTATCCATGGTGTCTATTTATCCTTGTATTACTTTGAGTTTAGTCTTCATTGTTGGAATTATTTTTTTCTTGTATTTTTAAATCTTTCCCGAGTTAGTCACCTTTCTTTTCGAATGGTCATTTTCTGCAATCCCACCGTGTCTGAGTTGTTTCCCTTCTAATTCATCCTCTTCTGTTACAGTTTCCACTTTATTTTAGCTCACTTTGAAATCTTAGTTTTCATCTCTTTTGTATACTAGTGTTTTGGACATGCTTTCACTATTCCGCAAGGACATTATTCTGCTTTTGTTATCTTTTTCAATTTTAACAACTTTTAATAAAAATCCATCATGATTTTTTAATTTCTTTTTATAACTTTTTGTTTTTTCTGTAGAGAGTCTCACCTTATCACCCTCGGTAGAGTGCTGTGGCGTCACACAGCTCACAGCAACCTCCAACTCCTAGGCTTAGGCAATTCTCTTGCCTCAGCCTCCCCAGTAGCTGGGACTACAGGTGCCTGCCACAATGCCTGGCTATTTTTTTTGTTGCAGTTTGGCCGGGGCTGGGTTTGAACACACCACCCTCAGTATATGGGGCCCGCACCCTACCCACTGAGCAACAGGCACTGTCCTCTTTTTATAACTTTTTAAGTGAAATAAATTTTCCTTTATGTTAAGAATGGAGGAGTGGCCAGGATAGCTTTTCTGGCTTTGGGGCTCTAGAACTCTTCTACTGTTTTAAAAGTGCTGAAAATGGCTCCGCACCTGTAGCTCAGTGGTTAGGGCCACATATACCAGTAGCTGCCTGGGCCAGCTAAAACAATGACAACTGCAACAAAAAAATAGCCAGGCATAGTGGTGGGCACCTGTAGTCATAGCAACTTAGGAGGCTGAGGCAAGAGAATCGCTTAAGCCCCAGAGTTGGAAGTTGCTCTGACCTGTGACGTCACAGCACTCTACTGAGGGCCACATAGGGAGACTCTGTCTCAAAAAAAATAACATAAAAGTGGTGAAAACTCTGTGTGTGTGAGAGAGAGAGAGATCAAACTTTCAGGGACCTGCTCACACCTGGACTGTTTTCTTCCCTACTTGTATTTGGACTTTCGTCTCCCCAGGCCCCCGCTGTCCTGGTCCTGCTCACTTGGTATTCTCTTTGGCAGCTCCTCCTCCTCACTGCGCAGTCTTGTCCTGAGAGGGAGCCTCTGTCAGCCTGGGGAGTGTTCAGGGCCCAGGTGGTTCCAAAAGCACTGTCCCACCCAATTGCTTTGCCCTCTCCTCCTAGGATCACTGTAGTTGGATCTTGAAGAACCTCATTCTGGTTTGGTGGCTGTTTTCAGACTGACCCGCCGTCCCTTCTGGCGAGTTCCTCTTGGTGACTTAGGGGTTTCCTCTTCTCATAGCTGTCAGGAACCCAATCTCCGTCCGTCTGTTTCCTGCTATATGATTTCTTATCCCACATGGTTCTTGAAGTAGTGTTTGGGATTTGTGAGAATACCTTGCTATGCGGTTTTATTATGCATGTTGCCTAGGAGTGTTTGATTTGAGTAGCCCAACTGCTCTGCCTGTTCATACGGAAAATCCCAAACCACTGCACCAACAATGCTCTGTCCTAGGCACACCGACTTCTGCACCTTCCACGTAGAGAAAGAGAAGGATGCAGAGCACGTGCTAGCATTGACCATGCTCCACCCCACCTTACGGGGCCAAAGGCAAACGTGATGTGGTAGAAGTTGTGGCCTGGAACCGTGACCACTGAGAAACTGCAGTCCCTATGGCCAACTGCAAGTTGTCCTGCCAGCCCATGTTACTAGAAGCAGTGATGTTTCTGAGGAAGAGGAGAGTGCTGAGTTGTGCTTCATCCTTCCTGTCAAAAAGCAGGGGACCTTCTCGGCCAGACAGCTGCCTGCTACATGCACCATGCGCCATGCGCCATGCACCTAAACAAGTTTCAAGAATATGAAATGTTTCTTCTTCATTAAAGTGTGTGAGGTGAGGTTTGGTTCAGAGGACTTGGGCCCAGGCTAGGAAAGGGGCCTATTCCCCACAGGGTCCTGGTTTTGCACCCTGCCTGGGCCTTCCCCTTTCTCTGGGGGCTGGAGGAACTCTGAACTTTTATCCTGACCAAACCGCCTTCCCCAGCTGCCTAGGGGGTTGGAGGGGAAGTTAGTGTCTGGAGCTCAGAACCACACATTATTAAATACTTTTTTTTTTTCTGAGACAGAGTCTCACTGTGTCGCCCTAGGTAGAGTGCCCTGGCGTCCCAGCTCAAACTCTTAAGCAACCTCAAACTCCTGGGATTAAATGATTCTCTTGCCTCAGCCTCCCAAGTAGCTGGGACTATAGGCACCCACCACAATGCCTGGCTATTTTTTGGTTGTAGTTGTCATTATTGTTTGGCAGGCCCAGGCTGGATTCAAACCCACCAGCTCTGGTGTATGTGACTGGTGCCCTAGCCACTGAGCTACAGGCACTAAGCCTATTAAATACTTTTTACAGTTTGAATTGAAAGTTAAAATAAAGTGCTATGAGGTTTTAGCAACTCAAAAAACAACAACAAAAAAAATCACCATACTATTTTGCCACCATGCCAGCACAGAGGAGAACTCTGATCCTTGCTGACTGCCAAAAGTTTATGGATTAGTTTTCTACTGTTGTGTAACAAATTCCATAAGCTTAGTAGCTTAAAACAACACATATTTATAATCTCACAGTTCTTGCTAGTCAGAAATTGGACCACAGCTGAGCTGGGTTCTCTTTTTCAGGGTCTTCACTACACTAGATTCCAAGTGTCAGCCAGGGCTGCAGTCTCAACAGAGGCTCAGCTGGGAGCTAGATTCGCTTCCAAAGTTCCTTTGGGTTGTTGGCAGAATTCATTTGTAGGACTGTAGTCCCCATTTCCTTCCCGGCGCTCTACCACAGGCAGCTCTTAGCTGCTAGAAGCCATCACAGTTCCTTGCCACATGGCCCTCTCCATAGGCCCTTGCCAAGTGCAGCAGTTTGCTAAAGCCAGCAACAGGGAGGCAGTCTCTGACACATGCTAGCAAGATTACCATATGTAGGCTCGGCGCCTGTGGCTCAAGCGGCTAAGGCGCCAGCCACATACACCTAAGGTGGTGGGTTCGAATCCCCAGCCCGGGCCCACCAAACAACAATGATAGCTGCAACCAAAAAATGGCCAGGCGCTGTGGCGGGCGCCTGTAGTCCCAGCTACTTGGGAG
>NW_003852397.1:44430699-44448543 GCF_000181295.1 Otolemur garnettii | reverse complement strand
TCAAAAAAAAAAAAAAAAAAAAGATTACTATATGTATATCGTAACATAATCACAGGAGTGACATGTCATCAGAATGGTCACATTCTATTGATTGCAAGCAACTAATAGGTTTCTCTCACACATAAAGGGAGAGGATGATAGCTAGGTGTGGTCTCGTGCCTTTAATTCCAGCTTCTTGAGAGGCTGAGTCGGGACCATCTCTTGAGGCCAGGAGTTCAAGGCTGCAGTGAGCTATGATCATTCCACTGCCCTCTAGCCTGGGTGACAGAGAAAGACCCCAGAATTTATATCTGGCTTGAGATCTGATTTACCTTTTTTATTTAAGACAAAGAGTTTTCTATGAGTAGAGTGTCAATGACTCAATTTCATGGCAAATGGTAATAAGGTCAAATATAATGATAAAATATACAGTTCAAATAGAAAAATCTAACATGGAAAACCTGAAAATCCTACCACAACACAGTGATTTTTACTGCTCTCGTTCTTTGTCCTTCTTATGAAATGGGTGCAGGTGAGTGTTTCTATCCTCCCAACCTCACAGAGAAGGTATAAAATGACGAGTTTTAGTGCCCTTTGGAAGAAGGAAATCGCGTACCTATATTTTGCATTTTAGCCTATTTTGTGTCACCTATGCTTTTGGAGTACTTCAGAGAACTTGTGTTCAAGAATGAAATAGTATCAAATGCCATTTTTTTCAATACCTCAATAAGTCAGACAATGCAGAGAACCTTTTAGGGAAGAAGAAAAAGACATGTGTTTTTTGTATTTTGGTTTTTAGACAGTCTATTATCCTGGATAGAGTGCTGTGGTGTCATAGCTCACAGCAACCTCAAACTCCCAGGCTCACGGGATCCTCTTACTTCAGACTCCTGAGTAGCTGGGATCAAAGGCACCTGCCACCATGCCCAGCGAATTTTTTCTTCTTTTAGTAGGTCTTGCTCGTGCTGGTCTTGAACTCCTGAACTCAAGCAATGCTCCTGCCTTGGCCTCACAGAGCTCTCAGAATACAAGTGTGAGCCACTATGCCCAACCTAAAAGACATTTATTTTGAAAACAAGATTTTTTGGTGCAAATGGTGAAGGAAAAGACGTATCCCCTATGCCAAAGCACTGAGAGGCTTTAATGAACAAACACATTGTTTGAACCCAAGGCAGCATTGTTCGTTATTTCTGCTTTAGTTCTAATAATTGAGGGTATCCATCCATCAGATTCATCTCTGCCTTCTCACTTGCTTGTTCTGTCTTCTGTCTTCTTGACTTCATCATGTTTATTTTTATTTTTGTTTTTATTTTTTTGAGACAGAGTCTCAAACTTTTGTCCTGGGTAGAGTGCCATAGTGTCACAGCTCACAGCAACCTCAAACTCTTGGGCTTAAGCGATTGTCTTGCCTCAGCCTCCTACGTAGCTGGGACTACAGTCAGTCACCTGCCACAATGCCCAGCTACTTTTGTAGTTGTCACTGCTGTCTGGCAGGCCTGGGCTGGACTCAAACCAGCCAGCTCTGATGCATGTGGCTGGCGCCCTAGCTGCTTGAGCTACAGGTGCTGAGCCAACTTCATAATTTCTCTGTTGTGCAAGAAAGGGGCAGGAAAAAATTGTCTTTTGGTGAAGATAGTCAATTTTTATGATGACATTCTGTATGCTTGGAAGCCTGCACTTGCTTCACGTAGTTGAAACACTCCACAGCTTCTCCTTTGGTGGCTGACATGTGGATGTGCTGTGGTGAAGCTATTTCCCTCCTGGCAACAGGGAGGGGATGGGAATAGGGACTCAGGAATACAACAAACAACATACTAGTACAAATTGTTCAGGACACCTGTCCTCTGCGTTTTCAATTCTCTTTCTTGTGAGAATAGCAATAACAATAACCAATGTTAACATATACTGAGTGGTGATTATACCAGGTATGATATTCAAAATATTTAACTGAAATGACACAGGCATCCACCAACCTGAATGAATACCAGCTGTGACAGCATCCATTCTGATTAGCGCATGTCCTTCACTAGGCCAGTTGTTAAATATTTTGACACCTGGCAACTTGGATGTTTGAGGACCGCCAATGTCAACCCAACTTTACTACATGTCATTTACTGTGCCAGGTACCTTGAATACCTCTGCTCGGTGAATCCTCCCAGTTACTCTGCCAGATGGATACTCTTATTGTTCCAAGGCGAAAGATGGGAAAACTGAGTCTTAACAGGGTTGATCAACTTGTTCACAGAGCCGAGAGACAGTGGAACTGGATTCATACCCTGGTCTGCTGACCCAAGAGTCCGAGTCGTTAAGTTCTACATTCTAATAACTCTTGTGGAAGCCACACCCTACAGCTGTTTCTGCCCTTACTAGAAGTGTACACTTTAGGAATATGAAGGCTGAACTTTATCACCCTTGTCTTAGGGACAAGGAAAGTAGCCGTTGGCCGATCTGTAAGAGAGCAATGCAAGCAGCTCACTTAAAATGACAGAATGAGGAAATGGCCTCAGGGACCAGGCCTGTGCTAGGAAATTATTCTGGAATTGACCCAAGGTCCTGGGAGTAGGAGGAAGCCCAAAGTCCAGACCAGCCTGAAGGGGGCATTTTTCAGATCATTGTCACAAATCCTAACTCCACTTCCCTCTTGCCATTAAGAGAATTTTGCGGCTCGGCGCCTATAGCTCAACCGGCTAAGGCGCCAGCCAGCCACGTACACCTAAGGTGGTGGGTTCGAATCCCCAGCCCGGACCCGCCAAACAACAATGACGGCTGCAACCAAAAAATAGCCGGGCGTTGTGGCGGGCGCCTGTGGTCCCAGCTACTTGGGAGGCGGAGGCAGGAGACTCGCTTGAGCCCAGGAGTTGGAGGTTGCTGTGAGCTGTGATGCCACGGCACTCTACCCAGGGGGACAGCTTGAGGCTCTGTCTCAAAAAAAAAAAAAAAAACAAAAACAAAAGAGAATTTTGCCTGATTGGGGCTTTTTAAGTACTGTTTATTCAGAACAAAACAAACAAGTGGATTTCAGAGATGAGCCACATTGATCTTAAGTGATTGTCTTTCCCAACTGTGTGACTATCTGGTTGAGTTTTTTTGTTGTTGCTGTTCCTCAGCCAATAGTGACTTCATATGACTGCCTGTGATCCATTCTTGATAGTGACACATCACCATTTCCAGAAACTTGCTTTTCGGCTGTGACACACAGGCCTGATGAGATGCACACGCCCAGGCTCTGCCAGGAGCGGTCCTAGATGAGCCATTTCCAGGCATCTCCCTCAGCCCTTTCTTTCCCACTCAAGAATGCATATAGGGAAGCAATGAATGAGGGGGATGTGTCCAGGGGAATTCACTTGGACACTTCAGTTTACCTGTTTGAACTTCAATTTCCACAGCTATAAAATATAATCAAGATATGTTTATTTGGAAGTAGTGCATGGTGAGGGCATAGACAAAGGCATTAGTCAGAGCAAATCTTTATCCTGACTCCTTCACAACACTCATATATGTAGACTAGCTTCAATTCCTGGGTTGCAAAGAATGAGTTACTAACTATAAAGTACCAATATTAGTAAAATAGTGGTATTGTTACTGCTATCCCTAGTACTACTATTTAATGCCAACACCAATACTGATTTCCCAGTATGCTAGGCACTGGCTAAGTGAGATATAGCTCATCTATCATTCATTCCTCAAAACAACCCTACGATATTAGATCTTGTGTGGAGATGCTTTGCACTACTCTGGTGTGGAGGAAAATGCCAGTGGGTCCTGGGATGGAAACCTGGAGTCCACCAGCCCCACCAGCCACCATGAGCAACATCTGCTGGCGGCACCTGGAAGCAGGGTGGGCTCCTGTCAGTGTCCTCTAGGCACCCCTCCCCCTCCGGTGAGGAGCGTTGCTGTGCTGAGGAGCTGTACTAGCTGTCCTGCACCACAGTGCATAGCCGGCTTGGATGCGGTTACCAGCTGACCATCCAGTAGAAGCGATGGGCTCCAGACATATGCAATGCTCGCTTGATGTGTTCCATTGGAGCATAACACTCACAGGCTTCCTTTCCCATGATGCAGGGAGGAACCGCAGATACTAGGAGGGTTCAGAGGTGTGGAGAACCGTGGATGGGCCTGTGTATCTTCCTCGGAGCCAGGGCAGGAGCAAAATAGACCCATATCCACTCACGGAGCTGTTTTGAGAAATGAATGAGCTCTGAGATGCATGCTATTGAGCATAGTCTCTGGAATACCCCAAACATCAATAAATAGCAATTCATTATTAATAAATAAAAAGATGGAGACTTTACCTCCTTTATGTTTACATGGATGGAGCTGGAACATATATTTCTTAGCAAAGTATCTCAAGAATGGAAGAAAAAGTATCCAACATATTCAGCCCTAATATGAAACCAATTTTTTTTTTTTTTTTTTTTTTTTGAGACAGAGCCTCAAGCTGTCCCCCTGGGCAGAGTGCCATGGCATTACAGCTCACAGCAACCTCCAACTCCTGGGCTCAAGCGAGTCTCCTGCCTCCGCCTCCCAAGTAGCTGGGACCACAGGCGCCCGCCACAACGCCCGGCTATTTTTTGGTTGCAGCCATCATTGTTGTTTGGCGGGTCCGGGCTGGGGATTCGAACCCGCCACCTTAGGTGTACGTGGCTGGCGCCTTAGCCGGTTGAGCTATAGGCGCCGAGCCATATGAAACCAATTTATAGACACCCACACTTCAGCCCAAGATGAAGGGGAAAGAAAAGGGGGAGGGGAGCAGGCAGGATGGGTGGAGGGAGGGTAATTGCTGGGACCACACATTCGGTGTATTTTACAAGGGTACATGTTAAATCTACTAAGCATAGAATATAAATGTCTTAACACAATAACTAAGAAAATGAGGTGAAGGCTGTTAACCAGTTTGATGAAAGTATTTCAAATTATATATAAAACCAGCACATTGTACTCCATAATTGCATTAATATACACAGCGATGATTTAATAAAAAAATAAATAATAAATAACAATGAGATGACAATCAAGTGAAAGAATGCGAGCACTGGTACTTTATTAGTAGTAACATACCTCTGTCGCTCCTCACATGTGACCAGAATGAAGAGCAGGCCGCCACACTCTATTTTAAGAACCTGTACTCCAGACAGCAAAGGCACCCTGTGATCTCAGAGACTTGGAGTTGATTTTCTGGCCCGGGCGATGGCTAGTTACTTAGCCTTACTAGGTGCTGCCTCCGAACAGAAATTCCTGTCTCTAGTAACAGCCAGGGAGGGATACACTGATAAACTGGCCAAACTGGTTACCTATAAGCAGCCTATGTGACGTCCCAAGGCAAACGTGAACCATCCTCTCTCCTGGGCATCTGGTCTGGGTGTTGACAGTGCCACTTTAAGTCTAAATGCTTTTGCATTCAAGGTCATTCCAGTCAGAACAAACTCTTCAAATCCCTGGTGTCTCACGGCTTTTTGGTTTTGTTGTCCTAGGTCTACCCCTCTTAACAATACACCCCCATTTTCTCTCCACAGTTATGTTAAATCGTGCAGAGATGGAATTCGTTTGCTCATCCTTATTTTTCGTTTGTTTTAAAAAATATTTAAATGAAATGTTTCATTAAAATTTATACATGCTTTATTTCATTAGAATACATTCATGTTCTATTTGCATGTTCTATTAATTCTGTTAGTTTGAATTAGATCTTAAATTCAGTTTTGAAAGCTACCAAAATTTAAAATTGCTATGTACATAAGTTTATAAAAATGAGGAACAGAAGAGGAAAAACAATCCATGATATGTACATATATCTCTTAAAGTGGCTAGAAAGGACCCAGGAGTGTCACCTGCTCTCACAGGAAGCAGGGGTCCTGGGGAGTGTCTGTTGTTACAGCTAGCCCACCTACAGGGAAAGGTTCGCAAGCTACAATCCATCTGTTGGTTTGTTTTCATTTAAAAAGGGTCTTTGTAATTTTCAAACCAAATATGACAGTACCAAATAGCCTCTTAACACTTTTATCTAAACCAAGACACTCCATTTGGTTAATATCAACTGAGATACAATTTCTGAGATGTTCTGCTTCTCCTAGCTTGTCCTCAGAGGGACGCTTGGAATTGTTGCTGGAAACAACTGCTCTTCACAGATCACCTTCTCCTTTTCTGGAACAGCTGGCTGGTCCAATGCGACAATGAGTGATACATATTTTGATTCCAGTTTTGTCTCTGATGTAGCATTTCTTACCACAGAAAGCAAGGACTTGGGTAATATTATGTTCTTTCTCCTAAACAGATTAATCTTCTTATTATGACAATAGACAAATACCAGGGTAAGTACTAGAAAGAGTACCGGCAAAAACGGAAATCCAAACAGAATTTTTTATGCTATTACTGAAAATGGTAAAACAAACTTCTTTTGACCTTTCAGTTGGAACACCTCACGTGTCTGAGACTCCTGCTGGAAACATGATACTGAGAATTCACTGAGGACGCTGGAATGCTTATCTGGCACGAGTCTCATTGCCCTCATCTTCCATCTGTATGTGTGTTCTATCTAGGATCTCCCTTCCCTTCACCATCACACAGACATGGTACCTGAATGTGTAACGGGTGTTTCATCATCAGACATGGCTCTCTGTTCCTCTCCATTTACCATAATTGAAGAGTGAACTATGTCAATAGCGATTTGGTTTCCCTTCCTTCTGACAGCCAATTGAGATGGTCCAATTTTTCCATGTGGGCACAAAATGAATTCCTTATATCTTACATAGGCAGACCTTTTTTTTTTTTGAGACAGAGACTCAAGCTGTCCCCCTGGGTAGAGTGCCACGGCATCACAGCTCATAGCATCCTCCAACTCCTGGGCTCAAGAGAGTCTCCTGCCTCCGCCTCCCAAGTAGTTGGAACCACAGGCACCTGCCACAATGCCCAGCTATTTTTGTTGTTGTTGTTGTTGCAGCCGTTGCAACCGTTGTAGCCGTTGTTGCAGGCTAGATTCGAACCCACCACCTTGAGTGTATGTGGCTGGTGCCTTAGCCACTTGAGCCACAGACACCGAACCGGCAGGCCTTTTTTTAATCCAACCCTAGCTTCAACTCTGGCCTAGAGAGAACTGGATGAATCATCAATGTGGTAAAAAAATATTACACTAACGATGAGAAATACTGATGCAAGCATCAATCCACACTGCATCCTTATGTAGTAAAAACAGGGGTCTGTTGTGTGCTCTAGTATTCCCAATAAAGAAAAGGGTTCATGGTATAGGACTTACTTGTAATATTGGTTGGTACAGGCACTGAGGATGGCTCCATCACAGCCCTGTTCACAGCTTGCATGAAAAGCGTTAGGGGAACAAAGAAAGCCATCCTGCCACAGACCAATGCCAGGCCCAGCCAGGAGTGACTGCAGGTGTCACTCCACAACACCCTCCATCTGGGGTCTCTACTCATCTTTTTAGTGTGTGATGAGCCCGTTTACTCAATGAGGTGTAGAAGTTTTGAGTCTTAAAGCTAGAGAGGGCCTGTCTGTGAGTTCATTAATCCGATGCCATCCAATACCTGTCTGCAATGATGAGAATGTTCTTTTTTTTTTTTTTTTTTTTTTTGAGACAGAGCCTCAAGCTGTCCCCCTGGGTAGAGTGCCATGGCATTACAGCTCACAGCAACCTCCAACTCCTGGGCTCAAGCGAGTCTCCTGCCTCCGCCTCCCAAGTAGCTGGGACCACAGGCGCCCGCCACAACGCCCGGCTATTTTTTGGTTGCAGCCGTCATTGTTGTTTGGCGGGTCCGGGCTGGGGATTCGAACCTGCCACCTTAGGTGTACGTGGCTGGCGCCTTAGCCGGGTGAGCTATAGGCGCCGAGCCGATGAGAATGTTCTATATCTGCACTGTCTGGTGTGGTGGCCACTAGGGGTAGGCAGCTAATGAGCCCTTCAAATGTGGCTACTGTAACTGAGAAACTGAATTTTAATTTTAAAAAATTGAATTCATTTAAATGTAAGTGTTGTTAGTGCTATCTATTGGATAGCGAAGACCTAGTCCAATGCCTTCATTTCATAGATGAGTTCTGGAGACACCAGTGACCTGCTCAGGATCACGCAGCTGGTCAGAAGCAGCATAAAGCCTAGAGAACGCTGCCTGCCAACTCCATGCTTTTTCTAATGCATAACATTTGCACTTATTTCGCCACAGGTAGAAACGGTTTCCACATGCCTGCATGGGCTGGTAGGGAGGGAGGGCAGGGAGAAGGGGAGATGCATGCTACTTTTGTTGTCTTGGGCCCCCAGCTATGCCAATATTCTGATGAGAGAAGAATAAGAAACATCCTGTTTGGAATACTGTGGCACACAGACAGGAGTTGAAGAAAGGAGAACAGGGCTTCTGGGCGGTCGAGTGTGCGTTTGCTTTAGCCTGTTCTAATTAGACACTGACAACTCAGACTGGCTTTTTTTTTTTCTGTTGTGTTTTCATAAGATGAACCCCTATAACGTAAAATACGTTAGTGAAATATTATTGGGTCTCATCATGTATTTATTAACAGAAGGTCCAACATTAAGTGCTATGGGTGGTTTCAAAGAAGCATTTCATAGAGTCACCACTTGTGAAAACGTGACTTGGAAGCAGGAAAGGGTGAGAAACAGGGTCAGGCCCCAAATAATTGCCACTGTCATCGTGGAGAGTGGTGTCGGAGCGGACCTGGGAGACAGAGATGGACGGCTCCCTGCTTCTGAGGACGTTTTCTCCACTTTGGCTTGTTTTCTATGTGCCTTTCACGTCCATTCAGGGACATTAGTTTTATCTTTACCTATAACATGCTCAGAGGAAGCAAAGAGCCCACAGCCAGGAAGGGGCTATGGGGCAGAAGACTGTGGCCTTGGAAGTTAGAACCCTTACCCTCCTCAAGCAAGTTTTCCTCCTGGGACTTCCTTTCCTCCTCTGGCTAAAGGGAAAGTAGCCTCCACTGGACAGGTTGTGGTCAGCATTTACCAGCCCACTTACTGATTCACCCGTATCCTCCCCCACTTCCGGTGTGGGCTGTGAATCCCACCGTTATTTGAAACTTGCCACTTCTCCCTCCCTTGGTCATCTGCTCTGTGCCACTTTTTTAGATATAGAATTCTGACTCTGGGATTGGCCCTTGACTGTCTCCTGCCACTCAGGCTCGGCTTATTTCTCTGGCTTTTCCTTCCCTCCTGAAAGAAAGGTAGATTTGGATAAGATTAAGTGATAAAATGAGTGTGACACAGTACTTGGCGCAACATAAGCATTTAGTAATAATAAGCAGATTAGCTGTTAACATTTATTAAACTCTCATTGTATTCCGGGCATTGTGCTAAGTACTTCATGTATGTTACCTTATGTAAGTGCCCTGAGAAAAGATTCAAGAGGAAGTGATCTATTTTAAGGCAGAGCTCCTGGGAAAACCTGTAAAGGAGCAAGAGAAGCAAAAAGTAAAAGAGGCACCAATTCAGGCAAAATCCCGCAGAGGGTGGCTTCAGCCTCGTCTCCCAGAGGAGCACTAGAATTAAGTTACACCTCTGAGCTTGCTTGCTGAGTTTCCGTATCCAGGTCCCTGGCAGTCCTTGGCTAAAGCCTGAGGTCAGGCAGAACCCCTGGCCCTTCCAGCTCTCTGACCTTGAGGAACGATGGGGTAGTAGAAGCAAACATACAGAGAAACTAAAAAAGGGATATGGAGAAAATGCCTAAGGCTGTTGAGATACCTGGCCGGAAGACTAACAGAGCCTCAGGACAAGAACAACAACAAAATTCATCTGACAGATGAGGCACAGAAGTAATTTACTCCAGTCACACAGCTGGTAAATTAAGGTGACCAGACGTCCTGCTTTTGGTGGGACAGTCCCAATTTTTAACTATTTGTCCCACGTCCTGCAGTATTTTAAATAAGTCCCAATTTTTGGAAAGAATGCATGACAAGCTAGGGAACGGCAGGAGAATGGGGAGGGAATATGCGGTTTTCGGCTGGGCCATGTGGCTATTTCGCCAGAATATGAGTTTTATATTATTTTTGTTAATTTTATAATGTTAAACTTTAATAACAAATAATTGTTGAGAACTGATTATCAAGAACTGCTTATCAAAGTTCGCATTGTTGATCAGTTGTTAGAATTCGACAAGAAATATGCCAAAGAATAAAATAATACCATACATAAATTTTAAATGTATTATACTTGTAAATTGTACTTATGTTGAAATTAAAAAATATATATGACAATACTATTTTTGTGTTCTATGAAAATTTTTGTTGCTCCATATAGACCATATTTTTAATTAAGGACCCCCCCTCCCCCATCAAGCAATGGTGTCCCACTTTACCAATGTTAAAATCTGGTTACCTTATAGTAAATATAAAATAAAGACTCAACCTAGGCAGCCCAGCCCTCAACTTTGTGTCCTTCAACTTGGTGCAGTACCAGGCAGCTATCCTAACCACACCAGATTCTCTTTTCAGACCTAATGCCTACATGTTGGTCTGTGTTACAGACATCTGGAAACACACTAAATGAACCAAGTTGTTCCTTCATGTAGGAGGTCCTTTGTCATGCTGACTCTTCTCTGGCCTCCAAACCCATAATGTAATCAGGGTGCTTTTCAT
The DNA here is from genome assembly GCF_000181295.1 of Otolemur garnettii. NCBI lineage: Eukaryota > Metazoa > Chordata > Mammalia > Primates > Galagidae > Otolemur > Otolemur garnettii. The sequence goes on along the minus strand of NW_003852397.1, from coordinate 44,437,977 downwards.
CCCTAGCGGTTCCTAATTCCTGCAATTTTCCCTGAATGCCTCTCCGGATCTTCATGCTGATTATGGTGCCATTCATGACTCTTCAGTGGGTGCTGGGCTTAGCTCCAGGTGCAGGCTTCTAAGACCTCAGCTTTTCATTTGAAACAGATTGCATTTTATCTCAACATTTCAAAAACTGTTACTCTCCCTTCAACATGTTAAATTACCCTTTTCTGGAAAGACTTTGACTACAGTTATTTTTCTCTGTTAAAATGATGTCAAAGTATTTCCTGCTGTTGAAACAATTAGAGAGAGAAAAGGTACGGACTTCATAATTCTCTCCCAAGTGGTTGCATAACATGCATCAGCCTTAGGCTGCCGTTGAGGTTAATTTGACATTTGATTTCACAACTTTTGGCCCTGGGGAAAATAGACTATGAACTTCCATGGCATCATCAATGGGATGGTAAAAAAACATTATTTAATATACTGATAAAATGTTTCAGATTAAAAAAGCATGATTTAATATATTGATAAATGTTTCAGATTAACTTTTCACTTGTTAATAATTACTTTTTATAATCAGAAAAATAGCAATGAGTACGATAAAGCAGTGATGTTGGTAAGTGTGAGCTCTTTGGAGCAGCGTTTCTCAATCTTGGCATCACGGACGTCTTAGGCTACACGATTCTCCATTGTCTGCCCTGAGAGTTGGAGGATGTTTGGCAGCATTTCTTGGCTCTACTCACTGGATATCAGCAGCAGCACCCCTCAACCCCCAACATGTTGCGATAACCAAAAATATCTCCAGACATTGACAAATGTCCTCTGGAAAGTAAAATTACCCTTGGCTGAGAACCTCTGGTCAGAGAGGACGGTACTGAGGAAGGGACATCTAATGATGTGCCTCTGGGCTCGCATTCCCCTTCTCCTCTCTGACATTTCCCTTCTGGGTTTCTGTTTTGCGGGTATTTCTAAGATTGATCAATTTTGGTTCCTTGTAATTTCGAATCTTTCTGGCAACCTCCCATGTACCCTTGTCTCCCAGATGTTCACTCGGTTTCAAGTTCTTAACTTTTGTCCTGTGACTGCATTTTTCTTTTCCTTTTCTTTTCTTTCTTTCTTTCTTTTTTTTTTTTTTTTTTGAGACAGAGTCTCACTATGTTACTGTCGGTAGAGTGCTGTGGTGTCATAGCTCACAGCAACCTCAAACTCTTAAGCAATTCCCTTGCCTTAGCCTCCCAAGTAGCTGGGACTATAGGTGCCTGCCACAACGCCCAGCTATTTTTTATTAGCCGTTGTCATTGTTGTTTAGCAGGCCCTGGCCAGGCTCGAACCCACCATCCTCAGTGTATGTGGCCGGTGACCTACTCACTGAACTACAGGCACCAAGCCTAATGACTGCATTTTTCAACCTGGGCTATTCGCATGGTCTCTTATATGTAGCTTGAGCCCAGCTTTCTTACCAATACCAGACGTGAGGAGAAGACAGTGAAAGTGGGTAGAAAGGAAGCGATGTGCGCATGTTTTTAGCACTTCCCTTTAGAAAGTTGGTTTAAACCTCATGGTGCAGAAAATATGGGGAAAATGAAGTAAGAGGAATTTAGAGTGACTCATTTTGACAGGTCAGAGAGAAGTGGTAATGGAAAAAGAATCCAGCTTTTCTCAGATCTAGTGATGAGACTTTCATTTTTAAAAGTATGATCATTGCAGTCAAAGAAGTTCTAATAAGTCTGATCAAAATATCTATGCCCACAGTCCCACAGCCTGTTCTTGTAGTTTTTTCAAAGTTCAGGCCAAGTATAGCAAACAATTTGACCCATCTGACCACCGTGATGAGTTATCTTTTTATACCGTCATTTCCTATCGGGTTTCTAGGGCTGGACTTTACAAAAATAGGCCATGCAAATGCCTGTATGGCCAAGAACCCAAGCACAGTTGCTAAGGGTGTGAAGAATTTCTGGGTTTCCCATAAAACCTTCACTCAAAAGTTACATCATTTCTTCCTTGTAGAATATGAGGAAATTAACCTAGTGGCCAATACTTGCCACAACCCATAAACAATCCAACTCAATGACTATTCAAAGGGGACCTAGTGGGTCCATCCAGAACTCTGGAATCCAACTCAGCTATACACCCTGTTGGCCTAAAGCTCCCCCGCCCCATACTTCAATGCCCAATGCCTCGCATGAAGGTCTCCTCTCTTCAAATTCCCAAACCATTATGATCACATTTTTACTGTTCTCCTTTACACCACACAATTTGTGATTTGTCCGCTTGTTTTCGTCCTTCTTAAACACCAAGTTTCATCAGGGCAAATATCTATTCAGTTCATACTTTGGTGTGTACAAGACCTGCCTCTGTACAGAGGAGGAAGCCAACAACTAGTGGTGTGATTGAATTCAATCTTGGTGCAAACTTCCTGGAACGTGCTGTGTTACCTAATGATTCTCAGCTGAGGATGCAAGGAGACAGGAAGGCAGGAAAAAAGGAAGGTCAGAAGGAAGAAAAGAAAGAAGGAAGGAACACAGGGGAAAAGAAATGCTAATTTTCCTGAAACATGGGTTATATATAAGAAATGTTTAGTAGGTGTGAAATGATCTGTTGAAATCATAGTAAGATTGCAATGACATGAAGCCATGTTCCCCTCCTCTACAGATAAAGGTCTTTACTAATAAGAATGAAATGAACACTGTTCCCTCACCCCCTGGTTGCAAATGTGTAGAGAAATGAAACGTACTGCAATTTTGAATTAGAGATAGAGCTGTTTCCTATGAAGTCTCATTTCCTTATGAGTCAAAATCCTAACACTGCCTGAGCTTTCCCATGGCCTTAAGATAGTGAAGGATGGGAAATAAAAAGTGCTGCTCTCCTTTTGGAAGACCCATGGCTTCTCCAGTATGGGAACATCTGTACATTCTCTCCTTAGAGCAGGAACTTTGCTCATGTGATGGCATTTCCTCCAAATATAACCTCCGTTGGTGCAGATCTGGATTTTCCATTATCAACCAGATGCTGCAGCACCCTGAAGCTCCTTCTGCTGTTTTCACTGCGAGGCTGTGATAAACCACAGTCCCTACTGGCTCACACTGTGGAATTATACAGGTTTGAGGAGGACAGTCGAAATGAAAATCAGCCTTACAGTGTAGCAAGAGCAATTTCAGCAGACTGTGAAACAGGTTTCCTGACCAAGAAAGTTGCCTGACAATACAGGTTTAAAGACGAGATCTTACTCCCATGGCCTACATGAAGCACACAGCACAGCAAAAAGGATTTCTTTTCTATGACAGTCATATATAAGATGCCCATGAAGACATGCTGAAATCTGAGGTCTTTTGGGCACATAGCTGAAAAAAAAAAAGCCCTCAAGGGTTTGCTTGGTACAATTTGGAACCTAAACCCTAAATGGGTGTAGGTTGACTTGAGACAATGTGGTCAAAACAGAAGGCCTAGTCTAGAGAAATAGATTCCTAAATTCCTCAAGATATAATAAGGTCTTCACTGGAGGGTTCACACTACCTTTGAGGGTAGGTAGGCTTCAGGAATTTAAATTATGCATCAAATTTTGTACATTTTTCTGAAGTAGGAATCCATCCCCAAAGAGTAAAAATTTAACTATGGTTGACAAAGGAATTAGAATCTCTAAGCAAAGAGAGAAGGAAGATGGGGGATGGTCCAGTGGAGGTAAGAATGTGACAATCAAGAACATTTTAGAAGATCAAGTTAAAATTCTCAGCCCATTTCAATCTAATGTTTCCAGGCCTTCCAGGAGAGGCAGGTCAGGAGTGAAGAGTTCCTCATTGCTATGTTTCTCTCATCCCACCAGGCTCTGATCTTGCAGACTTCTGAAGGGCAGAGACTTTGTGATACCGCAGGATCAGCTATCCTCTGGCTCCTGAATATTTAATGATGGGATGCCTTCCAGTTGCTCACTTCCTTTGTTATTTATAGTCTTCATGATTTTAATAGGATGGAGATGCTATGACCTTTTTCCAGAAACCGCCCCAGAGAAGGCCAAAAAGAAAAACTAAAGGAGGTAGAGTGGTAAACACATTAACATGGTGGCCACTGTCATAATTTGTTGTGAGAGGCTTCCAGAACATCACGGTCGATCCATTTGCTGTAGACCATATCAGATATCCTACTATTGTTAGGATTATCGAACTGTGCGTCTTGCTCCATTACCTGACAAATACTTTGGTCACCAATACTTTAGTGTGAATCAGGATCCCCTTTTTTCCTCAATTGAGAAGGCATACTTTATACTTTCTTTTAAATAAGAGTGAAAAGAGGGATAAACAAATTTAGAAGATGAGAGCAGAAATGGAGAAGTGATTAAGGGGAAAAACAAGGGGTTTCAATAGAGAGCTGGCAGCGGGCATGGGATGCTAGAAGCAAACTTAACTGGATTTATAGGTTGGTCCAAGACCATCCCTATCAACAAAACATAACCCTGGTCTCCATATTGGTTCCTACATTCGATCACATGTTATTATATTTGAGAACAAAGTGCCTTAAACATTGCAGATGATATCAAGACTCTCTAAAGCCAAGAGTCCAGGGGTGGTTCAGGTTTCAGGGCTGCTTTACCTCTCACTTAGCAGCAGCATTAAGCCCCTTATTGTCAGTTCCGTTTTATGGTTGCATAGGAACTCAAAGAACAGCACCTCAAAATGAAGGCCTCATAAGCAGCTCCCTGACTGCCTCCTACCCTCTGTCTTCAGCCCTTCATTCTCCCCTGAGGCAGTCATAGAAACCAGAACCTCTTTTCCATAAAGCCAGTCATAAAATCTAAAATTATTACTCTTAAACCCTCCCTCCCACCTTTCTATATAGAAAACTGACCGCAAGGAAAATATCTGACCTACCTTATTTGATTGTGGCTTATTGGACTCCCCCATTCCAGAAAGAGTCCTGTCCCATATCCAGGAGAAAAGAATACATGCTCACGGAGGACGAAAAGAATCTTGACAGACAGGTCTTTCTGGGTTTTCCCAGTCAGTTTATTGGCATTAAATCATATCCATTTTGTCTAGTCCTATGCTACCCAGCTGTCAATACTCTGTTGACCCAAAGCATAAAAACGGACAATTTCCCCTGTATCTTTGGGACTTCGTTCTGAAGGCTCCCATGTCACATAAAATTATAATCAAATAAATTTGGATGCTTTTTCTCTTATTAATCTACCTCCTGTCAGGGATTTTCAGCAATCCTTCAGAGGGTGGAAAGGAAGATGGCTGCAAATCCTTTATGCCTCCTGCCTTCCATAGTCAGGGAGAGAGAAGCATCTGGCTTCTGGGACCTATTCCACAGGGGCATGGAACTTTGTTTCCCAAAAGCACCCAGAAAATTATCTTCTCATGTGTTGTCCGTAATGTGACACCTGCCCGTTCCTGAATCATTTCCTGCAGCAGGGAAATGCAAGGTGTTGACTGGCATGAACACAAACCTCTGTCTCAAACCAATCTCTATGGCAAGGGGTGTGAGATTGGAGCACACACGGCCCACCCTTGGAAATGAACATGGCATCAGTGGCCTTGCATGCCAGAGGACATAGCTGCTACCTAGTGGGAGAGGAACAACAACAAATAATATCCATTTTATTGTGCTGACACTCATTTTAGTTTTTGACAAATATAGAAAGAAGAAACCACTACTATTGTCTGCTCCTTAGGTTTTACAAACCTAACTCATTCAAGCCTTACAATATATTTTGTGGTAAAAATTGAGATTTCCATTTTACTGATAAGAAAACGGAGACATTAACCTACCCATACCTTCCACTGTATGCTTACACTTACCTAGTAAGTGATAAGAGCTGAAGCAAAGGCTCAGCGCCTATAGCTCAACCGGCTAAGGCGCCAGCCACGTACACCTAAGGTGGCGGGTTCGAATCCCCAGCCCAGACCCGCCAAACAACAATGACGGATGCAACCAAAAAATAGCCGGGCGTTGTGGCGGGCGCCTGTGGTCCCAGCTACTTGGGAGGCGGAGGCAGAAGACTCGCTTGAGCCCAGGAGTTGGAGGTTGCTGTGAGCTGTAATGCCACAGCACTCTACCCAGGGGGACAGCTTGAGGCTCTGTCATAAAAAAAAAAAAGAGAGCTGAAGCAAAAACCTAGGTCTATCCATATTCAAATATTCTTACCCTCAGGCGGGCGCTAGGCTGAGTCAGTGTTCCGGTCTCTCCTCTTGTCCCTCCTTGGCGGGTAAAGGAGGCTGAAGTGGTGCTGGGCCCACTTCCCTTTCCTCTCCCACAAGCGAGCACCCTGGCCCTCTTGAGCTGTGCTGTCTCTGTCTCTCCAATGCAAGACTGTCCCGGCCCATATATGGCTCATGGATAGCAGAAGATTCAGTCTCAGCAGAAAAAGGCCAAAAAGCAAGCTGGACAAAAGAAGAAACAAGGATATGACCAACAGGCTGCTGCCAAAGCTGCCTTAGTACTGTATCCCTGCACTGTCCGTAAGATACAAATGCCAGATCCTAAGACCTTCAGGCAGCACTGGGAGAACAAGCACTTCCTCCAGAATTGGAAGATGTTCAGGCAGGAAGTTGCTGACAGGTGAATTCTTGACACCTTTGACTCTTCTACTGTCTCAGACCTTAGGTAACAAACCTTCAGCTGCTTTTCACACAAACTGTTGATCAGTAAAAATAAGAGGGCTACAGAAACACTCATTTTTATGCTATTACCTTTGGGGCTTCATGCAGACAATTCTATGTAATGTACAGTTGATCTGACTTGAAAATCTTAAAATCAGTCCACCCTTGTTATAAAGTCTTTTACATTGCAGCTCAATTTACAATTGGCAAAATGTGGAAACAGCCTAAATGCCCACCAACCCAGGAATGGATTAATAAGCTGTGGTATATGTATACCATGGAATACTATTCAGCCATCAAAAATATGGAGACTTTACATCTTTTGTATTAATCTGGATGGAAGTGGAACACATTATTCTTTGTAAAACATCACAAGAATGGAGAAGCAAGAATCCTATGTACTAAATTCTGATATGAGGACAATTAATGACCTAGTACATGGTGGAGGGTAGGGGAAGGGGAGAGAAGAAAGAGGAAGGGACTGAGGGGGATAGGGGTCACTGTGTATAACACATCTTTAGCGGACAGAACACAATTATAAGAGAGACTTTACCTAACAAATGCAGACATTGTAACCTGATTCTTTGTACCCTCAATGAATCCCCAACAATTAAAAAAAAAAGTCTTTTACAATTGTAATTATATTGATGTTCATATTGTGTAAAATAACTCATTTAGGCTCGGCGCCTATAGCTCA
>NW_003852397.1:44422846-44430494 GCF_000181295.1 Otolemur garnettii | reverse complement strand
GGTTGCTGTGAGCTGTAATGCCACGGCACTCTACCCAGGGGGACAGCTTGAGGCTCTGTCTCAAAAAAAAAAAATAACTCATTTAATGAAGTAGTATTTTGATTTTAATAACATCACAGGATAAATGGTTCTAGAACTTCTGTTCTAACTTTCTACTTTGTTTGCCTTATAAAAATCTAATTGATCTATCAGCTAGAATTGCAAGTGTAATTCTTACCTCCTTTTCTCCCAATAGCAGATTTAACTCAACCAAAATAAAAAGGGGATTGATCATAGTAACCCACACACACACTATGTAAGATCAATGTAGCTATTTACCCATCACTAAAATATTGAGTTAAAAATATGGTGTCTTCAGCTGCTTATTAAAAAGATGTGATAAATACAAGAACAAAAACCTTTCAATTGCAATCTTATATTCAGATACAAGTGGATTTAAAGCAACTAAAGTCAAGAGAGACAAAGATGGTCACTTCATACTGGTCAAGGGAACAACACCACAAGAGGACATTTCAGTTCTAAATATTTATGCACTGAACATAAGTGCTCCTGTATTTATTAAACAGACTTTAATTGGTCTGAGCAATATGATATCCTATAACACCATAATAACTCAGGACTTTAACAGCCCTCTTACTGAGTAAGACAAATCCTCTTTATAGAAACTAAACAAAGATACAAGAGAGTTAAACATGAACCTAAAATAATTGGACTTAAGAGACATATACAGAATATACCATCCCAAAGCTAAGGAATATACATTCTTCTTGTCAGCCCATGGAATAGTCTCCAAAATAAATCTTATCCCAGGACACAAATCAAACCTCGACAAAATCAAAAGAATTGAACTTATACCTTGTATTTCTTCAGACTATAAGGCAATAAAGATGGAACTCAACTCCAACAGAAATTTTCATTCCCAAATAAAGGCATGGAAACTAAACCACCTTACCTGATGACACCACCCACCTTACTTACCTGATGACCACCTTACTGGCATCTACACATTAAAAAACCACCCACCTGAATGACAGTTGGGTCAAGGAAGAGACAAAAAAGGAAGTTATTAAATTCCAACAAATTGGCTCGGCGCCTATAGCTCAACGGGCTAAGGCGCCAGCCACGTACACCTAAGGTGGCGGGTTCGAATCCCCAGCCCGGACCCGCCAAACAACAATGACGGCTGCAACCAAAAAAATAGCTGGGCGTTGTATTGGGTGCCTATAATCCTAGCTATTTGAGAGGCTGAGGCAAGAGGATCACTTGAGCCCAAAAGTTTGAGGTTGCTGTGGGCCTTTCCCATGGGGGAAAAAGGGAATTCTGTCTCAAAAAAAAAAAAAAAAAAAAAAAATTCCAACAAATTATTACAACAATAAGGACACAAGCCACCTCAGCCTGTGGGATACTGCAAAAGTAGTCCTAAGAGGAAAATTTATCACATTAGATGCCTACATCCAAAAAACAGAAAGAGAGCTCATCAACAACCTAATAAACTATCCTAAAGAAATGGAAAAGGAATCTCAAACCTAGCAGAAGAAAAGAAATAACCAAAATTAAATGAGAAATAAATGAAATTGTCTTGACGCCTATGGCTCAAGTGGCTAGGGTGTCAGCCACATACACCTAAGGTGGTGGGTTTGAATCCAGCCCGGACCCGCCAAACAATAATGACGGCTCCAACCAAAAAAGAAAAAAAAATGGCCAAGCATTGTGGCGGGCACCTGTGGTCCCAGCTACTTTGAAGGTGGAGGCAGGAGACTCCCTTGAGCCCAGGAGTTGGAGGTTGCTGTGAGCTGTGATGCCGCAGCACTCTATCTAGGGGGACAGCTTGAGGCTCTGTCTCAAAAGAAAAAAAGAAAGAAATGAAACTGAAAACAAAAGAATCATTCAGAAAATTAATGAAACAAAAGTTGGTTCTTCTAAAAGGTAAGTAAAAGCAATAAACTATTGGCCAGATTAACTAGAAACAGAAAAGTAAAATCTTTAATAACCTCAATCAGAAAGTAAAAGGGGGGAATCACAAATAATACCACAGAGATACAAGAGATTATTTCTGATTATTACCAAAAATTCTAAGACCAGAAATTGGACAATGGAAAGGAAATGGACCAATACCTGGAATCACACCATCTCCCTAGACTTAATCAGGAAAACATAAATTTCTTAAACAGCCCAAAATCAAGCACTGAGACTGCAGAAACAATAAAAAAGTTTCCAATAAAAAAAAAAAAAGCCTGGACTAGCGATGGCTTCACACCATAATTCTATCAAATCTTCAAAGATGAGCTTGCACCTATCCTGCAGAACCTATGCAGAACCTTTTCCAAAACATTGAGAAGGAAGGAACCACCGTCCCCAACATGTTCTATGAAACAAACATCACCTTGGTTCCAAAACCAGTGGTAGAAATCAAGAATGGTTGAGTCCAGGGAAGGATCCAGCTAAAAAGGAAAACTACAGAATAATTCACTAATGAATATTGATGGAAAAATACTCAATAACACTTGACTAATAGATTGCAACTACACATTAAAAAAATTATCTATCATAACCAAGTAGGCTTCATCCCAGGGATGCAAGGCTTATTGGCTTGTTAACATATGCGAATCCATAAATGTAATTCACTATATCAATAGAAACAAAAATAAAGACCATATTATCCTTTCAATAGATGCAAAAAAAAGCATTTGATAAAATTCAGCATCCTTTTCTAACAAGAATACTTAAGAAAATAGGCATAACTCACATGTTTCTTTTTTTTTTTTTTGAGACAAAGCCTCAAGCTATCCCCCTGGGTAGGGTGCTGTGACATCACAGCTCACAGCAACCTCCAACTCCTGGGCTCAAGCGAGTCTCTGCCTCAGCCTCCCAAGTAGCTGGGACCACAGCTGCCCACCACAATGCCCAGCTATTTTTTGGTTGTAGCCGTCATTGCTGTTTGGCGGATGTGGGCTGGATTTGAACCCGCCACCTCACGTATATGTGGCTGGTGCCTTAGCCACTTGAGCCACAGGCGCCAAGCCGCAGTCACTTTTTAATGTAAAGTCTCTTCATTTCAATATTGGGGCTACAAATCCCATCTTTCAAGAGACTGGGGGTGTCACTGTGAACCACATGTAGCTCATCGGCAGCTGTTCAGCCCCTGCATTCATGGTGTTTCAACTGGGTGCTACATCCCCAGGAATGACAGCCCAGCCAAGGGTGCAGGTGACTGAGTCTCCCCTCCTGCTTGAAGTGGGGAAGGGACAGGAGGGTGGGACTGATGGAAATGGCAAGGGGGTGACAGGGGCAGATAATCTCTGTGGCATACAGAGCAGAGCCCCAGACTGTCCTAGTGTGGTTCCCATGCTCCTAGCGTGGAGGGCCAGTTCTGGGAATTCTCAGCATGCGGGGTCCTGACCCCGGGCATGTTCTGAGCATTATGGAGACATAACTGGGGGCTCTTGACAAGTAGTAGGTGGGGCCAGGGGCAGAGCCCATGCCTGGCCAGCTTTCTATGTCCTACTGGACATCTGTGTGGACCTGAGCCTGGACTCCCACTCAGTTGGGGTCTGGGTTTGTTCTCCCCAAAGGAAACTGACTAAAAAACATCACAGGCAAATCATTGCTTGGGACTCGACCCTAGGAGTGCTGCAGCGGGTGTGGGGAGGGATGGCACAGTGTCGACACTGGCGTGTCAGCACCCATGTTGCCTTGTGGGCGTTGCAAGCTCAGCCTGCTGAGAACCTGGGGCCATAATCCTAGACCTGTGCCCGGCATTGTCCCTATGAGCCCTGCAGCTGCTGGCTCATTACACACCCACTTTCCTCCTGGGCAGCGAGGGCCGCTCCCTGGGGCATCAGTGCCCAGGACCTTCAGCCGCAGCTCCTGACCATCATGACTCTGAGGACAGAGATTCAGCCAGCGTCTGCCTGTACCCTGGAAAGGAGAGGACAAAGGAAGTGATGGCCACTGCTGTGACACCACACGGCTTTTCCTTCTATCCTCTCCCCACAATTTTAAGACACGCTGAATTTTTAAGGTTCCACTGGTGTTCCCCTGGGGTCCGCCAGCTGGCCCCCTGGTGTCTGCCTGGTGTCTGCCCAGTGTCCCCATGGTGTCCGCCCGGTGTCCCCCTGGTGTCCCCCTGGTGTCCGCCCAGTGTCCGGCTGCTGTCCGCCCGGTGTCCGGCTGATGTCCGGCTGGTGTCCACCTAATGTCACCCGGGTGTCCACCGGGTGTCTGCCTGGTGTCCGGCTGCTGTCCCCCTGGTGTCCGCCTGGTGTCCCCCTGGTATCCACCGGTTGTCCCCCTGGTGTCCCCCAGCCAGGCAGACACCAGTGGGACACAAGGGGGACACCCGGCGGACAACAGGCGGACACCAGGGGACACCCAGAGGACACCAGGCAGACACCCAGCGGACACCGGGTGGACACCAGGGGGACACCGGGTGGACATCATGGGGACACCAGGCAGACATCATGGGGACACCGGGCAGACATCATGGGGACACCAGGCGGACACCAGGCAGACCCCCAAAGACTTTGATTTAATGAGTAGTCACTCAGTCCTATGTTGGCCACTCACACTTGTGATTTCACTGGCTCCCCAGAGGATCCAGGAGGGGTGTCCTGTACTAATCCATTTTACAGACAAGGAACCAGGAAAGCAGAGTCCCGATGTTTCTCCTGAGGTCTCATAGCTCTTACAGTCAAACCTGGATTGGAGCCAAGGGCACCCTGGCTGCTTCCAAAGCCGAGGCTTTTTTCTGGTCTTGGGTCAGATAAATTATTTCCCGACTGTTTCCTAACTCTGGAAAGAGAAGTAAAGCCAGTGTGAATAAACAGGGTAACGTCTGTTCATTTGATATCCCATTTGTGGTTCTAGAGAGTTATACTCTTAATGTTATCTATGTATGTTTTTATATACTGGGGGCCCTTGATATGGGAATGTTTTATGAGACTTATTTACTTATTTACAGGGGATTGAAAGTTGTATCTTTGCTTTTGTGCATATTGTGACACGCTATGGTCCTGGCTGTGATGTGTGGGATACTCATTCCCTGTTAGGAACAAGCTCCAAGGGAGCCCTGGGCCTCCCCAAGGAGGCCCTAAGGCGGTAGGAAATAACACCCAGTAGTTGGGTGGGCAGGGCTGCCTCGTGGCTCCGAGACCTTTCTCAGATCCTCAGAGCCCAGAAGAGCCCCCTGGCAAGACACTGTACAGGTCTCGGAGAAGGGCAGGTGGGCCCTGGGGGTTGGGTGAAAGCGGAGCTTCCCAGGGAACCACTTGACCTTATCCATTTGGATGGTTACAGTTACAGAGAAGTTGCCTTCATTCCAAAGATGCTGTGGATGCTTCATTCCAAGATGCTTGGCCCCTGTGCAGAAATGCCTGGACCCCTGAGCCAACCAGATTTCAGACCTTGCCAGAGAAGGGGTTTAGAGTAGGACTGTGACCAAGAGCCTCTCTCACCCTGGGACACCCCACAAAACTCCATTTCAGGCCTCAGAAGAAGTAGGCACCTGGGTTGAGGACGGTGCCCAAGGGGGACCCCCCCAGGCAGCACACTTCTGGGTCCATTAGGAGGAAATGCGTGGGGATGGGGGTTGGGCAAGAGCGGCTTCCTGCTGAAAAATCAATGGCTCATTAGAATTCACCTTTGTGTCCCACCCTTGGCCTGTATCTAGGACAATTGACTGGGGTAGAGCAGGACTCCACCGACCTACAGAGGGACCAGAGGCTGGGCGCCTGGTCGTCCCGTAGGGCCACTCCAGCCAAGGGCACCAGCCCAATCGCCAGGGCCCTGGCCCTTCAGAAAGGAGACCTGCCACAGCAGGGACAGGCAGGCGCCACCTTCCTGAACCCCCTTCAACTCCTGTCTCCACCATTCACCCCCTGTGTGACCCTGGGAGTGTCTGCCTCCCCTCTCTGGGCCCCCGCCCCATCTGCACAATGAGGCTATACCCTAGAGTGTCAGAGGTCTCACAGACCAGAGACTGCACTCCAGCTGGTGGCAGAGACAGGAAAGGATTAAAGGGTAATCAGGGGATCAGGGACCTCTGGGAGGACCGGGGGCGAGGGGGGGGGAGGGCAGGCGTGGAGGCTGCGCAGGCAACAGTGACACAGCGTCCACGGTAGGACCACTCCCTGGGGACCCAACGCTGTTGTCGTGGGCACCAACACTGCAGCTTACATCCTGACACACCCTGGGGTCCCAGTGGAAACCCCTCCACACTCTCAGGGCATGTGGTGTAACCCCCCTCCTCTGCACAGGGCTGTCAAAGACCTGGGCCTGCCAGTAAGAGTAGGGTGACCAGATTCTAACATCTGTAAGGGGGGGGCGGGGGGGCGGAGCAGGGGCGCGGGGCAGGGGACCGCGCAGTTTGCCTGACAACAAGGCAAACTTTGGTAAGCAGTTCTCAATAATCACTTCTCAGCAATTATTTATTACAGTTTAACATTATAAAATTAACAAAAAGAATATAAAACTCATATTCTGGCGAAATAGCCACATGGCAGCTGAAAACCGTATATTCCCTTCTTGTTCTCCAGCCCGTTCATGCATTCTTTCCAAAAATGGGGACTTTTTTAAAACGCCGCGGGACGCTACAAACTTGAAAAGCGGGACTGTCCCGCCAAAATCGGACGTCTGGTCACCCTAAGTAAGAGCCACGTGTCCGCATCATGCCCACTGAGCATCACCCCTGGGGCTCTGCCAGACTCACAGAGGGAAGAAGAGCCCAGGTCCTGCTGAGGGCACTGAGTTGGTGGATGTCAGCCTGGTCCCTGGAGACCCATCTTGCCACACCCAAAGAGCCTGTCTGGGAGCTTCCCAGACTTTAGGGACGCAGGGCTGAGAGGTGGAGAAACCACACTGCCGTGAGCCCCTGGACAGAGCCGTGCCTGAAGCCACCCGGGCAATGTGTAAAAGCAAACGAGGTGACTTTTGTTCTTTGGTTCTTGGGAGTTTGCTGAAGTCCGTGATGTGGGTTTTGCCACTGGCAAACAAAAGGCCAAGGAATGACTCAAGGAAACACCTGGCAGGCTGCAGGGCCAGCGTTCATTCCCACAGTCAGGGGCCCAGAGGTGGAGGGTGCAGAGGTGAGCAGTGGAGGTGAGGAGCAGAGGGGAGAGGAGAGAGCTGAGGGTCCTGTCCTTTCCTACAGATGTGCCTCCAGGTGTGGGGACTTGGGCCCAGGCAGCTGCCCTCTGGAGTCTGCCCTCTCGACCCGCCCCGTGCTGTTCCCACGGCTTCATACACTATGACCCCAGTCATGTGGGGCTTGTACTGGGCGTGCTGGTCCCAGGCACCTCACGGTCATGATCTCACTCTGTCCTGGTAGCAGCTCTGCAAGGTGAGGACTATTGTCACTCCCATTCTAGGGACAAGGCAAACTGAGGCTCAGAGTATGGAGTGACCTCAGTCTCACTGTGGAGTCCCCAGTCTGGTGGGGACATCAACTCACAAACACCCATGGGCGATGAGGTGGGGGATGAGTGGACGAAACAGTCTAGGAGTGGGGGCCCCAGAGAGGGGGGACCGCAGCAAAGAGGGGACCACAAGCCCTGGGTGGGGGAGGGGTGATCACTGCTGGGGGGGCATCACCCGGAATTTCTCAGACCTTCCCATTAGGCAAGAGAAGGTGGAGATGCAGTCGCTTTTTTTT
>NW_003852397.1:44407183-44421710 GCF_000181295.1 Otolemur garnettii | reverse complement strand
TTGAGCCCAGGAGTTGGAGGTTGCTGTGAGCTGTGATGTCACAGCGCTCTACCCAGGGGGATAGCTTGAGGCTCTGTCTCAAAAAAAAAAAAATGTTATGGTGTCTTCAAAGACTTGATAAAATAGACTGAGAAAGAATTGGTCCATTTGTATTTTGTGTTTCCATTAGTTGCCGAAAGGAATGAAGTTAAGATTCAACTTGTTCTATTCTCTCTGTGTGGATATATATCCCCATGTTGAACAACACACTGGGGGCTCAGTTGGGTACTGCAATGTCTTATTAAAGATGATACTAAAGAAATCTATAAGAAAAAGAAAATCAAACAAAAAACCCCAAATATTCTTATCCTCTGTGGTCAAATAGAGTATTAGTAAACTATTGTCTGAGAATATTGCTTAGGAGAAGGAAAACTCAATTCCTTTCAACAAACATTTATTGAATACCCACATTTTGCATGTGAATACCCATGCTCACAGCAGTCTCATTCATAATAACCAAGAACTAGAAACAACTAATGTCTGTTCACAAGTGAATAGATAAAGAAATTGAAGCACATTTGTGCAACTGAATCTAGTACTCTGCAATAAAAATGAACACATTAATGACGTACACAGCATTGTGGATGGATTATAATAACATTATGCTGAGCAAAAGAAGGTAGACACAAAAGAGTACATATTGGTTGACAGCAGTTATATGAAGACCAAGAATAAGTGGTAGAAATCAAGAATGGTTGACTCTGGAAGGCAAGGAGTTGACTGGGAAGGAACATGAGGAATCTTGCTGGGGCACAGAAAATATTCTCACCATGATCTTAGTCATGGTTACATAAATGGATACATTTGTCAAAATTTATCAAATGCCAAACTTAAGATCCATGCATTTTACTGTATGTAATTTATATGTGAGTAAAAGATAAAAGAGTAAAGATAAAAATATGAAAAGTAAGTGACCTACTAGAGCCATAAAACTTTTGACCTTACTCAGCTTGCTCTTATCTCTGTAATATAGTCCATTTTAAAAGTAATTTATCTTGTGGACTAATCACAAACTGTTACATTTGGGCTAAAAGTACACTTGATAAAACCATCAATTTAAGTCCACAGTTCATCTCCCTCCTATTGAATAATTCCACTTATCTTTAAAAAAAAAAAAACATCCTAAATATATTAGTACTTTCTCTTTCAGTCAAAAGAACAGCAATGAATTTGGGAACGCCCACTGAATTCAGATGATACCTACTCAATTAGCATTTTGAGTTACTAAAGATGTTATATTCATTTAGGGAATAAACCTTTCTAGAAGTTTTTTGTTTGTTTGTTTTGTTTTGTTTTTACTTCTATTTTTGTCGAAGAAGCAGAATATTTTCTTTCTAGAGTAATTAGTAATAAACCTAATTAGGCACATTGATGTTCATTTTGTACATATAATTTCCTTTCTCTCTTGCCCTGTTGGTTTTCAGATTCTTTCTTTAATTAAAAATGAAAAAGAAAAAAAAGTTTCAGTCTGTACTTCAAGCTCAGTCTTCCCACTGCCTCAGAGCTGATGCTTTGGTTGCTTGATGTAACCAAGTTGGCGCCATGATGACTGACCTGGTATTTTCCAGCTAAAATTACCTACCATGCAGCCAGCAAAGTCAGTCACTAAGACACATGAATCACCAGGTTGTCTCAGTATGGTCTGGTTTTCTTGTTGCTATGAGATTGGAGCCTGAATTCACTGGAGACTAGCTCCTTAACAAGAAAGATAACAAACGACTCCTTAATTCAGCCTTGCATCAAGTCACGCACCTGGAATAGGAAAATTCATGAGTAAATAAAAAGAGCTTTACTTTTTTTTTCCCCCTGAAACAGAGTTTCTCTGTGTTGTTCTAGCCTAGCGTGCCATAGCATTATAGCTCACAGCAACCTCAAACTCCTGGATTTAGGGGATCCTCCTACCTCAGTCTCCGAAGGCTGGGACGATAGCCATTGGCCAACACACCTGGCTAGTTTTTCTATTTTTACTAAAGGTGGGATCTTGTTCCTACTCAGGCTGGTCTCCAACTGCTGAATGCAAGAGATCCTCCTTCCTTGGCCTCCTAGAGGGCTAGGATTACAGGGGTGAGTCACCGCACCTGGCCAGAGCCCTGCATCTTCTATCAGTGTTCCATAGAAGGAAAGAGCCAAGGGCTGGACTTTGGAACACTTGCTGGCTCAGCTGTGTGAATAATTCTGTCCTTCCTTATTTGTTGTCCTTCCTAACTAACTATAAGCAATATTAGATTTAGTATTCAAGTATTGCTAATGCCTTGGTTTGGGGCATGATATCAAATTTATTCCATACTTTTGCGGAAAGCAATGCTGTTTCATTCTACCAACAATCAGGTCAAAGGAGGCAGCCCAAAGAATTACAGTTCATATACTTGTTTTCGGTAATCCCCTTCTCATTCTTTTTTTGATTCACTGTCTATTTAACTTCATTTGCTTTCATGCTTTACTAGCCTTGGGTGAGCAATTTTATTTGTAGTCCTAAGAAAAGGAGTTTTGTTTTTTTTTTTTTTTTTTTTTTTGAGACAGAGCCTCAAGCTGTCCCCCTGGGTAGAGTGCCGTGGCATTACAGCTCACAGCAACCTCCAACTCCTGGGCTCAAGCGAGTCTCCTACCTCCGCCTCCCAAGTAGCTGGGACCACAGACGCCCGCCACAACGCCCGGCTATTTTTTGGTTGCAGCCGTCATTGTTGTTTCGCGGGTCCAGGCTGGGGATTCGAACCCGCCACCTTAGGTGTACGTGGCTGGCGCCTTAGCCGGTTGAGCTATAGGCGCCGAGCCAAGAAAAGGAGTTTTAAAGTAGAGTTCAACAGAAGCAGACCCAGAGAGCAAAATTCATTTTAAAGTGCTTTATTAAGATGAGTTCCTCGTAAGAAACAGTAAGAAAGTGAGGAAGCTGAAAGGGGAACAGAAGGAATCCAGTCAAGAGAGCAGTTTCAAGCACAGTCCCACGGAAGGACTGCTTCCAACCTGCAGGGGCGCTCTGGAGAAGGCCCCTGTCTCAAAGGAGATGAGCTCGTTTATACTCTTGCAGCCATCAATCAATGGTTAAAGGCTGTCTCAGGAGTGTAAATTCCCAGAATCTTCTGGTAGCCTAAGCACAGTCCTTAGACAAGGAAACCCAGGTTTTGACTGTTGCAAGTGAAAGCACCTCGAGAATCGGTATGCATAAAAAAACACAGTGCACAGCAAACGGAATCCAAGAGGATGTGGGTAAAACACCAACATCTACCTAGTCACAGGTGTCTGGTTAGGGCCTGTGATGGGCCAAACATGATCCCTTCTTCGTTTTTTCTTCTCTTCCTCTCTCTGCTTTCTTTTCTCTTTTTCTTTCCTATTCTCCTCTATGCAACTTTCTGAACCATGGGCTAATTTTGCTGAGCATAACAGCCAAATTTTTCTGTTTTGCTTTTAGACTACCTGGCTCATTTCCCAGGTTGTGTCACTGGTAAGATATTTTTGAAGGCTATTTCTTCCAATCTTATTTTACCCAGAATTAAAAGAATATCAAATCAAAGTGTTGTAAGGCTCCCTCAACTCTGGTTGCTATCTTACCAGGCAAGTTCCACAACGTTTGCCCCTTCTTTCCCTCCTTTTCCTCTCTTTTCCTCTTAATCTTTCACATTCTATCTTGCCATTACTGACCTTGCTTTTGTTGTACAAGTAACACAACAACAAAAATACAATAATGGAGATGACACCAGTTAAACAAATGAGGTTGGCTCAGCACCTGTGGCTCAAGTGGCTAAGGCGCCAGCCACATACACCTAAGGTGGCGGGTTCGAATCCAGCTCACATCTGCCAAACAACAATGACGGCTGCAACCAAAAAATAGCCAGGGGTTGTGGTGGGTGCCTGTAGTCCCAGCTACTTGGGAGGCTGAGGCAGGAGACTCGCTTGAGCCCAGGAGTTGGAGGTTGCTTTGAGCTATGATGCCACAGCACTCTACCCAGGGGGACAGCTTGAGGCTCTGTCTCAAAAAAAAAATACCAAATAAGGTTTATGTATCTTTCAGAGAAACGTAAAAGGAAACAGTGGGTGAAATGGCCAGAAAAATCCCTGCATCTTTTTTCTTTCCTTTCTTTATCCCATCCCAGTGTGTTGCCTTTTATCCTTGCCTTTATCACTCTATGGGGACAAGATGGTTGTTGTATTTCAAGAGAACACACCCACATTCAAGGAAGAAGAAAGAGAGAAGGAAGGGTCCTAACACCATCTACTTCTTTGGAAAAGCAAAAGCTTTCCTAGAAGCCCTCAGAAGATTTTGTCTTATACCCCATTAACCAGAACTTGTCAACTTGTCCTCTCCAATAGCAAGGGAACTGGGAAAGCAAGTACCTGGTAATGACAGAGTGACAAGGAAAGGGGGTGGGAATGAGGGATTGGTTAGCCTATGAGCAATATCTGTCAGAGGTACCATAAAAACACTTCAATTGGTAGAAACATTTATACTTCCCCCAATAGCTTTGTGGCTCAAAAGTAGTTATTCTAGGCTTTTCATTGAGTTGTACAAAGTTATGTATATACTGTATATAATTTTTATGTGAATATGTAAGATATGTTATAGTATTTATCATACATTAATATAAATATGCTTATTAATATATATTTTTGCAGGAGAAATTTAGAACACTGATTATATGTATTAGCTTTTGTTTAATACATTTAATCTGAACATGTGATCAATATATATTTGAAGTCTGTGTGAATGATAATGAAGTTCCTGAGAAAATGAGAAACCACGTTTGTTTTCAGTACTATTATACTTGTTAGCAAGAATATCCCATGATATTTAGTGGCTAATTTCAAAAGCAAGGTAGCTTTCCAGTGAAGAGATTTATCCTCACTTTGGAGCAAGCTTGTGTTATTTTCAAATTGTTAAAGAACCTTATTTATTTATTTTTTTATTATTATTTTTTGAGACAGAGCCTCAAGCTGTCCCCCTGGGTAGAGCGCCGTGGCATCATAGCTCACAGCAACCTCCAACTCCTGGGCTCAAGTGAGTCTCCTGCCTCCACCTCCCAAGTAGCTGGGACCACAGGCGCCCACCACAACATCCAGCTACGTTTTGGTTGCAGCCATCATTGTTGTTGCACAGGCCCGGGCTGGATTCAAACCTGCCACCTCAGGTATATGTGGCTGGCACCTTAGCCACTTGTGCCACAGGTGCCGAGCCAACCTTATTTGTTTAACTGGTCTCATCACCATTATTGTATTTTTGTTGGGCAGCCCAGGCTGGATTCAAGCCTACCACCTTAGGTGTATGTGGCTGGTGCCTTAGCCACATGAGCCACAGACACCGAGCCAAAGAACCTTATTTAAATGACAATTCCATCAAAACAATCTCTTACTAGTGCCCATTCAAGTCAAATTGTTCATTTTTCAATAGAGCCATCTTTTGTCACCTGAAGTTTCCACTTCTGTCAGGGTTCCTTACATGTTCTTATCTCTGGAGGAGGCCTCAGGGAAGAAGAGGAGTTCAGATAACCAGTTAGGAAGGAGGATGAGATTTTTCAAAATTGATAAACCTATCCCATCTCAGGATGGGAGAGGGACTTGAAGAGAAACTTCTCTGAAGAAGACAGGCGCACAGCCTACAGACATAAGAAAAAATGCTCATTATCCTCTTTCATCACAGAAATGCAAATCAAAACTACTCTGAGATATCATCTAACTCCAGTGAGATTAGCCCATATCACGAAATCCCCAAACCAGAGATGCTAGCGTGGATGTGGAGAAAAGGGAACACTTCTACACTGCTGGTGGGAATGTAAACTAATACATTCCTTTTTGGAAAGATGTTTGGAGAACACTTAGAGAACTAAAAATAGACTTGCCATTTGATCCTACAATTCCTTTATTAGGTATATACCCAGAAGATCAAAAACCATATTACAACAAAGATATTTGTATCAGAATGTTTATTGCAGCCCATTTCATAATTGCTAAGTCATGGAAGAAGCCCAAGTGCCCAATGACCCACAAACGGATCAATAAATTATGGTATATGTACACCATGGACTATTATGCAGCCTTAAAGAAAGATGGAGACTTTACCTCCTTCATGTTTACATGGATGGAGCTGGAACATATTCTTCTTAGCAAAGTATCTCAAGAATGGAAAAGAAAGTATCCAATGTACTCAGCCCTACTATGAAATTATAGCCCAAGAATATGGGGAAAGGGGAGAGGGAGGGGAGGCGGGGGAGGATGAGTGGAGGGAGGGTGTTTGGTGGGATCACACCTATGGTTCATCTTACATGTGAATCTTTCTAAATGTAGAATATAAATGTCTTAACACAATAACTAAGAGGATGCCATGAAGGCTATGTTAACCAGTTTGATGAAAGTATTTCTAAGTGTATATAAAACCAGCACATTGTACCCCATAACTGCATTAATGTACACAGCTATGATTTAATTAAAGCAAATTTTAGAAAATGAAAAACCTGGCTCGGTGCCTATAGCTCAACCGGCTAAGGCGCCAGCCACGTACACCTAAGGTGGTGGGTTCGAATCCCCAGCCCGGACCCGCCAAACAACAATGACGGCTGCAACCAAAAAATGGCCGGGCATTGTGGCGGGCGCCTGTGGTCCCAGCTGCTTGGAGACTCGCTTGAGCCCAGGAGTTGGAGGTTGCTGTGAGCTGTAATGCCATGGCACTCTACCCAGGGGGACAGCTTGAGGCTCTGTCTCAAAAAAAAAAAAAGAAAAGAAAAGAAAATGAAAAACCTGTTGGGGTCCGGTATTATTCATCATGTGAATTAATATAATTAAATGCAATTTAATTTGTAGTGCAATTAAAGAGGGTATAAATGGCTCTATTGTCCCAGTGCTGACATTCTACGCAGAGCCCTTTCTTCTGCATCATTAGTCAATGATGTATGGGTTTCCCATGGCTTCCATATCTTGTTTGGCTATCACCAGTTGGTTTCTGAAATATGAGTGGCTTTATGTGGGAAGTGATGATTCAAAGTCCGTGGCTGCTGGGCTTTGTTCTTACATCTAATGTACTCAGCTAGATTCTGCTCCAGGGGGAGATAAGACTAAGTTACTGGAGCACTTAATTTGTTAGAGGCAGCCAGCTGCATATTGACCTTCAACTTCTAAGGCTACCCCTGCCAAAATGATATGGTTGCTTAGTTCCCAAAGTCAAAGTTATTGATAAAGCCCAAAGGTTTTCTCCCACTACACAATGGGTATGTGTCTGTGTGAGGCAAAGAGAAAGAGAGACTTTAACTGAAAAGACAAGAAATATGTGCAGGAATGCTTACAGAAAAACAGAGTGACAGAGATAAAGAGAGAGGACACCTTGGCGGGAATGGTGGAGGGAGCTCCATTGTCTGTTTATTTTCAGGAGTTGACAGAGGCTATTGGTCTTTCTTCAAAAACACAGTCCCCAGCCTACGTAAAAGCATTTCCTAAAGACCATAGGCCTTTGACAGCCCATCCTTCCAGGGAAGTGAAGACAAGAAAATCTAAGGCAAGATTTTCCAGGCTATTTTTGAGACTAAGCTTTGGGAGAAGGCAAAAGCAGGCCTGGGACCATGTGTGCTGTGGTGATTGTCTTTTATGGCTCAACCCCCAAATGCCTTTGTAACTTATTACTTTAGGGTTACTTTGGAGTTTGATAGGACAGAAAAAAGGCTGTGTGTGAGGAGAGAGAATAGGAACAATGAGGGAGAGGCTACAGAAAACTTTTTGTTGAGAGCAATTGCGTCTTAATAATGTTAGATTTGCTTTGCCTTTTTTTTTTTTTTTTTTTGATTTTCATTTGCTGGTGGCATTTCATAAATAGATCACATGCTCACAGTGGAGAAGTGGTTCCATTATGCAAAATGTCCCAGTTGGAACTTTGCAAGTTCTGAAGGAAAAATATTCTTTTTCAGCTTAATTCCTTCTGGCAAAATTTCATACAAACAGACTGCTGTGTGACTCTTTGGAACTGTTGGCTAAACCAAGCTCTAAGGGAAACGAAAGTATCTTTGGTCTCCGCACAACCACTTCTTTATTTTTCCTTTTGCCATTTACCAACTTAAAGCATCTGTGGTGACAGCTAAAGACTGGAGGTTAAATTAGAGGAAGGTTCCCATCACCATTTAAGATTATATTAAATACTCGAACACACTGCAGTTCTTGAAGGCGGAAATGACTCCTGTAGTCTTTCATCAAGATTTATAACCAGCATCTTCTTCACTGACACTATCAAAAAGCTGCCGTGGCCAGGGAGTGTTCCCAGCCACTGGCAAGGGGATATGATGACATTCTCCAGGAGAAGTTGTGACTTCCGGTGCTGCCCCACCCCCCACCCACCCCAACCCCCACCCCCCGCTGTGAAAACACTGATTTCTGGTTACCCCAAGGGCACTATGACTTCATTTCAAAAGTCTGTGATTGTTGAGAGGGATTCAGGAG
Organism: Otolemur garnettii; assembly: GCF_000181295.1. NCBI lineage: Eukaryota > Metazoa > Chordata > Mammalia > Primates > Galagidae > Otolemur > Otolemur garnettii. Next base: position 44,413,265 of record NW_003852397.1, on the reverse strand, counting down.
AGATGGAGAATTTCTCTTCCTTTGGAAATCAGATCTTTCTCTTCTGGAATGTGGGAGAGGAAATGATATCCTACGCCAGTAACCGTTACTATACAGGGAGCCTTAGGCTTTTTCAAAAGTAATGATTGCTTGAAATTAAATTTCTGCCTCTCTGGCAGCGGTTTTTATTTTTCTTTACAAAAAAATCCGTTTCTTCTCCTTCAACCTGGTAATGTGTATATGTCCATTGAAACAAAACAATCAGCTCAGCACCTGTAGCTCAGCAGCTAGGGCACCAGACACACACGCGCACACACACAGGCACACACACACACACACACACACACACACACACACACACGAGCTGGTGGGTTGGAATCTAGCCCAGGCTGCCAAACAACAATGACAACTAAAAAATAGCTGGGCATTGTGGTGGGCGCCTGTAGTCCCAGCTACTTGGAAGGCTGAGGTAAGAGAATCGCTTAAGCCCAAGAGTTGGAGGTGGCTGAGAGCTGTGACGCCACAGCACTCTAGAGATGAGAAACCCAGAAGGGTGGATGGCATTTCATTTCTATCTTTCTCATTCTCGCTTTTTTCTCTCGTTGATGTTCACTTCTGCCTCTTCGATTTTAATTTTTCTGCTTAATTTTTATCTTCTTTTTGTCTTTTTACTCATATCTGATCCTATTTTCTGTCTCTTTACTTTGCTTCCCTCCCACCCCACCTTTGCTCAAGAGGATGAGAAAGAGCATGGAATAAAAACAATGGTATTCACAGCTTCCCTCACATATGTCATAAAAGTAGAGAATAGAGGTGCCATTATGCGAGGCTGGGAAAGGTAAGGGGCCGGGACAGAAGAGTTAGGGAATGTGCGCAGCTACATTAGAGGAGTGAGTTCTGGTGTTCTACAACACTGCAGGGTGACTAAGGTGAACAATAATTCATTGTATATTTGTAGGTAGCTAGAAGAGAGAACTTAGAATGCTCCCCACACAAAGAAATCATAAATGTTTCAGGTAGTAGACCTGGTAATTAGTCTGACTTGATCACTGCACATTGTATTCAGAAGTCAAAATGTTACTCTGTACCACACCATGTGCAATTATTATGTGTCAATTAAAAACAATGGCTCGGCGCCTGTGGCTCAAGTGGCTAAGGCACCAGCCACATATACCTAAGGTAGCGGGTTCGAATCCAGCCTAGGCCCACCAAACAACAATGATGGCTGCAACCAAAAAATAGCCAGGCATTGTAGTGGGCGCCTCTAGTCCCAGCTACTTGGGAGGCTGAGGCAGGAGACTCGCTTGAGCCCAGGAGTTGGAGATTGCTGTGAGCTGTGAAGCCACAGCACTCTACCCAGGGTGACAGCTTGAGGCTCTGTCTCAAAAAAAAATAATAATAATTTTGTCAGTTAAAAAAATTGGATTGTTTTCCAGCCTGAGCAAGAGCAAGACCCTGAGTCTACTAAAAATAGAAAAAGTAGCCAGGCGTGGTGGCTGATGCCTGCAGTCACAGCTACTCAGGAGGCTGAGGCAGCAGGATCACTTGAGCCCAACAGTTTGAGGTTGCTGTGAGCTATGATACCATAGCACTCTACCCAGGGCACAGAGTGACACTCTGTCTCAAAAAAAAAAAAAAATGGATTGTTTTAATCCAATTCATATATTCTTAATATAAATATACAGGGTGCCCCCAAAATATATACACATTTTAAGAAGAGAAAAAACTGTATTAAAATTGTAATAGCAATATATACCAGTAACAAAAGATAAATACAAGTTACTTTGAGCACCTTCTCTAATTGCAGAAATAAAACATGACCTGCATACTACAATTTTTTTTTTTTTTTGAGACGGAGCCTCAAGCTATCCTCCTGGGTACAGTGCCATGGCATCACGCTCACAGCAACCTCCAACTCCTGGGCTCAAGCGAGTCTCCTGCCTCAGCCACCCAAGTAGCTGGGACTACAGGCGCCCGCCACAACGCCTGGCCATTTTTGGTTGCAGCCATCATTGTTGTTTGGCGGGCCTGGGCTGGGGATTCGAACCCGCCACCTTAGGTGTATGTGGCTGGCGCCTTAGCCGCTTGAGCCACAGGCTCCAAGCCACATACTACAATTTTAACACAGTTTTTCCTTTCTTAAATTTACATATATTTTTTGGCATACTCTGTATTTATTTCTAGATATACATATATCTGAATATAAATCTTCATATCTGGATGTAAATCTTTTATCAGGTGACCCTCTCTCCAGCCTGAGGCTCATATTTCCTTTATCTTAATGGTGTCTTTCCAAGAGGAAAAGTTTACAATTTTGATGAAATTCAGTTAATCAATTTTTTTCTTTTACAGATTATGCTTTTGGTGTTGTAGCTAAGAAATTTTTGCCTAAACCAACGTTATAGAATTTTTCTCTTGTATTTCCTTTTCAAATATTAACAGTTTTAGATGATACATTTAAGTCTATAACCCATTTTTTTAATTCCCTGATTTTCTATGGTGCAAAAAATGGATTGAAGTTCTTTTAGTTGCACACAAAAAACTTTATGTTCTAGTACCATTTGTTGAAAGGTTGTCATTGGACTACTGAATTGCTTTCATGCCTTCATCAAAAACCATTTGCCTTGTTTGACCCAGCGATTCCACTACTGAAATCTAAATGAAGGAAAAGAAGTCACTTTATCAAAAAGACGCTTGCAGCAAATGTTCATTGCGGCGAAATTAACCATGGCAAAGAAAGGAATCAACCTTAGTGCCCATCAACTCATGCGTGAATTAAGAAAATATAGTATATGTATACTGTAGAGTCCTACTCAGCCATATGAGGAAATGAAATATTGACTTTAACAGCAACTTGGATGGGATTGGAGACCATTATCCCAAGTGAATTATCTCAGAAACGGAAAAACAAACACCACATGTGGTCTCTAATAATTGGGAGCTAATTGATGGTCATACATGAGCGTAAAAGAGAGTAAAGAGGGTCAAGGTCATCAGAAATCAAGAAAGGGGAAGGGGAAAGGAGAGGAGGAGTGAAAACCTACCTGTCAGGTACCATGAATGCTATCTGGGTCATGGGCACAATAAAAGCCCTGACTTAAGCGTTATAAAGTCATCCGTGTAACAAAAGCATCTGTGCCTCTTAGTATTTTGAAATTTTTAAAAATAGAAAAATTATCAATGTAAGTATCTGAGTCTCTTTCTGGATTTGTTCCTCTTTCATTGATTTGTCTGTTTTACACCATTAACAGGCTGTCTTGTTTCCCAGATCTTTGTAATAAATATGGAAATTGGGTTTAATAAACAAAAAACTACCAAAGTAACAGTACCGGCAATGTCCTGATCCTTCGGTTGAACTGGTTGGCTCTATCTTCAATAGAAACCAGAAGCCAACCACTTACTATCTCCACTGCTATTGCTGTAGATATAACCACCACTATCTCTTACTTAAATTACTATCTTAGCTTCCTAGTGGGTCACCCTCCTTCTGCCTTTGCCCCATACAATGAACACACCAGCCAGGATAAGAGTTAAATCACTACTCGGCTCACATTCCTTCAGTGGCTTCCCATAAATTGCAAATTCTGTACAATGGCCTACATGATGTGATCCCTTGCTGATTTCCAGCTCTCAGCTCCTGTCACCCTTCCCGGGCTCACTCTGCTCGCCTGGCTACACTAGCTGCAGGGATTTCCCGTTTACTCAGCCCTCTGCCCTTCCCCTACTTCCTTCATGCCTCTGCTTGAATGTCAACCTCTCCTTGAAACCTTACTGGAAGAACCTCTGTACAACAGCACCTCCGTTCATTTTTTGGTCCCTTTTGTTTCATAGCTATCACTGCCTGAGTTATATACTGTAATGATTTGATTATAGATTTATGTCTGTCTCCTCGGCCTGGGGTGTAAAATACAGAGATATGTCTCTCTCTCCAGCAGCCAAAACAGTGTCTGGGACATTTATCATAATAAATATTTGTGGGCTGAGTACATGAAAGTCATGATACTAGCAAAATATTTAGCTTTGGCCAAGCTCCTTTTCTGTGACATTTGTGCAGCGTGAGGCCTCACTTCCTACGGTAGAAAGCCATATTGGAATGTGCGGCTTTGATGGGGAGCCAGCTGCTTTCTCCTCAGTGGCGGGCCTGTAAGCCAGCAAGCCTGGCGGCTTTGTCTTTAGCTCTCTGGTCAGAGAGCCTGCTCAGTCATGTACTCGACTTAAACACTTTCCAACTGGAACAATGTGCCCTTGCCCTTTCCTTGTGTCCCAGTGCCAGGGACTGTCCCTGCTGGTGGCATGCTGAGTTCTTATTCACAGTCATGATTCCATCCCACCTGAGGACTTCTACGCCTGGTCAGTCTTGCAAATTGGCCTCTTGCAAACTGATCGGGTGGGGAAGGAAAGACAAAGCCATTCAGACCTTCACAGATCTCAGCCATTAGAGTGGGGAAGCATTTTAAATCCTGGCGTATACTGATATTTAATTCTTTGTTAAGAGTAGCAATATCTTTCCTTCAAACTCTCTGTTGGGCTCGGCGCCTATAGCTCAACCGGCTAAGGCGCCAGCCACGTACACCTAAGGTGGCGGGTTCGAATCCCCAGCCCGGACCCGCCAAACAACAATGATGGCTGCAACCAAAAAATAGCCGGGCGTTGTGGCGGGCGCCTGTAGTCCCAGCTACTTGGGAGGCGGAGGCAGGAGACTCGCTTGAGCCCAGGAGTTGGAGGTTGCTGTGAGCTGTAATGCCACAGCACTCTACCCAGGGGGATAGCTTGAGGCTCTGTCTCAAAAAAAAAAAAAAAAAAAAAAAAACTCTCTGTTGAAAGCCCAATAAGTCAAACAAACCAAATCAGAGCTTCTCTGTTTGGAGTGGAGGCAGGAACCAGAATCTGTTTGGCTTGAGTCAGCCCCTTCCCAGTGGCTCCCATGGGCAATTTTGCAGAACCGAGTTTCCACAGGAAATAGAGTGGGAAGTCCAGGTGTTAGCTGATGCTTTTGCTTTGTAGATAAGGAAAGCAAGGTTGGCAGAAGTGAAGGTATTTTCCCAGGTTATAGAGGTAGAAGCAGTCCTGGAATGAGAACTCCAGTCTCCTAATTCCTAGTTTGTCCCCCTCTTCCCCCCGCATATACCAAGCTCTGCCAGCAGCCTCCTAGCCATTAAGCACCTACTGTCTATGCCAAGCACCATACCATAGTCATGAATATTTTACACTCATTATTTCATTTAATCTTTACATCTACCCTCTGTGGCAGATACCACTTAGTTTCATTTTCCGAAAGAGAGAATAAGTAAGGGCACAGGGGAAATTAATAGTGGAGCGTGGATCTGAACCCAGGTTTGTTGCATTTTAAAGTCTGCATTTGTTCTACTATGTCCTACTCAAAACGGAATCCAAAACAAAGCCAAAAGCAAACTAAGTGAATTAATAACAAATGGACCTATCGATGCCCACGCTCAAACAAAAATTGTTCTGAGGTAAGGTCATTGCACGGGTGAATTGGTTGGCAAAGGACCTTCTTCCTTCTAGTCATTCAGGGACAGGTTGTCACAGTCTCTGTCATCTTTAACACAGAAGCTTCCAATGTCACCTGGGACACCGTCTCCATTCTAGACAGCCAGAGAAGAAAGCACCATGGAGGAACAGTACACGGGAAATGTTCATAAACTAAGCCTGGACGTGGGAATGTATTACATGCTCTTTCCATTTGCTCTAACCCCATCACTTGGCTGCACCTTACTGTAGAGTCCTGGGAAATGTAGTCTGTCACTTGGAAGCCACTTCCCTGTGACAATTTTACACTCTGAAAAGAAGAGTGCAAATTTTTGGTGGACATCTAGCAATCTCGTCCTCACCAACCAGAGGCTGGTGCACATGTAAAAATTCTAGATTTGGGGCTTGGCGCCTGTGGCTCAAGTGGCTAAGGTGCCAGCCACGTACACCCAAGGTGGCGGGTTCAAATCCAGCCCGGACCCGCCAAACAACAATGACGGCTGCAACCAAAAAATAGCCGGACGTTGTGGCGGGCACCTGTGGTCCCAGCTACTTGGGAGGCTGAGGCAGGAGACTCACTTGAGCCCAGGAGTTGGAGGTTGCTGTGAGCTGT
>NW_003852397.1:44380741-44404714 GCF_000181295.1 Otolemur garnettii | reverse complement strand
GCCCAGGAGTTGAAGGTTGCTGTGAGCTGTAATGCCACGGCACTCTACCCAGGGGGACAGCTTGAGGCTCTGTCTCAAAAAAAAAAAAAAAAAAAGAAGAGGGAAGTTGACACACAGTGAGACACCCGGGATGTTTGGGCACAGAGAAAAGATAATGTGAGCGTACAGAGGGCAACCATCTGTAAGCCACGGAGAGAGGCCTCAGGAAGAAATCAGCCCTGCCCACACCTTGATCTTAAACTCCTCACTCCAGAACTGTGAGGAATAGTTTCTCACAGTTGTTTAAGCCACCTTGTCTGTGACATTTTGCTACAGCAGCACCAGCACGCTAACACCATACCATCCCTGGCTGTGACCAGGATTGGTGAAACTTGTATTACCCATGGGTTTCTGTTACCTTGACATCTGGGACCTCTCAGACCCTGGAGGGACTGACTCTCCCAGGACAGGCCATTTCTAGAGATAGTAAAGGATTCCTCCCTTTACTATTCCCCAAGGGCACCTTTGTAAACCAACTAATCCAGAGCCCAGACCCAGACCTCCTCCTTTATTGGGCTCTCACAGAGCTCTCACACCAATAGCCCCATCATGCCAGGGCCAAGTCCCAAATGAGAGACAAGATTTAAAGCCCTCAACCAGCTGATTATTTTTCCAACTAGCCAGTCTGAAGCTTGCTTGTCCTGCCTCACCCATTCTTTCCCATGAAACTCACAGTAACAGCCCCCAACATGTTCCTGACTGAGCCTGGGCTTCCCTGTGAAGCCCCAAATGGAACGGCATCCTCCCTCCTCTTGGAAACCAAGCAGAACACACTGTCTTTCCAACGGAAGTCTTCTCTGGGTCAGTTGTCCTGTCTACCAGCTCTCCCAAAACAGCTAACTCTGAAAGGTAGCAAACCAATTCCATATTGCCCTCGGTCCTCCTTTGTAACAACAGTATGAAAGTGATACAGAAATGAGGGGAAGGGTCCCAACTCTATGACATACTCTTACCCAGCTCCAGAGCAGTAGTTAGTGTGCCGAGAGCTACCAAACCCCTCGGGAATCTGCTCCTTCTGCTCTGCAAGAGTGATCGTCTCTCCTCAGAGCCCAAGCAAAGTCTTGGGGCCAGCCTTGGTAGCAAACTCCTTGCCACCCTCTCCAGCTTCATGCATGAAACTTCCTCTTAGAATGATTCTTCCTCTCATGCAAAGCAGCAACACACAAATTGATTCGTGTATGCGCTGTATTTACACACCCAGATTAGTCTGTGTTCATGTTACGGCCAGCCAAGGCCTGTCCATCCCCACACTGCATCTACTAAGAAGGCAATTAAAGAAGTTTGTCAAGCAGGGCAGGGAGGAGGCAATAGACAACACCACCAGACACGGTGCCTTGTCTCCTGGCTATGACTGCTTGTTTGGGGAGACCAAAATCTGAAGAATGAAGTCATCGCTATGACTTTCAGGACATAGACAAAGACCATTGGCAAAGTTCAGAGAAGGGAGAGAAGCCTTCTGGCTAGGGTATCTGGAAAGGCACAGTGGGTGATCCAGGGCTTGAGCAAGTACTTGAAAAGTCAGCACAATTTCGATAGTGAGATTAATGAGGAATTAGGTCCTCTGCCCTTTAGCAAACACCTGGAGGCAGGTTAGAGACAAATGTTCTTAAGCAAAGGCAAGAAGACTGATTGACTTACCTAGACAAGAGAAGTAGGAGTGTAGGAGGGTGAAGGGAGGTTTGGGTACAGGAGCAGTGGGTACCAGATTCGGGAGGCTCTGAGTGTCATGTTAGGAAGCATCTGTGGGAGACAGAAAAGAAATGGATGAGGCCAGACTCAGTGGCTCACACCTGTAACCCCAGCACTCTGGGAGGCTGAGGCAGGTGGATTGCCTGAGTTCAGGAGTCTGAGATCAGCCTGGGCAAGAGTGAGACTTCGTCTCTAAAAATAGCCGGGCATTGTGGTGGGCACCTGTAGTCCCAGCTACTTGGGAGGCAAGAGGACCACTTGAGCCCAAGAGTTTGAGGTTGCTGTGAGCTATGATGCCACAGTACTCTACCTAGGGTGACGAAGTAAAACTCTGTCTAAAAATTTAGAAAAAGGGAAAGAAAAGAAATGGATGACTGGTCTTCACCCTCAGGATCATACTTCTAACAGAGACAAAACTTACAATAGAGACACACAAGCAAACACATTTATAAATTGACATTTTTGAGGCCTTAATGTGTGTGACATAGAGCAGGGAACTGCAAGCATGTTATGTAAAGGCCAAGACAGTAAATATTTCAGGTTTTGCAGGTCTTACGGTCTTTGTTACAACCACTGAACTCTGCCATTATATGGAGAAAGCAGCCACAGGCAATGCATGAACGAATGCGCACGGCTGTACTCTAGTAAAACTCGATTTACAAAAGCAGCCAAGGGGCTGGACTCAGCCTGTAGGCCACACTTTGCTGACCACTGGTATAGAAAATAACCTGTATGTAGTTTGAGTCTCATAATCAGGAACTCTGCTCCTCAGGGAAAATCTGATTTTAAAGGGTATTTACTCTAAAGATGAAATGTCCCAGGGTTCAGAAATAAATATCATCTATAAAATACACTCCTTACGAATATACCCCTAGATCCATACAGAAGGCAGGATTTTCTAGTCAAACATAATGGACCATCTCCCCCTCAGGAAATCTGAATTTCCACACCAGGAGTAAATCCCGGAGATCTGTAAAGTAAGTATAAGCAAGTGCCCTTTGCCCAGCCTTGTTTTATTATCTGGAAGGATTGATGATTCATTTGTTGATTTTCAATCCTCTGTTACTTTTCTTCTTTAGACTTACATTGACTGAGTGTTTTCTGTGTGCCAGGTGGTGTGCTGCTGCACAGATCCCCAGGGTTCTCAGAGAATTGTTTCTAAGACACAGACACACACATCCACACCATCCTGGGACAAAGTGCAAGAAAGAGTTCATACTGGAGGAAAAGAATTTCAAAATTCTACCTGCTCGTTAATCCCCATTAACCCTATGGAGTAAATACTTGATTATTATTCCCACTTAACTGATGAGAAAACTAAGGTTCAAAAAGTCTCATTACTTGCCTTCACATAGTGAGTAAATGAAGTCATTAGAAATCTGGGATTAGAATCAGGGACATGACTCCAAGACCCACGAGGCTAGGCCTTGCCTATTCTAAGGTATGTGGTCCTTTCTCAGGAGAGTTTCCGCTTACCTGGGTAAAGCATTTAGTCAGAGGGAATAAAGCCATTGCTTGGTATGGTTGACCAGTTTCATTAAGAAAGGACCAGAAATTAGCTGACCACAGGGGTTAGCTCCAGGGTAGTTTCCAGGAATAAAAGGAGTCAGGAAAAGTACCTAGATCTTCCATTGCCAGACAAAATCCACAAGGCAAGTACCAATATTAGAGCCAAAGAAGGGAACCCTGGGCTGGGTCTGTGGCTCATGCCTATAATCCTAGCACTTTGGAAGGCCGAGGCAGCAGGATTTCTTGAGGCCAGGAGTTTGAGGGCAGCCTGAGCAAGAATGAGATACCCCCTTCTCTACAAAAAACAGAAAAATTATCCAGGTGTAGTGGAACATACCTGCGGATCCCACTACTCAGGGGGCTGAGGCAGGACTATGGGTTGAGCCCAGGAGTTTGAGGTTACGATGAGCTATAATGATGCCACTGTATTCTAGCCTGGGCAATAGGCAAGACCTTGCCCCTTCTTCCCCCCGAAAGAAAGAAAAAAAAAAAAAAAGGAAAAGAAGGGAGATCTGATTATGTCCAGAGAAGCCATGCCTGCATCATATACAAGGAAAATGTAAGGCTAGACCAGGAAATGAGACACAAAGTCCAAGCCCCAGAGATCAGAAGGAAGTTAGGAAAAAAGAGAAAGAGACAGAAAGAGGCCATAAACTTCAAAATATAAACCAAGAATAAGACAGAGTGTGGGAGTTTGAATTGGATTCTGGCTGAGAAGGAGGAAATAAGACAGCTTAAAACTATAGACTATGGCTGGACAGACGTAATTGGTAATGTCTTTATGGAAGAGATGATGATGGGGTTTGAGCTGGCCCTCCAAGGCTCAGCAGGGTTGGGATAGACTAAAAAGCTATTTCAGGAGAACTGAGGAACTAATTTGGGGCTATGCCCGATCAGAGAACAGCAAGCTTCTGTGGTAGTTCCCTACAATTTGACAGGAGGTGTTGCTCTGAGACCAACTAACTGTTCCTTGAGTTTGACCTCCCCAGTGGTCCAAGAATTAAGCTCTGTATGTGATGTTCATACGAAGGGATTGTCTGGATCTCACCAGAGGATCCAGGCCTTTAGCTATAGGGCAGGCTTTCTACACAGGGTTACCATGACAGTGGTGTTCTTCTCACAGAAACAACACCCCAGTGTGTTACCACTACATCTCATGAACTCTGGGAGATTGTTATCAGTTTGTGCAACAGGGCATCTATCTGGGAGGTGTATCACTCTTTGTTCCAGATGTATTAAATTCCGTGTATTGCTCAAGCTCTGGAGTTGTCTTTAAAGTTCTCTCTGAATCACTTTGACATTAACAGTAGGTGGATCTGGAAACTCCTGACTTTTAAGACAGCCAGAATAACACCAATGCCATTCTTCCTTCATAAAGAGGACCGTGCCCCACCTTATTATAAACTAAACAAGTTGAGGCTTTGCAGCTGTCCTGAGTGTTGGAATGGGCCTCTCCACTCCTCTGTCCTTACCCACCCTCCCATCCCAGCAAAAGCTTTAGTGCCCTAGTAGTTCTTCTGAGTTTAGGAGAAACATCTGGGACATGAAAAGGTGATCATGTATATGTGTAATACTAATCTTCCGAAAAACAGAGGAGGTACAGAGCGTGAGCCGACTTGTCTCCTTTAGAATGAAGTGGCTGAAAATGGCTGGGAGGGAGCCCTGCATGAGGGCAGCACAGAAGAGATCTCCCGTTGATAGTGATCCTGAGTCTCACAAGCCACTTGGTGGCAGGGCGGTGGGAAAGATTGTATTGGTGTGATATTGTGAAATATATGTTTTATCCTCCACCTCATCTCCTGGCTTGTAACTCCTAAAATCTTTGGAATCTGCAAAGTGATAAGTGTCTTTTTGTATGCTAATGAGCTGGCTGACCAGGGGCAGCCCCTAGTAGCTTCAGGGTGAAGGCTGGTGACTGGAAAGATCAAAGCCTGATTAGAGGTAAGCAAGAACTCACCCACTGGGGAGAGAATTACACAGCCTAGCACCCCAAGGACCAAAGCTTGTGTACCTAGGACCCTTCCAGACTTTGCCTTATGTACCTCTGCATCTGGCTGTTTACCTGAATCCTTTAAGATATCCTTTGTAATAAATGAGTAAACATGTTTTCCAGAGTCCTGGGAGCCTCCCTAACCAATTCATCAAACCCAAACAGAAGGGCCTGAAAACTCCAACTTAGAGTGGGTCAGTCAGACATTCCAGAGGCCTGGACTTGTGACTGCTGGGAAGAGGTGGGAGGGCTTGTGAGACTGAGCCCTCGACCTGTGGTTTGTGAGACATCTCCTAGTATGACCGCAGCTTCCGAACTGAACAGAATTAGAGGACACCCAGTCGGTGTCTGCTGCAAAACCAATGGCTCCCTCCTTGGTGTGGGGGGAGGGAGAGATCGCCACACATCTGATCAGATGTCTTCCGTGCTGAGTGCTGTGGTGGTGGGACAGCAGACAAGAAACCGTTTTTGTTTTTCCTGACACAATTGGGGTTCAGCAAAATACAACAAGGCAAATATCCTTTGTATTCCCAGTACTGTTAGAAACCCTTTAAAGCAGTATTGAGGAAGAAGAAAAGTCCAAGAATGATTAAGAGAATCTGCAAAGGAAAGGAAAGCTATGGAGGCGACCACAGCAAGTAGATCCTCAGAGTGGGTTTGAAATTCTCATTCATACGTCAGCCCTGTTTGAAATCTTGAGAAACTGTAGGCCCCAGATGGAGGGAGAGCACACAGATGGCCTTAGAGCTGTGTCCAAACCGCCAACCTCATATCCACATCTAAGAGCTGGGCAAGGCAGTCCCTTTCAGCTCCCCACCCTCCCACTCCCCAGTACAGAGCCATATGAATGACTCAGGGCTGGTGCAAAGCACGTCCTTTTGTTATCAGGGGAAATGTAGCAGCACAAAGAGAGCTTTATTCCATTTTGTTTGAGCACAAAAAGAATATAGCACATGGCTTTTTTTTTTTCTAAACAGGAATAGAGCAGATGGGGTACAGGGCACCTACACAATTATTTTATTACTCTTGGGTTGTTACCAGTGTTTGCTCCTTCTCAGAGCAGAAACACCAGAAACTTTAGTGACATCAGACACATTTGTGAATGAGTATGTGTGTGCTGAGCAGAGTCTGTGACTAACATTTTCTCACCAGGGTCTTTGAGTCAGTCAACCAGCCAGTCCTAGGCACAGTTACAAAGCAAAATCATTGGCTACAAGAATGCAAGTTTTGGGAGAGCCCTTGGAAATCACAGACGCTGGCTGGGCATGGTAGCTCACACCTGTAATCTCAGCACTTTTGGAAGCTAAGGGGGAAGGATTGCTTGAGGACAGGAATTTGAGAGTGGCCTTGGCAACATAGTTAGATCCCCATCTCTACAGAAAATAAAAGCATCAGCCAATAATGGTGGCACATGCCTGTAGTCCCAGCTATTCTGGAGGCTGAGGCAGGAAGATTGCTTTGAGCCCAGGAGTTTGAGGTTAAGGTGAGCTATGATGATGCCACTACACTCTAGCCTGAGCAGCAGAGTGAGACCCTGTCTCAAAAATTAAAAAAAAAGAAAGAAAGAAAAGAAATTATTATTGCCAATCCCCTCATTTTATCCATGGGAATTAAACTCCAGAGAGGTGAATTGATTTGGAAGATCACATAGCTTGTCGATTGAGATGAGTCATGAACCCAGGAATCCTACAAGATATAGTAGAAAGAAAACTGGTCTAAGATCCAGGAGATCTGGGTCCTTATACCAGGTCTGCCACCGACTGACTAACTGTATAATCTTAGGCCATTTAGCTTCTCTGAATCTTACTTTTCTCATTTATAAAAATGGCAATACAAATTTAATGCATATCTGATTTCCCTCAGAGTCATGAGGACAAATGAGTTCAAAAGTGCTTTACAAAGTACTCTACAAAAATAAATGGTCATGTGGATATGTCTCTGTGTGTGTGTCTATACCAAAATGTAAGCTGTGTAGTGTCATGGGGAAAGCGTGGGGAGAAGAATATTGATTTATTAGAATGCATTTGGTTGTTCCATTGCAAATAATAAATCCCAACTCAAGTTAACTTAGGAGGGAAGGAGAAATGGGGGAATGGAGAGAGGAAGACTAATTTTGACTTACTGATTCTGTAACTGAGAAATCCAGCAATAAGTAGGTTTCAGATTCAGCTGGACATAGGGACTCAAATGATGTCATCTGGGCTTACCCTCTCTCCTTATCTCAGTTGGCCTCTTTGTTCCAGCATTGGGCTCCACACAGTGGCTCCTGGTGGATTCAGGCCCATGTCATTCTTATGATCTCCAGTTCTAGTAGAAAGAGACATTTCTCGTTTTCTTTCATCCAGCTGAAATATGAGCCTGACTTTGGTCACGTGCTCATCTTTGACTCAATAACCGTCCAAGAGGAAAATGTACAGTGATTGGCTTGTGCCTGGATCAAGTGGTCTCTGAAACTAGAGGTGGATACATCTTCACCCAAACAAAAAAGATGGAAGCATGTGGAGGGAATGGCTTCCAAAATATAAATGTGGACACTATTACCTGAAGAACGAATGGATTTGACCAGAAAGAAGATAACAAGTGGCCCAGAGTCCTAATCTTGTGTCAGATTGGGCAAATATCTCAGCTCCTCTGAGCCTTGGTGTTTTCTTCTATAATGTAACAAGAATTATCCTTTCTCCCAAGGGGTGCAATGAAGAATATATAGAATAATATAGACGTTGTCAGGAAATCCAAGCAACTGCTGAGAAAGGAAGTAATCTGTAAGGGAGGCAGGTGGCTCTTTAAGACCATGCTAGAAATGTATCCAGATGGAGAGAACCACCTGTCTCCCAGTCCACTCAAGGAAAGCACTAAGGGTGGTTAGAAGGGATAGGTTCATAAACAGTTTGCGGTAGGGGTAGGGAATGAGAACTCAAACCCCTAGTCTGCCTTTTGGAGAAGGTGGAAGAATTACTTACAGAGCTTTCTCTTTGTCGTAGATATTTGTGAGCTCCTAAGTGCCACAGAATTGTGTTGGACAGCGGTGGGAACACCGAGCTTAACAACCTTCTTTCTCTGTCTCCCCAAGGAAGCCCCAGAGCCTTCTCTAACTATGAAGTCACTACACACTTAAAGTACGGGCTGGAGGGGTGCCAGTGTTTAAAAGTAATTTAATATAGTGTCTTCAGCAGATATGCATCTTCATTTTCCTTCTTTTAAACAATTTTGCTTAGTCAAGTGTGTGAAGGATGACTAGGAACTCTAAGCCACATCAGGTAAGGATTGTGTTTAGAGACTTGAAGATGTTTATTTATGTTTTTTTTTTTTTTTTTTTTGAGACAGAGTCTTACTTTATTGCCCTGGGTAGAGTGCTGTGTTGTCACAGCTCACCGCAACCTCAAACTCCTGGGCTTAAGTGATTCTCTTACCTCAGCCTCCCAAGTAGCTGGGATTAAAGGCGCCCACCACAATGTCCAGTTATTCTTAGAGACAAGGTCTCACTCTTGCTCAGGCTGGTCTCGAACCTGTAAGCTCAGGCAATCCACTGACCTTGGCCTCCTAAATTCTGGGATTACAGGCATGAGCCACTGCACCAAGCCCTATATATGTTTATTTTTTGAGACTCACTGTCATTCTGGGTAGAGTGCCATGTCATCATACCTCCCAGCAACCTCGAACTCCTGGACTAAGGTGATCCTCTTGCCTCAGCCTCCCGAGTAGCTGGGACTGCAGGAACTTACCACAGGGCCCAGATAGTTTTTTTTATTTTTCGTAGAGACAGGTCTCACTCTTACTCAGGCTCCTGAGTTCAAGCAATCTATTTGCCCCAGCCTCCCAGAGTTCTGGGATTATAGCCATGAGCCACTGCACTCAGTGAGAATCAGAGGTGTTCAAAAGAGATGGCGCAATGAGTATACAGAGGAACCACCGGGAGTTTTTCAGACATTTGGAGGCAGACATGTGGAATAGGCATTACATGTTTTGAGCAGCTCTAGAGGGTTGAACTAGCAGCCGCTAGGGAATTTAGAGACAGGGATATTTTAGGATAAATAGAAAAGCACTTCTAACAGTTGACGTTGCTAACAATGAGACCATTTGTCCTGATATAAACTAAGTTTCCTCTCGCTTGGGATGTGGGATGGGGGTAGGAACAACCTCTGTAACAAATGCTATAGAGGCGATTCATTTTCCCCTGAAGGGTGGTGGAGCAAATTGTTTGTGAGCCTCAGCCATGGCCTTCAGACTTTCTATGTCAGTGTAGTCTGACCGATTTCCATTTTCCAGCATCTGCATCTTGAATCCCGAGGAATTTTCTAAAACTGTGGAAGGCCACCCGGTCCTACACGTGGCAGGTTTGAAAAGCTGGGAAATGATTATACCCCCAGGAGGAGTCCTCCACCGATGATTCAGACTATTTGGCTTATAAATGTCATAGCCACCTCTTCCTGGGGCGGGATAATTCTGAAGACATGTTTTGCAACATTTCCCAGAGTTTCCCTAGGAGATTAGCCTCAGCTGCCCACAGAGAAAACTTGCTTAATATTGGTTGTCTTCCCTTCCTTTCCCCATCTCACTTTCTCTCTTCCCTACTGGTGTCCCTGAGAACACTTCCCAAATAAGCTACTTATACTGGGACCCTTCATTCATTTACTCATGGTTTTAGTTGGTCTAGTGCTGCTGTAACAGAATAACACAGATTGAGTAATTTATGAATAATAGAAGTGACTCAAGCCTATAAGTCTAGTATTCTGGGAGGTCAACGTAGGAGCATCTCCTGAGGTCAGGATTTTGAGATCAGCCTGAGCAAGAGTGAGACCCTGTCTCCATTAAAAATACAAAAAATTAGCTGGGCGTGGTGGTGTGCATCCACAGTCCCAGTTTCTCAGGAGGTTAAGGCAAGAGGATCACTTGAGCCCTGGAGTTTGTGGTTGTAGTGAGCTATGATCATGCCACCGTACTCTAGCCTGGGCAACAGAGTAAGACTCTTTCACAAAAAAAAACAAAATCTAAACAAAATCTAAATCAAAATCTTCTTTGGTTCATGGTTCTGGAAGTTGGGAAGTCCAAGATGGAGAGGATATATCTAGTGAGGGCCTTCTTGTTACGTCATAACATGGTGGAAGGTATCACATGGCAAGAGTGAGAGGAGGAGAGGGCTGAATTCACATTGGTAGCACACCCACTTCTATAATAATTAACCCATCCCCATAACTACAGTATCAATCCATTCAGATGGATTAAAGCTGAGCCTTCATGAGCTAGTCAACTCTTAAAGGTCTAAACCTCTCAACTCTGTTGCATTGGGATTAAGTTTCCAACACATGAACTTTGGGAGACATTCAAATCATGGTGATCGTTCAGCAATCAACACAAGGATTACTCTGGGTGGTAGGTCTTAAAGGAGAAACTAAGGTAGCTAAGACATAAGAGGTTTTTTTTTTTGTTTTTTTGAGACAGAGCATCAAGCTGTGCCCCTGGGTAGAGTGCCATAGCATCATAGCTCACAGCAACCTCCAACTCCTGAGCTCAAGCGAGTCTCCTGCCTCCGCCTCCCAAGTAGCAGGGACTACAGGTAACCACCACAACGCCTGGCTATTTTTTGGTTGCAGCCATCATTGTTGTTTGGCAGGCCTGGGCTGGATTCGAACCTGCCACCTCAGGTGTATGTGGCTGGTACCTTAGCCACTTGAGCCACAGGCACCGAGCCATAAGATATAGTTCTTGAACATGAGAACAGTGTAGAAGGTGAAGATGGAATTCACCATGATATTTTCTATACCAGACAGGGTAAAGAATGTTGAGATACGACCACAGGAGCAGTCAGGAAATCGCCCCAGGAGTCCTTTGGCTTTTACTACGTTTTCACAAGCAAAGAATGTTTTTGGAACGAGAGCTGCTGGAGGCCAGACCTCCATGCCTTTTTTGGCCAGAGCCTGCCTGGGAGTTGTACAAGCATACCCATCCATATTCTCAGGAAGCCCTGGTCAGCAGCCAGGCTAAAGAAGGGCAGATGAGGAAGGCTTTGGCAGTCAGGATGGGCATATTTCCAAGCTCTTAGGCTGCTGAGCCGCCATGGATGTTGATGTCAGCACCAGCAGGCTGAGGTGGTTTTTTTAATTTAGAGATGAAAAAGAGCAAAATCTCCCAGTTATCCCAGTCTCTACACACTCTCAAGGGTCAGTTTACAAGCCCGTCCCCTCTGTGAAGGCCTCCCTGATCATCTGTCCCCAGCCTGACTCTCCCTTCCCCTTGTAAACGCCTCTGCCATCACTAATGGATCCCTCCCTTTTCTTGCTTTCGGTTACCACCAACCTTTCCTTCTGTAAATAGATCTTCTTTGTGGACAGAAACAATAATAACTTTTTATTGAATATGAAATTTTAAGACCCAGGCGTACAAAGATTTGTTAAGAGATAAAGATATGCAAACAGTTATAAAACTTGAGAAAACGTCTCTCAGAAAGGATAAAGAAGTTTGTACAATCATACTGTAAAATACCTATGCAGCCATGAAAGGGAAAATGGCAGCTCTCTAGGGAAGAGCATGGAAAAGTGGTGAGAGCAATTAAAAAGTAAACTGTAGTCATAAAAAGTTGTGGAGGAGCTTTAAATGCATATTGGTGAGAGAAGTGCCAGTCAGAGAGGGGTACGTACCGTATGATTCCAACTATATGACATTTTGCAAAAGGCCAAAAGGCACAGACAGTAAAAACATCAGTGGTAACCAAGGGTAGGGGAGGAACGAATAGGCAAAGCACAGAGGATTTGGGGGGCAGGGAAACTACACTGTGTATCTTTGTAATGGTGGGTGCATGAGGGTATTGGGCAAAACCCGTAGAATGTACCCCACAGAGAGTGAACCGTAATGTAAACAGGGGACTTTAGCTAATAACAATACATCAATATTGGCTCATTCCATACCAGTTCAAGTTGCTATGTACCGGAGTTGCTATATTCCCGTTAATAACGGGAAAGTGGGAGGGGCGAGGGGAGTAATCGGGCCCTTTGTATCATCTACTCACTTTTCTCTAAATCTAAAACTGCTCTAAGAAAGTCTATTAATTTTTTTAAAGTATAAAAATAAGTATAGCATGGTTCCATTTGTATAAAAAATAATTGCATGTATGTGTATGCATGTATTTATAGATTTACTAATATGGCGAATGGTCTAGAAAATGGGTACACAATGAAGTATCAGTCATTTTTCTAGCAAAAAGAATGAATAGTGAAGAAAAGACTCACTTCTAATAGTTTGGATATAAAAAGGTATACAGAATAATAAACTGAGCACTTGTGTACCTCTGCCACCCACCCCAACCAGCTTCTGAACCCAAACACGGGTGAAGACATTCATACGTGCCACGGTATACATTTGTCTTTTTCTTAGGTTTCTTTTTTTACATAAGCCTTTACTAATACTGCAAATTTTTAAAAGTTAAAGAAGAAAGCAAGAAAAGTGATAAACACAAGGTATGGCATGAGAACAAAGGTGTAAGCAACGGATTATGCTGGAGATGGGGGAAGCAAAAGCCTGGCAGAGAGGTGACATTTAGGCAGGGACAGAGTTAGATGACATGAGAAAGAGGAATTAGCGAATGCAAACAGGAGGAGCTGGGAAGGTGCCAGCTTCTTTAGGGAACAGGAAGTGGTTTCAAGAGTTCGTGACTGGGAGGAGGGGAAATGTTCCAAATGGTATGCAACCTGGAGTCTAGTTGTGGTTTGACTGTGAAGGGCATTTGGTATCCAGGTGCAGAGTTTGGTCTTTCTTATCAGCTCAGAGCATCTGGCAGCAGCATCTAAGGTAGTCCAATACCCACCCTGATCTGTTCTGCTGGCAGCAGCAGGGGGCAGGACCTGGAATAGGAACGCTGGGCATGCCTTCAGCAGATGGACCCCTGTGTCCTCAGATTCAAAGACATTAGGGAGGCATGTTTTTTTAATTTCAGATTAATATGAAGGTGTAAGGAAGGCATGCATTTTATTTTGTAGTCTAAATTTTCTGCTTATTCATATCAGAAACATAAACCTTAATATTTTCTCCCGAAATGTTGAAATAACACAGAAGTATGCATAAAAACTTGTCACAGCCCCCACTCCGCCCCCACTCGGTGCCCCAGTCTTGTCCAAAGTTAAACTCCCTGATTGTTTCTGGATGTCAAGGTACAGAGAAGACCACAGCCCTCCCAGAATAATCACAAAAGGGCATGAGCTATCTTCAGGAGGCTCCAGTTAAAAGCTGTATGTTAGCTGGGTTTGGCACGAACATTTCCAAAGTCCCAGTGATAATAACCCTTCCTTTAGAATCACTTGGATGTGTTTTCTATTTCCTCATTAGTGGCATGCCTTTTGTGAGTTCCAAGGTGAATACCCACCTGGCCTTTATGAAGCCATTTGTCTTTTCTAGGAGACAGTCTCTTTTTGCCTGTTGTGATAAGTCTCAGTCTCAGAAACACAGAGGCATCTAGATTTGGGGGGTCATCACAGGTTGGGTTTCCTAGGAAGCACTCTGAGATGCAGTTGGTGTGGGGGGCAATGCTTTTGCAGTCTACATTGTGTAAGGGAAGGAACTGAAGCAAAATTGGATGGAGGGAGAGATGGAGCTGCCCTGCGAGCCCAGCAAGGGCCTCAGCCAACCCCAGGAGGACTTCTGAAGATGAAAAGATCCTTTAGTGTTATCCTAAACTGAGGCAAAAGGTCATCAAATCAGTTGCCAGGTGTGGGCTACTCCAGGAACAGGGAGTGACATTAGATGAGGCAGCTCTCTTCAGTTGAGGCAATCCCCCAAAGGGGCTGTCAGCTGAGGGAAAATAAGACCTTCATTCCTGAAGGGTTTACTGAGAGCTGCATCACGACGTCCTCCCCAAAAGTAACATATGTAAGTCCTTTGCTGTCATCTAGAGTGACCCACAGGGACCTGGGCTTCTAAGACTTCCTCTCTATTCCACCCTGACCTAATGCAGTGGCAAAGTGTCTTGCAGAAGAATCCCTAAAAAAAAAAAAAAAAAAAAAGTAATTAACTTAACAACCACAGAAACTGTACTGAGTTTCTACCATGTGGCAGATACTTCTTTTTGGATGCTAAAGCATCACAGCGTGAACACAGTGGAGCTTATATTGTAGTGGTGATGACCAACAGATCATAGACAGAAGACCTAGTGGAAGATAGAGTATGTTGGATGGTAACTGTTATGGTCAAACGTGCCTCCCCCATTCATATGTTGAAATTCTAACCCCCAAGTTGATGGTAATAGGAGGTGGGCCTTTGGGGAGGTGGTTAGAACATGAGAGTAATGCTGTCACAAATGAGATTTTTGCCCTTATAAAAGTAGGCCTAGAGAGCTCCATTGCCCCATCCATCATGTGAGGACACAGAGAGAAGGGTGTCTATGAACCAGAAAGCAACCCTCCTAGGGTCCCTAATCTGCTAGAGACTTAATCTTGGATTTTCCAGCCACCAATACTCTAAGAAATAGGTTTCTGCTGTTTATAAGCCACTCAGTCTACGGTGCCTTGTTATAGCAACTTGAATGCACTAAGACAGCGAGGATTGCCCTGGAATAGGAAAGGAGGCTGGAAAAAAAAAAGGAAAGGAGGGTGGGAAGTGCTAGTTGGGTGAGGGTGGGCTGGGGATTTCCGAAAGTGGTTAGTACAAAGCCGCTGGGGTGTTTAAGGACAGCATGTAGGTCAGGGTGGCTGGAGTAGAACAAAAGAGGGAGCGAATACTCACAAAAGTGCCCCAAGAGGTAAGCAGAGAGGCGAGGAAAGACCTGGGGCCCCACAGAGGCTTGAGGGCCATTTCAGGGCTTTCCACGTTATTCTGAAGGAGAAGATGAGCTTTTGCAGGACTCTGAGGGGACAGGTGGTGTAATGTGCCTTACATTTTAACAGAATCACTGTGAAATTCTGAAAGCAAAGATGTGAGTTCAGAAGAGTCCCACCAAGAAATGACGGTAACTTGGCCAGGTTGGGGGGGGCGGTGAGAAGCAATGGGACATTACAAATATTTTGAAGATAAAGCCAGCAACAATTGTGTATGAATTCCATCTGGATAATAAAAGAAAGACAGGACTCAAAGCTTCTACCTGAGACAACTGGAAAAGCAATGTTTTCACCCCTGGAGGAAAAGATTTTGGGGGTAAGGTAGCAATCTGGAACTTAGTCATGAACTTGCTAAATTTCAAAAGATATTAAAACATTCTGTATTTCCATTGGTTGGCCATTCTTCATCAGCTACCTGGATTCTCAGTGGAGATATTATTATCTGAAATGGTACCCATGTCTGCCAAATTAGATCATTCCCATAGGAATATGCCCTCTTTACCCCCCTGTACTTGGTATATTCATGATTCTTTGATTTATGTCTATCTCCCCCACTAATCTGCAAATTCCTTGGACGATAGAATAGCCTGTTTCATTCATTGCCCAATCCCCAGCTCTAGGATCAGTTCCTGCCATGTTGTAACTACTATTTGAGTTCTTTTTTCTTTTTAATTAAATCATAGCTGCGTACATTAATGCAATTATGGGGTACAATGTGTTATTTTGTTTTGTTTTGTTTTTTTTTACAGTTTTTGGCTGGGGCCAGGTTTGAAGCCACCACCTCCAGTATATGGGGCCAGCATCCTACTCCTTTCAGCCACAGGCACCACCCAGTGTGTTGGGTTTATATACAATTTGAAATACTTCTATCAAACTGATTAACATAGCCTTCACCATATTTTCTTAGTCATTGTGTTAAGACATTTATATTCTACAATTAGTAGATTTAACTTGTACCCTTGTAAAATGCACCATAGGTGTGGTATAACTACTCTTTGAACGAACAAATTGAAATCAAGGTATGTAAACAAGAACAGTTGTGTTTCAAATTTTTCTTTTTTGCTAACAAAATCTTCCACTGTGAGCAACCCCACTTCTAATGTCTTAAGTCTCCATACTTCTCCCCAAATTCATAAACCTATTCTCTGGTGGCAAAGAGCATGGAATTCTTGGATTCAAATTCTGTGTGACTTTGAGCAAGTTTATTCACCTTTCTAAGACTTTGGGAATAATAGCAATATCCATTTCATAGGATTGTTGTCCAGATTAAATAATTCATGAAAACTGCTTAGTGCAAAGATTAGGAAATAGTGAGTGCTTAATAAACATTTATTTTTGTTATTAATATTATCATTACACTCATTATGATTGTTATTATTTTATTCATCCTCACTCAAAAAGTCTGCAGGGCTCAGTAACGCCAACAGAATGATGTCTAAACTCCATAGCAGGCGTTTAAGCCAATCATACTTTGTTTTGTTTCTTGAGACAGGGTTTCTCTCTTTCACCCAGGCCAGGACCGTGGCACAGATCATAGTTCATGGCAGCCACAAACTCCTGAGCTGAAGTGCTCCTTCTGCCTCAGCCCCCTGGTTAGCTGCAACGACAGGTGTGCACCACTACAGCCCTGGCTAAAAATTTACCCAGGCTGGTCTCGAACTCCTGGCCTCAAGCAATCCTCCCACCTTAGCCTCCCAAAGTGCTGGGATTCAGGCAGGAGCCACCATCTCAATGTCATTCTCTGTGTCTCATTACCGCCTACCTGCCCCACACCACAGCGTCACCAAGCTGTTAACTGTTCCAGGTCATGCTTTACCTAGAGCCACACCTACTCGTACTGCCTTTCTCTCAACTTCCTGGGTGTCAGAATACTAGCTATCTTTAGGACGCAGCTCAAATCGGGGGCAATAGAGCATCGCCCTTTCCTGTCCCCACCCCAGCCCTAGTATTAGAACACAGGGTCTGAGGCAAGGGTTAAAGTGCTGGTGCCGGGTGAGGGTGGTGCAACCCGGAGGCAGCTGTGAGGGGGGAAGGGGAAGGGAAAGATGTGCAGCAGTAAGCAGCCAAGACTTATGACTTGGAAACGTACTGCAGGTGTCTGCTCAGCACAGAACTTGTCTCACACTGAGGTAGTCCACCGGAGGAGGGAGAGGAGGGGTGGGGGAAAGCCTGCCTGCTGTTTCCAGTTGGTCACAGTCTGCTCTGCAGACAGAAGCGGCCCTGCACCCCGGTTGCATCACTCTTTCCTCCTCCTATCTGAGCCCATGCCCAGCAGCACAGTGTTTCTTCCAAATTCAGAAGTAGTGGGAGAAGCCAGACGTTCTGGAAGAGTGTCTGCTTGACCCAGCCTCAGGGTACCAGCCAAGGCAGAGGAACTAGTTGGTCCTCCTGGGATTGAGAGGTAGACAATGCCAGAGGTTATGAGGAGTCACACAGCGTCTGTGTCCATACACCAGCCAAGAGTGGCTTCTGGAGAAGACAGGGAAAGACCATTTCCTCCCATTAGTTGGCTGTGTGCTGGGCAACTCACTTTATCACTCGATGCCAACTTTCATTCTTTTTTTCTTTTGGCTTCTTAGTTTGAAATGTTTCCAAAATGAACAGAAAGTTGCAAAAGTCATACAGAACCTCCATGATACCCCTAACTCACTGCTATGGACTGAATTGTGTCCCTCCAATTCATACAATAAACCCTTAACACCCAATTTGATGGTATATTTAAAGGGGTGCCTTTAGGGACTAATTCAGTTCAGATGAAGTCATGAAAGCTGGACCCTTGTAATGGGATCCGTGGCTTTATAAGAGAGGTACCCTCTACCCCTGCCACTGCATGAGAACAGAGGAAGGAGCCACCTGCAAGCCAGGAAGACTTCTTGCCAGAACCTGACCACACAGACACCCTGACGTCTGACTTCCATCCTCCCGAACAATGACAAAATAAATTTCTGTTGCTTCAGCTACCAAGCCAATAGTATTTTGTTACACTAGCCCAAATTGCCACCTATCACCTACTGTAAACATTCTGCTACATTTGTTTTATCATTCTCTCTCCATACATGTATACACAAACATAATTAGTACTGTTTTCTGAAAATTTGAGAGTAAGTTTGATACCATGTCCCTTTATTCCTAAATACTTGAGGGTGTATTTCCTACAAACAAGGATATTCTCTTATATAACTTCAAAACAATAATCAAAATCAAGAAACTTCCCAGTTATACAATGCTGTTATCTGTCTGACCTCTAGTCCATGCTGACATTTCACCAATTCTCACAGTAGTAAAGTCTTTTGTAGCAAATTCTCCTCTCCCCCCATATCTTTTCTAATCTGACCAATAGAGCCGTGATAGTGTCCATCCATAAGGTTGTCATGAGAATGACATGAGGTAATATATATAAGGAACTCGAATGCAGTGCCTCTCGCATGGTAAATACTCAATAACATCTAGCTACTTTTATTATGATTATTATTTCTTCAGCAAAGTCTTTTCCAGTCCCCCTTCTCCTCAATTCATAATTAATCTTCTTTCACTATCTTTCCCTAGCACTGTGTATTTCTCCATACTTTTTTTTCCCCCTGAGATAGAGTCTCACTTTGTCACCCTGGGTAGGGTGCCATGGCATCATCCTACCTCAAACTCTTGGGCTCACGTGATCCTCTTGCCTCAGCCTCCCCAATAGCTGGGACTACAGGTGCCTGCCCTAACACCCAGTAGAGATGGGTCTCACTCTTGTTCAGGCTGGTCTCAAACCCCTATGAGCTCAGGTGATCTACCCATCTTGGCCTCCCAGAGTACTAGGATTACAGGTGTGAGCCTCAGCTCCAGCCCTAGCTCTCCATTCTTGACTGTATGTTCTCATAATGGTCTTCTTTTACAAGCTTCTTCAGAGCTGTGCCAGATTTCTCTTTGCTTCCCCCAGTGGCAGCAAGCACAGCACCTTGGACATAATAAGGCTCTGTCGGTGGTGGCAGAACTGAGTTTATCTGGATAAAAGTAGAGGACCAATGAAGGCTAGTAGAGGAAATGTATCTCACAGTATTGCAATAGTAGATAGACAGGGATGTTTCTGCTTTTAAAGAGCTCATGTATCGTGTCAGAGAAGAGAAATACACAGGCAAAAAGTAAAGAAAATAAGAAAAGAACATTATAGATCTCAAAACAGCCCTGAGAAAGAACGAAAATAGGAAGAATGAACAGGAGTTCTGGAAGTTCATAGGAGCAAAAGGATCTGTGGGAAGGAAAATAAAGAACTTCCAAAGACTGTCCAAATATGGCCTCTCCAGGAGAAGGGACTTCGTAGAGATCTGATAAACCAAAGTTCCGAGAGACGAAGCTGTCAAATCGACTTTCCCAAGGCTTGTGGCTCTGAGCAAGCAGCTGAATTATGTCTACATCTCCCTTGCTGAGCTTGGGATCTGGCCAAAGGACATGGGCAGAAATGATGTGAGCTACTCCCAGGCCTGCCCCAGAAAACTCTCCCATGTGTCCTGTAGTCACAGTTACTCCTGAGGCTGAGGCAAGAGGATCACTTGAGCCCAGGGGTTCGAGTCCAGACTGGGCAACATAGTGAGTCCCCATGTCTTAAAAAAAAAAATCCCTCCCGTGTATGATCTCCCACTATCTCCCATTTTCTAGTGTCTTTGGAGGCCAAACGTGGAAGACATTGATTCACAGGTGAGAGAAGCAAGAATACCCACATGACCGCACGGAGCATGCTCCCCATCACCACCCACCCAAACTACTGTGATGAATGAAAATTAAACTTTCCTGAGCTACACCACTGAAATATGGAGTTCATTAGTTACAGCAGCTACCATTACTTACCCGGTCCTGTGCACAATTAACCCCTGTGGCTGGATTCAGAAGACCTGTGGTTTTATTCTAGTTCTGCCGCTCTGCTACGGGAGAGCCACAGCAAGTTACTTCATCTGGAAACTGCTGTGAAGATTAAATGGAAAAAAAGGCTTTGTAAACTGTGAACGTGCTATAAATGTTAGATATTATTAGTATTAGTCCATTCTTCCTAAGTTGGCCAAAATAACAGTTTCTAAGAATAGTATACAGGGATTAGTCATTCTTTCCAAACTAACAAAAAGAAGAACATGGTCTGGGATCTCATGATGCTGGTATTAACTCAAGTGTTGGAAAAAGAGTTTGGGTGGGTCTATGGAAGGCCAATGATTCACTTCAGAACTCCTGGAGCTCCTTTTCTGCTTTGATTTCATGGGGAAATATTTTTATGAATATTTTTTCTTCCCACCCCCCTTTTTAGAGACTGGGTTTCACTCTCACCTGGAGTGCAGTGGCCTAATCATAGTTTACTGTAACCCCAAATTCCTGGGTTCAAAGGATCCTCCCACCCCAGCCTCCTGAGTAGCTGGGACTACAGGTATGTGCCACCATGCCCCCAACTAATTATCTTCATTTGAGGGGATGGGAGTCTCACTATGTTGCCTAGGTTGGTCTTGAACTCCTGGCCTCCAGTGATCCTCCCTGTTTGTTCTTCCAAAGTGCTAGGATTACAGGTGTGAGCCACTGTGCTCAGGCAATATTTCATTATTTTTTAACTCCTAACATTGAGATCTCTTAAGAATTTAACCTTTACTGAGAGAGGGCAGCAAGAAGAAAAGAGAGAATTATTTCAAGATGAATTTACCACTCATCTTCCTTAGAGTCAAATGTATTCAAAGTATTCTTTGGGGCCACACATTGGTAGGCATTTATTATACTCACAAATGTTAACAATTCTTTGCTGTATGTAGGAGGTTGAGATAATACAGACAGTATCTTCCAACATGAATTACATGTTAAAGTGAATGATGGATGGACCAATAAAAGACTTCCAAGAGTGAATAATATTCAATAAATTCCCGCATAGTCCTGAATACTGGCATAGTCCTGGGAGGAGGTGAATAGGCTTCGTGGTGTGAGGTTTAGGGAGTAGAAGAGTATCCCAGCTTCAGTGAGAAACTTCCTAGGTGCCAGTAGGAGCCTGTGAGGCAGCCCACTGCCAGGATATGGCCTCTTCCTTTGTGATAACTCCTGCTGCAGTCAGATGAAAGGAATGAGGCAGAGTTAAAAACATGTGGACTCTTTGTTCCTAGCCCAGGACCCATCCCTCTCCAGAGGGGATGATTTCTGAAGCTCCCCATTGCTCTTTTTCTCCTTTTCTTATGTCTCCATTATCCTGTTGTGGGTTCTAGTCCCTGGTCTCCACAGCCTTCACAAGCTTTTCTTATTTTGCACTTTGGGGTGGGGT
This sequence comes from Otolemur garnettii, assembly GCF_000181295.1. Taxonomy (NCBI): domain Eukaryota; kingdom Metazoa; phylum Chordata; class Mammalia; order Primates; family Galagidae; genus Otolemur; species Otolemur garnettii. The sequence goes on along the minus strand of NW_003852397.1, from coordinate 44,383,425 downwards.
ATAATGTAGGGAAATAAAGATGCATCCTCCTTTGCTGGATTTTTCTCCCTGTGTCTGTGTTCCCTTCCTCCTTCTTGACCCTTTATTTTTTTTTTGTTTTTTTTTTTTTTTTATTTTTGAGACAGAGCCTCAAGCTGTCCCCCTGGGTAGAGTGCCGTGGCATTACAGCTCACAGCAACCTCCAACTCCTGGGCTCAAGCGAGTCTCCTGCCTCCGCCTCCCAAGTAGCTGGGACCACAGGCGCCCGCCACAACGCCCGGCTATTTTTTGGTTGCAGCCGTCATTGTTGTTTGGCGGGTCCGGGCTGGGGATTCAAACCCGCCACCTTAGGTGTACGTGGCTGGCGCCTTAGCCGGTTGAGCTATAGGCGCCGAGCCTTGACCCTTTATTAAATAAAATCTGTTCTCATTCCTCACTGGTTTTAAGCATTGGAATGGGAATCAGAAGGTTTAGGCTGTTGCCCACTGTTATATAGAAAAAGTAAATTTACTGTGCTGGAGCTCAGTACCTCATCTCTGAAAGTAAGGAAGGAGTCTGTGTGAGACCAGAACCCCCATCAATGGTTGAAGAAGGAGGCCTTTAGAATGATCTTGGTAAGATCAAGTTCTTGCTCAGATCTAGATTCTGAAGTCCTACAGTTAATCAGATGTTCCGCGTGTTTTCTGGGTGAGACATCTGAGTGAGTTTCCAGAAGGAAACTGAAATTAGGGAATGAGGCCCGGGTATGGTGGCTCACACCTGTAATCCTAGCACTCTGGGAGGATCACTTGAGTTTAGGACTTTGATACCAGCCTTAGCAAGAGTTAGAGCCCTGTCTCAACTAAAGATAGAAAAAATAAGCCAGGCATTGTGGTGAGTGCCTGTAGTCCAAGCTACTCAGGAAGCTGAAGCAGAAGGATCGCTTGAGCCCAGCAGTCTAAAATTGTTGTGAGCTAGGCTGATATCACAGTCCTGTCACCTGGGCAATAGAGACTTTGTCTCAAAAAAATGAGAAAAAAGAAGTAAATCATGAAATAGGGATAACTTAGGACCAGCCTGAGCAAGAGTGACACCCTGTCTCTACTAAAAAGCAGAAAAATTATCTGGGCATTGTGATGGGCACCTATAGTCCTACCTACTTGGGAGGCTGAGGCAGGAGGATCACTTGAGCCCAAGAGTTTGAGGTTGCTGTGAGCTATGATGACACCACCATGGCACTCTGCACCAGAGCAACAGAGTGAGACTCTGTCTCAAAAATAAAAAAGGGGGCTTGGCGCCTGTGGCTCAAGCGGCTAAGGTGCCAGTCACGTACACCTAAGGTGGTGGGTTCGAATCCAGCCCGGACCCGCCAAACAACAATAATGGCTGCAACCAAAAAATAGCCAGGCGTTGTGGTGGGTGCCTGTGGTCCCAGCTACTTGGGAGGCTGAGGCAGGAGACTCGCTTGAGCTCAGGAGTTAGAGGTTGCTGTGAGCAGTGAAGCCATGGCACTCTACCCAGGGGGACAGCTTGAGGCTCTGTCTCAAAAAAAAAATAAAAATAAAAATAAAAAAGGGGGAATAACTTAGGAGTCCGTGGAGATGAGCCTGGAAAAGTGGTATCAAGCTTTGTTAAGAAGGATTTTGTATCACATACTAGGTTTGGAACTTTATTATTTGGATTATGATGAATCTTGGAAGAATCTTAGTTAGATAGGACCAGGCTTGTGTCTTAGAAAGCTCATTCTGAGGGTATCAGGAAGGGTGATGAAAGCAGAAGTTAGTGCAACAAGTAAAACCACCAATTGTTCAGCAGGAAGACACCTGACCTAGGACAATTATAGAAACCAAACCCACTCGCAGCAGGTGACAGATACAGAGGGCAAATGATTCAAACCAAGCCAATCAGAGCCCTTCTCCAGAATTTCTAACATGGTACCCAAGTAAGCTTCGGTCAATCCCTGTTTAGGTATAGAAGTTGGAAGATATAAATAAAATAATGGAGCTGTAAGCCATGTTTTCTAACATGCAGAAGGAGGCAGTCTGAAGCAAAAGGAAATGAAGCCAACAGGCCAGGGGAGATGGGGAGGAGACTCCTGTGTATAGGAAGCCCTGGCTGTGTTTCTGGGCCCATCTGCATCCTTGCCCCTCCTACAATTTGGTTGTACAACAGTGCCTTGTATTTCATGAGACAATACTTTTCCTTTGTTGCCTAAGCTAGTTCCAGTTGAGTTCAGGCACTTGCAGGAAGTTTTGACTAATCAGCGGTCCATTAGCCTGGGGAAGACTAGACAGAAGCAAGTCTCAGAGAGGATAAAGAACCCAGTTTGGGACATATTGGAATGAGTTGCTTTGGACATTCATGTGAATATTTCCAGGAATCATTTCATTATGAATCTGAAGCTCAGAAGATCACAATATATTGTGATCTATATATTGAAAGAGACAAGTCTAAATATGATGCTTTATAGAATAGCACTAGGGCCCCCCAGGTCAACATGGATCCTTTCAGAACATGATCATTTAAACCACTATAGCTCTATTCAATTGACTAGTATTCAGTTTAGCATTCTCATTTTGTTTCATTTTTTGTTTTGTTTTGTTTTGTTTGAGACAGAGTCTCAAGCTGTCCCCCTGGGTAGAGTGTCGTGGCATCACAGCTCACAGCAACCTCCAACTCCTGGGCTCAAGCGAGTCTCCTGCCTCTGCCTCCCAAGTAGCTGGGAC
>NW_003852397.1:44368522-44379868 GCF_000181295.1 Otolemur garnettii | reverse complement strand
GCCTTAGCCGGTTGAGCTATAGGCGCCAAGCCAGTCCCAGCTTCTTGAGAGGCTGAGGCAGGAGGATCACTTGAGACCAGGAGTGTGAGGTTGTTTTGAGCTATGATGATGTCACTGCACTCCAACTTGGGTGAAAGCATGAGACTGTCTCAGAAAAAAAAAGAAAAGTAGAAGTAATAGGAATAGAGGGAGATGAATCTTGAATAACTTCTCCACAAATTATAAAAAATGTCTATTTGCCTTGTCAGATCTATGCATGGACACTTTTGTACCTCCTAGCAGAAATGTCCCAGCATTCTATGAACTTAATGGTGCCTAAGAATTGTCCCTGTTCTGCTCAACATGACAGTACTGCTTCAGAAATGCCAGGTTGACTCCCCATGAGACAGGTATCTTTTCTGAGCAACACAATTGTCCTCTAGAGGTAAAGAAACCTGGGATTCCAATATCACGTCTAGCACTTACAAGTTGCACAATCCTAGGAGGTTGATTTAATCATATGACCCACAACTTTCCTCATCTACAAAGCAGACACAATGATTAATTTCTTAGTACATTGGGGAGAATTAAATGAGATAATAAATACTGTCCTACAATGGGGCATGACACATAGTTAATTTTCAAAAGAGGAACTATGGCTGTGTTTGTTTTGTTTTGTTTTTCCCCTGAAACAGGATCTTGTTATGTTGTTATGGCTTATTATGTTGCCTGGGCTGGTTTTGAACACCTGCCCTCAAATGCTCCTCCCACCTTAGCCTCTGAAAGTGCCGGGGTACCTGGGATGAGCCCCTGCACCTGGTTGCTTATTCGTTTCTTTCCCTTTCCCGTTTACCCATGTTTATTGCAGGCCTTGATTCCTTTGTATATCCTTGACTTCGGGATTCATTTTCATATTATTACAATTCTCTCATTATGGCTGGGCATCATTCATCTTCATGAAAAAAATGAAAGCATATTTCTCTACTAATAAGAGCTCTCTGCACCATAGTTTGTATAATTAAGGACCTTCTCAGGCAGCCGGTCATACGAGCCTGTTGTCATTTCTATGTCCCTGGCAAAGTTTATTGGCTGGTTCTCCAGTAACAGCAGGCCAACCAAAACCACACCATAGATAAATTATGTACACTTTATTAAATATATTAAGACAAGTAACTACATCCATCTGCCTTACTGATCCCTTACCAGACATCCATTTCTTTCTAGTTGAGATGGCACGATGGCAATGACTAAGGCAAAACTTTCCAGTAGGGAAGGCAGGCGGGGCCTTGTTACTACACAGCATCAGAGCAAAGGCAGAGAAAAGCTTAAAGATCTTGCGTTCATCCAAATAATAAGGTTGGGCCAAACCTTCTGAATAGCCCTTGCTTCTATCTATACTCTCCATACCCATTTCCAAGCCCACAATACTGTCCTCACTTCCAGGCCGTTCTCTCCTCTGCTGCCAGAATAAGCTTTCTAATTTCTAATTTTTTCTTGATTTGTAAATATGACTATGTCACTTTGCTGCATGGATTATTCAACAGGGTTTCTAGAGGACTTCCACAAGTCTTCTCATGTTCTGGCCACACTGTACTTCTCCAGGGGTATTTCTTGGTGCTCACAGCTTCTTTAAGGCCTATGGGTCAACCAGATTTTATTGGGATTTTTAGTTTCTCAAATATACCACAATATCCCTCATCCCCGAAGCTTTCACCTGGTGGCAGGTACTATCTAGTTAGAATCTCCCTCCAGTTCTTTAACCTCTTTGTTTGGGTTTTTTTGTTTGTTTGTTGTGTTGTGTTGTGTTTCATTTTTTGAGATAGTTTCAATCTGTTGCCCCAGGAAAGAGTGGCATGGTATCAGCCTAGTTTACAGAAACTCACACTCCTGGGCTCAAATGATTCTCCTGCCTCAGCTCCCCAAGTAGCTGGGACTATAGGTGCCTGCCACAATGCTTTGGCTAATTTTTCTATTTTTAGGAAAGACAGGTTCTCATTCTGGCTTAGACTGATCTTGAACTCTTGAGCTTAGGCAATCTCCCACTTTCTCAGAGTGCTAGGATTACAGGTGTGAGCCACTGCACCTGGCCTCTTCAACGTCTTTGCCTTCATCCTAATTTAAGTATCACTTTCTCTGGGAGTCTTTTTCTGACCTAAGCTCAGGATCATTGCTGCTCTAATAACTGTGAATCATGGCATGTATCATGTTAGAGAGTAACTGACTTTTTACAAACCAAAGGGAATGTGGAGAAAAGATTGTGACTGCTTTGCTCGTCACTGTGTGCTCAATAACAAAGCACAGCCCTTGATAGAGAGTAAGGTGCTTGATAAGTCAATGTTGAATCAGTAAGTGAATGAATCCTTATATTAGAAGGCAGCAAAGAATAGGAACCGCAATACCAATCCATGAAATATTCGGGACATACTTTTGTTAAAAATGTATTTGTGGTTTATCTGAAATTCAAATTTAATTGAGAATACTGTCTTTTACCTGGCAACTTTACTTGCTTATTAAATACCTCTTTCTGCATGTCTGCATGTACTAATTTCAACAAACCCAAATCTTAGATCATGTACTACCTTAACATTTCAATACAGTGAATGTTTATGTTACTGGAGATGAATAAATTGCTTCTTTCTCACCCCTCTCTCTCTTTTAACAACAGGGGCTGTGTAGGCTCCTTGCTTGAATTTCAGTGTTTCAGTTCTGGCTTTCTGCGATTGAATGCAACGTGCATTCCTTACACACCCTAGTGTCCCGAACACTGTGGTTGGTTACGTTCCTAGGAACAGCTGTGACCCTTAAAATTACTAAGTTCTCATCTTTTACACATTCCAGTTGTAGTCTGATTTGCTGACTCCTTTTGGAATCTCCCGCTTTGAAATTTTACTTTCATTATTGCACAAGTGGTAGTGACTGATGTTGAGTAACTAATGAGTAATCTAATTTTCTTTGTAAAAATAAAATGTATCTCTCTTATTCAGTTTCACCAACACCTTACCAGAGAAACCTTTTAAAAATCAACTTCATCTTCTCAGTGAAGTAATAAGGAAACAAACCCTGGAAATATTTCAAATACTGAAAAAGTTAAATGCAAATAGTATTCCTATCCACAAGCAAAATCATAATGAGATATTGGCAACAAAGAAGGAAATAGTTTTCGTACACAATTGGTTACACAGTTTAATATATTGGTTTAACGTCTGGTAAAAAAATAGAAATTAACTAGATCGCTAAGAGTTTTTAATATACGAGGTCTGACAATTAGGTTCGAGAACTCAGCCTAGGAATAGTGCTACATAGGTCATTGCTGAATATCACTATGGTCACCTTCAAAGTATTCCCCTTGGGAAGTTATGCACCAACACCAGTGTCTGGTCTACCTTCAAAGCAATTTCGGTAGTCTTTTCCTGGAATATCCATCAGAGCTGTAATCATATTACCTTTGATGTCCTGAATGTCATCAAAATGTCTTCCTTTCAATATTTCCTTCTTCTTCAGGTAAAGAAAAAAGTCACTGGGGGCCAGGATGGGTGAGAACGTGCTGCCCGGCAGCAGGATCCCCCTTTTACCTTTAACAGGAGCAGCATTCAATTACTTAAGAAGTGAATCCTCTAAGAAGACCTTGAACAATATTTATACAAAAGCCACACATCTGAGAATTTCCAAGATAGTTTCACAAAATGCTGGCAAGGCCTCTGGGTATATTTTAAGAGTATAACTAAAGGGCCAGGCATGGTGGCTCATGCCTGTGATCCTAGCACCTTAGGAGCCTGAGGCAGGAGGATCACTTGAGTTTAGAACTTTGATACCAGCCCAAGCAAGAGTAAGACTCCCATCTCAACTAAAGATAAAAAAATAAATAAAAATTAGCCAGGCATTGTGGCAGGCTCCAGTAGTCCCAGCTACTCAGGAGGCTGAGGCAAGAGGATCACTTGAGCCCCAGAGTTTGAGGTTGCTGTAACCTAGACTGACATGATGGTACCCTAGCCTGGCTAGTAGAGTAAGACTCTGTCTCAAAAAGAACAACAAAAAAAGTATAACTAAAGATATGCTGAGAAAACGAGGAGTGGAGAGTTATCTGTGTATTTGATAATTACATATAACCATATTTAGTATATTAAAGTGTTATTTTAAGTTGATTTCGGGCGGCACTGTGGCTCAGTGAGTCAGGCGCCGGCTCCATATACCCAGGGTGGTGGGTTCAAACCCAGCCCCGGCTAAACTGCAACAAAAAAATAGCTGGGTGTCGTGGCAGGCACCTGTAGTCCCAGCTACTCGGGAGGCTGAGGCAAGAGAATCGCCTAAGCCCAGAGGTTGCTGTGAGCTGTGACTTCATAGCACTCTAATAAGGGCAACAAAGTGAGACTCTGTCTCTAAAAAAATAAAAAAGTTGATTTCAAATAATTACCTCTATGGCTGATATTGTAGATCGTTTTTTGAAAATCTTTCCCTAAGGTTAATTGTAACCAGCTCTTCAGTTGACAGATATGAACACTCCTGAAAGAGCTAGAGGACATTTCTCAGTTCAGAGCCACTTTGACACAGGATGACTTAGGGGGAAGTTTCTACGGGTGTGCTACAGTGCATGAAGGAACAACCCCAGGAGAGGTCTGTGGGGATTTTTATCTCCTGCATCTTGGTTCTGATTCATTTATTAGGCTTATGAAGCTCTCCATTATCTGAGCCAAGGGGTGTGGAAGGCAATTGCAAGGTTAAACTCTGTGAGTTCCTCCTGGCCTTTCCAGTGTAGCATGGGACGCTGGCCCAGCAAGCTTGCCTCCCTCATTTTGTTCTCCAAAGCTCACTGCAATTGGAATATGAATGTGAGTGGCAGAGGAGGCCAACAGGTGGAAACAGGAACTATACATCCATTGATTCTGATCTGCTTTCTAAAATCCAGAAAGCTCTACAAACTGAGTTTTTTGTAAGTCGTTTGGCAGCAAAATCTGACCTCACCTGAACTCATTTGAAAGCAAAATCTTACCTGGACTGACATGAGGCTATTTATAGTCTTTGGCCAATTGACATAAATATTCACATGTTTAGCTGCAGGACTTTTAATGTATTTTACTACACCATGCTGTCCCGGAGTCTGCTGGGAGTGTAATGAATACACAGACATACACAGTATTACTTTTCTAAAATTCCAAGATAATTGTGAGTTCCGACATCTGGCCCCAGGGCTTGGGGTAAGGCCTTGTGGTCCTTCAGTACAGAATGTACTGTTAATGGTTCACAGGATAAAAGGCTGAGCTAACTGCCCAGAGGAAGGACCTTGGTTCAGTTGATAGCATTTCTGAATTCTCACTCTTTGGCACATGGAATTAATGTTTTCCTAAGTCAATTGATCTGAGGACACTGGAAATTTGTAAAGTATCTTATGTGGTCTATGCTTTTATTGCTGTATATAAAAAAGTGTGAATGCCTTAGAAGAAATCAATGATAGCTCATAAGACCAAAGTCAATTTGTTCTTCCCACCAACCCACCTCTCTCTCTCTCCCTGTCTTTATGTGGGATGTGTTGGCAAGTGGGAAAAAAGTAGTTCCAGTATGCAGACCAGCAGGCTCAAGACCCAGGAAGAGAATGGTGTTTCAGGTTGAATCTGCAGTTAGGAAAACCCCTGTCTTGGGATAAGGTCAGCGTTTTTGTTTTGTTTATGCCTTCAACAGAGTGAATGAGGTCTGTCCACATTAGGAAGGCAGGCTATCTGCTTTACTGGGTCTACCAGATGTTAATCCCATCCAAAAAACACTCTCCCAGAAGCACCTAGAATAATGCTTAACTAAATACTTGGGCACCCTATGACCCAGTTAAGTTGATACATAAAATTAACAATAACAGAAGGGACCACAGGCTTGGGGTTTAAATGATCTGTGGTCACCATTTGGAAGTTTTTAGTATTCCTATCTGTGATATTTCCTAATAGAGATCCAGTGGGACCGTGGACTATGTACTGGGCTCTTGGAGCCTTGGTTCACCCACGATCCCACTTCCCACCACCTCCCTGCCTCTCAGGACCAGTTTGTAGCTACTTGTTCCTCCATCCCTGTCCCATGTACACTGCCGTCCTCTGCCCCAGCATGGGTCCTGGGCACAGTGTGGAAAGGATCAGGTTGGGCATGTGCACCTACTGACCAAATTACGGGACAAGGGCCCAGGCATCTGGGAGGTCTATACTCACACGTGAGCATCCCAGTGCCCAAAGTAATGTGACATTAAATAACGACTACGAATAATAATAAATGCACTGCCACAGATGAAGAAATAGACCACGGAAGAAGGGAAAATGATTGTTTTCTGATTTTTTGAACAAGGGGGCCCTGAGTTTCTATTTTTCACGGAGTTCCACAGTTATGTAGCTGAGACTAGATAGGAAGAATACTCAGTGACATCTTTAGCAGTTATACGTGCGCACACACACACAGTGATTTTCTGTTGTTGCTGCTCCTATTTTTGGCAGTACGGATGGAAATGATGAAGCAGTTCAAGAATCAGTCAATTCAACAGATAATTTTAACCCTGACCCTTTCCCTAACCGACTTTCTCCTCTGCCTCACTTCCCCTTTCCAGACGACATACCGTCCTGCTGACGTTTGCCAACAGCCGCCATACGCATCCTTTCTTATTTCTTTCCACTACCACCAACCCAGTCCAGAAATAGTTTCCCCTTTCTTCTCCTTCTTCCTCTTCACAGCCCTCTCCCTCCTCCTCCTGCCTGCTCTCCTTTCACCATCCCCACGACCACCATCACTCCAGTTATGCCCATACTGTGGCAGACATTGTGTTAGGTGTTTCGTATGTTATTTAACTTAGCCCTCACAGCCACCTAGCAAGGTGCATGAAATTACTCCCCCTTTGCAGGTGAGAAAAGTGGCTGAGGGTTTGCATATGGTAGCCTTGCCAGGAAGCCATAAGGCTGAAAGTAGTCCTGGTTCTGCTCTGGGTGTACCGCAGTACACCACCAGACTAGCCTCCTAATTAAATGGCTCATCTTATTGCCTGCAAAAAGAAATCCAAATTTTTTTTGCCCACCATTCTGGGACCACCATAACACAACTACATCTTCATTCGAATCTAATTTTTGATTATGCCCGTATCAGTCAGGTCTCTTTTATTTGCAAGTGCCAGAAACATAACATAGCTTAAATACAAAAAGGAATTTATTGGCTCCTGTTACTGGAAAGTCTAAGGTGGGAGCAGAGTTTTACTTCAGAGACAGGTGGTTCTAAGGGCTCACACTCTGGCCTCAGGGCTCCCTTTCTTCCCCTCTTGGTTCTTCCTCTTTCTGAGTTGGCTTGAGTAGCCACCTTCTCTATAACTGTGGTGCAGCAGGCATGTTGCACAGAACTCAATTCCTACTGTCTTCGTAGCTAGCAATCATAGAAAAGTGAGCACAGTCCCTTTTCCTCTGACGTGCATATTAATTCTCTCAAAGGACTCTGATTGTCAGGTCACAAGCATACTCTGGAGAAGTTACATGTTCTGGGCTGGGGGGATATTGTTCTGATTGGTCAGAGTGAGTCCTATCTCCATTCCCATTAGGTAGAAGGCAGGGTCCTGTAATCAACAAAACAATCAGAATCACAAACAATAATGGATGAGGAATTCCTGAAAGCAAGGGATATGAATCAAACAAATAACCCCAAATGTGCCCCGTAGTCTTCCCGTAAGAGCTCTGTGGGAATCCACAGTCAACTCTGAATGGGAAGATAAGCCTTATCCTGACTCCAAGCTATTGTTCTTTTTTTTTTTTTTTCTTTTTATGAGACAAAGTCTGGCTCTGTCACCCAAGGTAGAGTGCAGTGGCATCATCACAGCTCACGGCATCATCACAGCTCACAGCAACATCAGACTCCTGGGCTCAAGTGATGGTCCTGCCTCAGCCTCCCGAGTAGCTGGGACTATGGGCACACACCACAATGCTTGGCTAAAATTTTCTATTTTTAGTAGAGATGGGGTCTCGCTCTTGCTCAAGCTGGTCTCACACTCCTGATCTCAAGTGATCCTCTCTCCCTGGCCTCTAAGAGTGCTGGGATTGCAGGCATGAGCCACCACCCCTGGCCTAGGGTACTGTTCATTCTGCCCATCCTCTCTCTCCCACTTCAAGCCCCAGAATACTTTCTTTCCTAATGTTTCTCCTGATTTCAGAACCCAGATTAAGCCTCCCCTCTGCTGTGAAGCTATGAACGTGGCCACCTCTTCTTATAAAGGGATCTTATCTTTTTCACTATCTGGTCTTTATCTACTTGTAAGTACTTCCTTATGCTTCAAAGATCTGGGCATAAACAAAGCAAAAAGCACATCAGCAGCCTCGTCCCACTTTTGGAAGAAGTTTAACTTCTATAGGCAATTCAAACCTATATCTGTTGTGCCAGAATCAAGTTTGCTGTCCCAGGTTAAACAAAAGTCTGCTTGGAGTCTCAGTCCCGATGCTGTATTCTCCAATATAGTTTTGCATCCACTTGCTGGCACCAGCTGAGAGAGTCCAGCTCATGCCTCAATGCTTCCAGTGAGAGTTTGCTAGCCTAAATCAAGACGCTTAAAACAGAGGCCAACTCCTGCCAAGCTAAAGCCCTCCCTCCCTCAAATTCCCATCATGGCCTCTCCTCTGTCACTCATCTGTCATTCAGCACAGACTATTTTGTCTTGTTGGATATCCTTGCATGTTAATAAACTGTTCGTTATGATGGACTATACCACCAAATAATAACTGGTAATTTGTGGCAGTTAGATCCAGATAAATTATGAAGATAATAATAATTATAGAGGCCAAGAGCATTTACAGGGCACTTAATAATTGCTCAACCTTCTGCTAAGTACTACCTGGGTGGGACACTTGACAACGTAAAAGGCAGAGTTTTTTCCCTCAGGGCCAGTGTCATCTTGTTGCAGAGACCAATTCTCCAGAAATACCAAGCAAGTTTTTGCTGTGCTGCAGGCCATTGCCTCTGAGGATGACTGAGCAAGGAGTTAGGATTTACAGCACTCAAGTAAGCAGTTCTGCTTCAGTCTGATTGTGTCCCCAAAGTCCATGTGTTGGAAACTTAATCCCCAATGTAACAGTGCTGGAACATGGGGCCTAATAAGAGATAGTTAGGTCATGAATGGTCTGCCTTTATGAATCGATTAATATCATTATTGCACGAGAGGGTTAATGACCAGGAGAGTGGGCTTATTGTAAAAGCTCTCTTGCTCTCTCCTGCTCCCTTGCCCTTCTGCCTTCTGCCATGAGGTGACACAGCGAAAAGGCCCTCACCAGATGCTGGTGCCACCCCTCGGACTTCCTAACCTCCAGAAGCTTAAGCAAATTAAATTTCTATTATTTATAAATGACTCAGTCTGTGGCTAATACCCAGTATTCTGTTGCAGCAACACAAAACAGATCAAGAAAAGTTCCAATCACTCTAATTTCATTGTAAGACCTGATGCAGTGTAGAGTATAAATGTCTGAACACAATAACTAAGAAAATGCCATGAAGGCTATGTTAACCAGTTTGATGAAAATATTTCAAATGGTATATAAAACCAGCACATTGTACCCCATGATTGTATTAATGTACATGGCTATGATTTAATTTACAAAAAAAAAAAAAGGCCTGATGCAGATTGGGAACCCACAACAGGACTGAAGACTAAGAATTCATAATAATAGAAGCTGTATGTAGGAATGGGAATAGTAGTAACGTGCATAAAATAAAGTTTACAAAACCCGAGGGACATGATGTGAACCTCATGAAGATAGGAAATGCTCTAGGCCAGGTCACTTTTTGATTGTGTCAATCTACACTGATGAGTTTCCAATATACATTGTATATTTAGCTATAAGACAAATACTACACAGGTTTGGCTAGCATAACAAAGACATCTTCAATGAGATAGAAGGTTATTTGCCTGCATGCTCACTGTCCAGAAGTGAGCTATCCAGAGTTCGTGCAGCAGCTCTACCTCACCTCCTTCTGTCTTATTCTGCCATCCTTGGCATGATGTGGCTTCCCTTTTGAAGTCTCAGATGACTGGTCCACATTCTGTCATGGCGTTTGGGTCGCAGTCATTGGAAAGAAGAAAAGAAGTAAGGAGAAAGCACGCTAATGCCTGTTAGAGGCACAATTCAGACGTGAAACTCATCACTTCTGCTGTCAGCCTATTGGCCAGCGCTTAGTCACGTGGCCTTACCTAGCCACAAGGGACACTGGAAAATGTGTTCTTGGCTGGACTGTCGTTGGTTTAGCTAAAACTGAAAGGGTGCTGTTACTAAAAAAAGAAAAGAACATATAGTATGTTCTAGTATAACTAGCAGTAAGTAAAATAGATATTAAATAAAGATGGGATAGAGAGAAATATTTTTGCTTTCTTTATGATCAGTTACTGATACAGAAATATTAGCAAAACTTTCCAAATTCTTTAATTTGAAAACAGTTCTCTTTTGATCTTCAATTGCATTATTGTCCCAAGTACCTGGCTGTCCATCTTCCTTTTTAAAACACTCCATTGTTTCTTCTATCATTGATAAGAGCTAAAGCACCTAATAGGAACATGACACAGACAAACATGAGTTCATCCAGTTAGCAAATTTTTCTTGAAGGCCTACTATGTGCAAAGCACTGTCCTAGCTGCTTGGATACATCAGTGAAGAAACCCATCATTCCTGCTTGTGTAGCTCGTATTCTAGTAGGGAGGTGGGTAATACACCATACACAAGACACATTAGTTCCCATGGAAACAAAGCTATTTATATCTCCGACAAGATATTGAGGTCCTATAAGGCAGGAATGATATTCCCTTCTGGCCCCACCCCGCAGACCAGGGGCCCATACCAGTCCATTGCTTGTCAGGAGCCAGTTTCCACAGCAGGAGGTGAATGGTGGACCAGTCAGCCGGCCAAACTTCATCTGCATTTACAGCCACCTCTCATTACTTGCATCAACACCTGACCTCTGTCTCCTGTCAGATCAAGTGTAGCATTAGACTCTCACAGGAGCTCGAACCCTACTGTAAACTGCGTGTGCAAGGGATCTAGGTTGTGCAATCCTTATGAGAATCTAATGCCCGATGATCTGAGGTGGCACTGAGGTGATGATGCTGGCGCTGGGGAGCAGCTGCAAACACAGATTATCATCAGCAGAGACGTTTGATTGCAGAGACCAGAATAAATCAATTGTTTGCAGACTCATATCAAAACCATCCTCCCACACCCCGGTCTGTGGAAAAATTGTCTTCTATAAAACTTGTCTTGGGGCTCGGCGCCTATAGCTCAACCGGCTAAGGTGCCAGCCGTGTACACCTAAGGTGGCGGGTTCGAATCCCCAGCCCGGACCCGCCAAACAACAATGACGGCTGCAACCAAAAAATAGCCGGGCGTTGTG
>NW_003852397.1:44355871-44367783 GCF_000181295.1 Otolemur garnettii | reverse complement strand
CTCGCTTGAGCCCAGGAGTTGGAGGTTGCTGTGAGCGTGATGCCATGGCACTCTACCCAGGGGGATAGCTTGAGGCTCCGTCTCAAAAAAAAAAACAAACAAAAAAAAACCTCAAATGTAGCCAGCACTTTCTCTGTCTCATCTCTCAAGGAATGAGTTCCTTTTTTTTCCTCTGAAGAGACTTCCTTTATTTGGTAAGGAACCCCACACCCAAATTTCACACCCTGTGCTCTTATATAAGAGACTACTGTCATATAAGAGACAACTAACTGTAGTTTGAAACATTCCAAGGCAGCTCTGCAGTTGGCCTGGCTTGGGTCAAATGTCTGACTTTGTACTGATAATCTATGGCTAAAGAATCAGGGTAACAGCAGAGACGGGGCACCCCCACCGTCGTTCCCATGCCTATTTCTTGAGCTGAGCATGGAAGCAATTTGATGGGCTGTCATAAGATTTGAGACCATCTCATCAGCTGCTTCTCTGAGAAGATGTACCCAAGATAAACTAAGATAAAAACAGAATTTTTCTGAAAATTTCTTTGTAGAATTATTCTGAAAAAATGTTAAGAACTCTGTCTGGGCTGGGTGTGATGGCTCACGTCTATAATCCTAACACTCTAGGAGGCCGAGGAGGGTGAAGTGCTTAAGCTGGAGACCAGCCTGAGCAAGAATGAAACCCTATCTCTAAAAAAAAAAACAGGTGGGTGTTGTGATAGGTGGCTGTAATCCTAGCTACTGGGGAGACAGACAAGAGAATCACTTGAACCCAAGAGAATGAGGTTGCTATGAACTATGACACTACAGCACTCTACTGAGGGTGACAAAGTGAGACTCTGTCTCTAAAAAATAAAAATAAAAAGCACTCTGTCAGCCAGTGTCTGATCCCAGGTCTTCAATTTTTTTGAAAGTATTTTCGAAGCTGTGTTAGGAATATCAGGCCAGTTAAGCATGAAGTCACAGTAAGGCGTGTGTATTAATTGTTTTGTTTTGCTTTGGAATAGGCTTGAGGAGTCTTTCAAATGTCTATGCCCACAAGCAAATGGGTAGTTCAAAAAGGTCTTTTGCAATATCCACAGATAATTATTTTTAAAAAACAAGTAACTAAGACATTAATGTAAAAAATATTCTGTAAATACTGAAGCCTTTTATGTTAAAATGTCAAGGTCCCAGAAAAACAGTTTCAAGCTTATAATCTTTGTTTTCCATTTGGTGGTGGTGTACATTATAATTTTTCTCCCTCAGATGAGGATGTTTTGAATCAAATGATATGTCTTCCTTCCTTTGAGACTGTGCCAAGAGTGACAGCACAGAGTCCATTTTCATTATCTTAACATTTTTTCCAAGGATTTGTATAGGTTGACTAACATTTCTAACACCGGAATAGGGGGTCTGTTTTCTGGGGCTTTGGAATATGGTGATAATATGTGGGCATGCAGACAGCTTTCAATTATACTATCATAGAATTGACACATAGTATCCAGCCTCCTACTGGATACAAAAGGCCAAACTCTGTCTTCTATACTGAAACCAGCTGAAAAGTCAGAGCTCTTTTCATTTGCAATCTGTCTGCTTTCTAAAAGGAAACTGGAATGTCTGTGGTCAAATGCTGCCCTGGGTCAAATCTAGGTTGAATTCTCCTTGAGCTCCAAACCTGCTTCTTTTTCTTCTCTTTTTTCTTTACTTTGCTTTGCTTTTTTCCTTTCTTTTCTTTTTCTTCTCTTCTCTTTCTTTCCTTCTTTCTTCTTTTTAAACTGGTATTTTTTTGGCACCTGGTCCTGACCTGGCACTGGGACCTTACTGAACATTCTCCACTGGAGAATTCTGGACTGTCTTGAGGTTCCTCCCCAGGAGTAAATGGCACCAGGCATAGAACTGATGGAAAGAACATCAGGAAGGTGTCCTTTCAAAGCCAAGATGTTTTTTCACATTCTAGAGTTGTTCAGTGACCCTGGCAGTGCCTGCTGCCCACTCCATCTTCTCTCCCACTCACACTTCCAGGCCAGTGACGAAAAGGGCTAGAGAACAGCATCAGATGGGGGGGTCAAGCTAGAACCTGGTCCACATCAGCCACCCTATCTGTCCTCCAGCTCACAAACAGGCTGTTGTCTATTTTTACTTTGACGAGACTCTACTTCCGTTTACCTCAGTCACATCCTTTATAGATTTATTTCTCTCCCTGCCCCCTCCTTCCTCTTTCCCACTGTTATTTATAAATGTTGTATACTTGTTTACAGAGAAAAGAATGAACTTTAAAATTAACTGCAGAAACAATTGCCAACTGAACGAAGTCCAGGTGTCCGCTTTTAAACCTTACAGTCCTTCCCATCAGTGTCTTTCCGGTGGTTACCCTCAGATTGAGAAGATCAACAGTGGTGACTCAAACCCAGAATCCAAAAAACTAACACCCACTAATGACTCGCATGCTGGAACCGGGAGATTTTGAGACTTTCCTTTGCTGAAAAATGCATGTGCAAACAGCATTCCCATCAATAGAGGGGAGCTGGCCCTTCCTGCACTGGGCCCTGCTGAGGTGGCTGCGAGTCAGCGATGTGTCACCAACCTGGAGATGGAGTTTACTGGGTTAGTAGATGGAGGCAGCTGGGATTCGAATTTCTTCTTTGCTTTTTTGCAAATGCCTGTTGAAGAAAATCCGATGTTTCCTGTGTGAGTCAGTTTTGAGTCTATCTGCTTCTTTGGTAATGAGGGTATTTTAGTCACCACTCTTCATTCCTCCGCTTGTTTTAATTGTGATTTTAATTAGTCACTTGAGCAGAGGTGTGGCCTTTTATTTGAATGTGAGTTTTCTTTTTCTTTCTTTCTTGGTTTTTTGTTTTTTTGTTTTTTTGATTTTTTTTTTTTTTTTTTTTTTTGAGCAGAGTCTCACACTCTGTTGCCTAGGCTACAGTGCTATGGCATCATCCTGGCTTACAGCAACCTGAAACTCCTGGGTTCAGGTGATCCTCCTGCCTCAGACTCCTGAGCAGCTGGGACTATAGGTGCCCACCTCAACGCCCAGCTAATTTTTTATATTTTTAGTAGAGACGGAGTCTTGCTTTTACTCAAGCTGATCTCAAACTCCTAAACTCAAAGGATCCTCCAGCCT
Organism: Otolemur garnettii; assembly: GCF_000181295.1. NCBI lineage: Eukaryota > Metazoa > Chordata > Mammalia > Primates > Galagidae > Otolemur > Otolemur garnettii. The sequence goes on along the minus strand of NW_003852397.1, from coordinate 44,364,681 downwards.
TGGCCCAGAGTGCTAGGATTACAGGTGTATTGAACCACCTGGGGGCTGAATGTGAATTCTCTGGCTGTGTGGTCCTTGGTTGGTTACTTAGATCTTATTTATATTAATAAAATAATGGGGGGGGGGTTGTACTTTTTCTTTTAAAAATTTAAAGGGCTTTACTGAATTTTAAATATAAACTTAGGGCCCTCAATTTATATTTAGATAAAAAAAATGGGTGGTGAAGATGGGAGATCTTTTGTGTTAAAGTGCTTTGAAACCCTGAGATGAAAGAGAACCCGTAAAAAGAAATTAACCTCATTTATTTTTTAAGCAGCATTTTGCATGCGTGTGTGGACAAATGTAGTTTGAGGAGGCTTAAATTAAGAGGCTCTGCTCATGACTCTCCCTGTCTCCAAGTGAATCGAAAGACCTCTTTTTTCTTTTCACTTCTCTATTTTCCAAGCCAGAGCTTGTCTGGGAAGGAAGGCAGATTCAGACTTGCTAACCCTCCTTTCTCCAGCTCAGCCCCTAAGCAGCCAGGGTACCCCTCTCTGGCTAGGCTTCCTCGAGGTGGGCCCAGTGCCTTTGCAGAGGAAAGCAAAGGTCAATACAGAAAGGGAAAAACGAAGTATGTTTGGTGGAAGACCCATGCTTGACTTTGCTTTCATAACTTCTTAGAATTCTCATTACATTCCTGAGTACATTAATACATACATGTCAAAGCATTCGTCAGCACTTTGGGACAAGGCTAATATTTAGCTGGAACATATTGGAATTACAGGGCACATTGCTAAAATATTGGAATACTTCCTGTAGTGATTTGTAAATAGCCATCAGCCATGCCTCCATACTGCTAAATAGTTTTATTTTCACCCCTGGTTTGTGAGCTAGAATGACTTCTTTTTGAGTTTTATACAGTGTTTAACATGTCCTGCATATATTAATATGCATGTTTTACATAGTGTTTTGAAATGCATATACTAACTGGGGAAGGAAAATGGAAAATTCCTGCTGCTTTTTTAGGCTGTCAGGGTGGTGAGATAACACCTAATTTTCCTACTCTTCTCTTAAAAACAACTGAAAAAAATCAAGTATTAGATTTTTAGAACCTGTTTATTAGAACCAGGTCCTCAATAAGTTGTTTTGTTTTGTTCTGGTTTTTTTCAATCATTGGGGATTCATTGAGGGTACAAGAAACCAGGTTACACTGATTGCCTTTGTTAGGTAAAGTCCCTCTTACAATTATGTCTTGCCCCCAAAAGGTATGTCACACACCAAGACCCCCCCACTCCCTATCCCCTTTCCTCGCTCTGCTCTTCCTTTTCCCTACCCCTCCCTCCATCCCTCTCTCTCTCTGCTCTCTCCTTTCTCCACCCCCCACCATGTACTAGATCATTAATTGTCCTCATATCAAAATTGAATATATAGGATATATGCTTCTCCATTCTTGTGATGCTTTACTAAGAATAATGTGTTCCACTTCCATCCAGGTTAATATAAAGGATGTAAAGTCTCCATTTTTTTTAATGGCTGAATAGTATTCCATGGTATACATATAACACAGCTTGTTAATCCATTCCTGGGGTGGTGGGCATTTAGGCTATTTCCACATTTGGCAATTGTAAATTGAGCTGCAATAAATAGTCTAGTGCAAGTGCCCTTATGATAAAAGGATTTTTTCCTTCTGGGTAGATGTCCAGTTATGAGATTGCAGGATCAAATGGAAGGTCTAGCTTGAGTTCTTTGAGGGTTCTCCATACTTCCTTCTAAAAAGGTTGTATTAGTTCACAGTCCCACCAGGAGTGTAAAAGTGTCCCTTTCTCTCCACATCTACACTAGCATCTGCAGTTTTGGGATTTTGTGATGGGGGCCATTCTCGTTGGGGTTAGATGGTATCGCAGGGTGGTTTTGATTTGTATTTCTCCAATAACTAGAGATGACATCCTCAATAGGTTATTTTGGATCTAGCTCTCACAAAGGTGAAAACATACCATCTCATGAACACTAAAGAATGGGAAGCTTGACTGGGTGCGGTGGCTCATGCCCACAATCCTAGCACTTTGGGAGGCTGACGAGGGTGAATTGCCTGAACTCAAGAGTCTGAGATCAGTCTGATCAAGAGCAAGATCTTGTCTCTACTAAAATAGAAAAAAAAATTAGCTGAGTATTGTGGTGGGTGCCTATAGTCCCGGCTACTTGGGACTACAGTAAGCAGAGTAAGAGGACCTCTTGAGTCCAAGAGATTAAGGTTGCTCTGAGCTATGATGCCACGGCACTCTACCCAAGGTGATACAGTGAGACTCTGTCTCAAAAAAAATAAAAAAATTAAAAAAAAATAAGAAACCTGCATATCTTACATTAAAAAATAATTAAATCGGCTCGGTGCCTATAGCTCAACTGGCTAAGGTGCCAGCCACATACACCTAAGGTGGCGGGTTCGAATCCCCAGCCCGGACCCGCCAAACAACAATGACAGCTGCAACCAAAAAATAGCCGGGCGTTGTGGCGGGCGCCTGTGGTCCCAGCTACTTGGGAGGCGGAGGCAAGAGACTCGCTTGAGCCCAGGAGTTGGAGGTTGCTGTGAGCTGTAATGCCATGGCACTCTACCCAGGGGGACAGCTTGAGGCTCTGTCTCAAAAAAAAAAAAAAAAAATTAAATCAGAAAAAAAGGCAAAGTTAGAAAATTAGTTTACTAAGTAAGTTATATATAATTTTTAATTTAACAGTTATGAAATGCAAACCAAGTTTTTTTGTTTTTTTTGGAGACAAAACCTCAAGCTGTCCCCCTGGATAGAATGCCGTGGCATCCCAGCTCACAACAACCTTCAACTCCTGGGCTCAAGCGTGTCTCCTGCCTCCACCTCCCAAGTAGCTGGGACCACAGGCACCCGCCACAATGCCCAGCTATTTTTTTTTTTTTTTTTTTTTGGTTGCAGCCATCATTGTTATTTGGAGGGCCTAGGCTGGATTCAAACCCACCACCTTAGGTATATGTGGCTGGTGCCTTAGCCACTTGAGCCATAGGCGCTGAGCCCAAACCAAGTATTAAGGCTATATGGGTCTAGTTTCCTGTCTGGAAACCCAGCATGAAAATATTTTTCAAAATATGTCTCTTCTGTGTATGAATATCCTCATAGAAACTTCTGTGCAGAATTTAGCATAGTTCACTGGCTTAAACTATTTTGGGTTAGTAATTTATATTATGAGATTTTTTGGCTTTACTTTTATTTATTTATTTTAATCTGAAAATTATCTGATTTTCATCAGAAGAAAAATCTTATGCATATTTTTTGGATCTGAAATGTGGTTTCGTAATGATAGAACAAATATTTCTTTACCCGCTGATTTTTTTCTCATTTCACGACCATGTTCTTTCTTTCATTTCTTCCTTCCTTTCTCTCTTCCTGCCTTCCTGCCTTCCTTTCTTTCTTTCTCTCTTTCTTTCTTCTTTCCTCCTTTCTCTGTTTAAAGGAGTCATAACACTTTATTTTTTCTGATCAAAGAATTACACATCACAGGACAATAACTGCTACAATATTAGCTGCCTAAATGATATTAGTGTTAGGGGGTAGAATAAAGTATTTATTTATTTGCTTGTTTGTTTATTTGTTTTTGAGACAGAGTCTTACTCTGTTGCCCTGGGTGGAGTGCCTTGGCATCTTAGTTCAAAGCAACATCAAATTCCTGGGCTCAAGTGACCCTCTTGCCTCAGCCTCCCAAGTAGCTGGGACTACAGGTGCCCACCCCAATGCTTACCTAATTTTTCTGTTTTTAGTAGAGACAGCGTCTCATTCTTGCTCAAGCTCCTGAGCTCCAGCATTCTACTCACCTCAGCCTCCGTAAGTGCTGGGATTACAGGCGTGAGCCACTGTGCCAGGCTGAGGTTATAACTGTTTTTAAATATAAATACCATTTAGCTTTCAAAGAATTCCACTTGGTTGTGTTTGGGCCTTTTCCAGTTTACAGTCAACATTTTCCTCTGAGCTGAGAGCTTTTTGTAGGCATTTCATTTTGACCTTTTTTCCAACCACATCGGGGCAGCAGCTGGAAGGATGAAGGATGAGGGGTATCTCTCCCTGAATGTCCTCAGACTTTCAGATACTGTGCAGGCTAGGCTGCATTGAATCTCCAACACAATCTTTTATTCCTTTTAAGCTGAGATACCCCAAAACATAAATTAAGATCAAACTTTAACTTGCTTTGAAGACAAAGTACAGCTTGCTCAGATGTTGGATGTTGAAGATAATCAAATTTGCTTATTTGGGGTCTACTGGTTGATCATATAAATTCCCAAATTCTCACCCACTTTAATTGTTAAGGCACCACTTCAGACCAGGTGAGGTGGTTCACACTTGTAATCCTAGCATTCTGGGAGGATGAACTCAGAAGTATGAGATGAGCCTGAGCAAGAGCATGACCCCATCTCCAATAAAAACAGGAAAATTAGCCAGGTGCAGTGGCTGGTGGCTATAGTCCCAGATACTGGGGAGGCTCAGGCAAGAAGATCCCTTGAGCTCCGGACCTTGAGGTTGCCCAGGAGTTTGAGGTTACAATGAGCTATGATGATACCATTGTACTTACCTGGGACAATACAACAAGACTCTTTCTCAAAAACAACAAACAAAAAAACACCACACCAAAGGGGACATCTTAGTCCTCAAGTGGGTAAGTCTTGTCTACAAGTCTCCAAAAAATTCTGCTGAGTCTAAAGTTTCCTCTGCTAGTCTTTCACAGATGGTCTCATCTAGCACTCCTGGGTTGCCCAAAGTTCCCCATTTCCTCAGTTTCATCAAAAAGACACTTAGCCTTTTTTTTTTTTTTGGCCAGGGCTGGGTTTGAACCCACCACCTCTGGCATATGGGACCAGCACCCTATTCTTTTGAGCCACAGGCACTGCCCAACACTTAGCTTTTTGATATTCAGAATGTGGAGGTTCAGAAACTGTGGAGGTTCAAACTCATGCCAGGTGCACAGGTCACAGCAGTTTCATCATGAGTCCAGGCAACCACGGAGCCAGGCTGGGTGAGGGCCTAGTCTGGGCCCAGGGGCAGACACCAGGGCACCAGGCCAGCAGCTGCAACGGTGCCAGTCCTGGAGCATCCACTGAAATAGCATTCTCAATGGCTTTGTTTCACTTCCTTTCCAGAGTCACTGATGGAGCTAAGAGTGGGTTGGTGAATGTACTTCCATATGCATGTTTTCTAAAAGTAGTTTTGATTCTTATCCATTATGATAGTTCCTTGAATATTTATAAGGTCAAATTTTGAGACTTGCCAATTTTGTTCTTTGGATGACTTTAATTCATACTGGTAAAGGTATATCAGTCATTATCAATTGCTATTCCATTCTTATTTGAGAACTAAGTTTAGACGAACTTCTTAAACAATGTAGATTTGCTCTGCCTTTTGATTTTTTCCATGGAAAACCATTTCAGTTGTTTTTAGGACTGGCTTCTTCTGGGCTTGGCATGTAGGGTTTGATTCTGATCTGTGAATAACTAACCAAGTAATGGGCTGCTTTGAGTATCATTTCTAACCAGAGAAAAAGAAATTCCATCATGCTGCAAATCCTAAGTCTTATTCCCAAAAAGTTTCTCAAGTGATAGCAATTGTGTATTTGTAATTTATTGGAGAGTTTGGGTGTCCCAGAAAGATATCAATGGAAAATGAACATTTTAAGGCAAATAATAAACTCGTCTTCAGTCTTTTGAGGTTACTTGTCTTTATAGGATGTGTGTGTGTGTGTGTGTATCTGTGCATGTGTGTGTGTCTGGGCTAGGGGCTGTCTTCTGGAATTAGAAAAATAGTAATAGTTGTCTGTTAAGCTTAATACTGAATAGATGTTCTTCCCTCTGGTCACAAAATTAAACAGCCAACATTGCAGTACTCGAGACAATTAAAGCTCACAAACAATTTTCATCTCTCATCTGAGACATTTTTATGAGTAGGCACTGGGCTTCTGAATACATCATACAATTGGACTGAAGCCTGGAAAGTCACTCCGGTGTGTTTGAACAAACTGCAGCCCACGAATACCATATTTTTTATATTGGAACATTCCTTTCCCTTTTTAAAGAGGCGTAGCATCTGTCTTCTCCCTTTTTCTGGACTAGTTAAAATATAATTCCAAGTCTTTTAAAAAACTTTACTTTTAGCCTTTTACAAGCCAAAAAGCAACAAGTAAAGGGAACAAATGCTGGATCTGCAACTTAAAATGGATTTAAAAATTTTACCTTATAGAATCCACTCTGTCTGTTTGACTGTCTCTCTCACTCCCACCATAGAGTTTTGATTCTTTAACATACTCCAGTCTGCTAAGGTGAAGTCTTGTGAAAGATAACATAATCATGAGAATGACATCCTGTCACCTACACCATGTTCTGTTTTTTATGAGCAAGTCACAGGTTCTGTCCAAGCTCAGAGAAGAGTACTATGCAAGGACATCATAGGGGTCGACTTAGTGTTGACCACCAGATTGTTCTTCTAACTTCCACTCATGTTCTCCCACAATTTGTTCTCCATACAAAGCCCAGAGTGATTCTTCTAAAACTCATACTGTTACCTGCTGTCTCACAACCCTCTAATGCCTTAAAATGAAACCTAAAAGGCCTATGAAAGCAGGTCTATGTGGTCACTGGCTACCTCTCCTTGGTTAGTCCTCCCCAGTCACATGGGAATCCTTGCAGTTCTGCAAACATGCCAAGCACACCTCTGCCCAAAGGTCTTTGCATTTACTATTTTCTCTGCCTCCAATACTCAACCCTAGTAGAGATTTATTACTGAACTCTGTCTTCATTTAGGTGTCTGCTCAAACCTCACTGTCTCAGAGCGTACTTCTCCTAACCCTCCTGTCTAAGATAGCCCCTCTAGGATGCTCTATATTTTTTCATTGTTTTGTTTTCTTTATAGCCCTTGTCTTTCTATTTATTTTAGAATACAATCATTCACTTATTTATTAACTGTCTCTTCCACTAGAACTCAAGCTTTATGAGGACCAGGAGCTGGACTGTCTTAATCACTGTTGTTGTTCTGTTATTGTATAATTGCCTGGCATATAAGAGAGACCCAGTAGCTTGTGTTAATACATAATGAAAGGATTTAGGACACAAAACTTTTCAAAATATTTTATTGTCACTGATGATCTGTTGAATTTTTCAGGCAAGCAGTGACTAAACCTTAAATCATATCATCTTGAAATCTTTTTCATGATGTTAGTTTGTTTGTTTGTTCTTTACTATCCAAAAACAAACAATCAATATTTCAATGAGTTTTAAGGTCACATGGATATGAGACCAGTCTTGGTAACATATTCAGACTTTGCATCTACAATAAATTAAAAAAGAATTATCCATGGTGACAGCACATGCCTATGGTCCCAGATACTTGGGAGGCTGAGCCAGGACCATTGCTTGAGCCTAGGAGTTTGCCTGAGCTATGATCACACCACCACATTTTGGTCTAGGTGAGAGAGTGAGACCATGTCTTACTAAAATGAGAAAAAAATCACTTCAATAGCCTCAAAATAGCTGGTATTTCTTGGTTTTCAAATAACCAAAATTAGCATTACTTATAGTTGGAAAACCTGATATTAACACAAAAGAAGGCAGTTATGGAGGAAGAAAAAGAAAAAGGATACAAAAACATACAGAAACAAATAGCAAAATGGTATATGAAAATCCAACCTTAATAGTAATCACATTAAGATGTGTTTTTAAACACTATATTTAATGAGCACAGACTGGTAGAATGGATTGAAAAATGGTCTGATGACACACTATCTACAAGTAACACACTTAATACACAAAATATAAATACCTTGAAAGTAAGAGAATGAAAATTAATATACCATTCAAATGGCAACCAAAAGAGAGCTAAAGTGGCTATGATAACACCAGAGAAAATAGTTTTCAAGACAAAAATTTTTACAAGAGATAAAAAAAGAGATTTTATAATGATAAAATTGTCAACGCATCAAAGAAATATAGCAATAAACTTATATGCAACTGATGTGAGAGCCCAAAAATTCATGAAGCAAAAAATAGTCAGAATTTAAAGGAAAAATGGAAAATTAATAATTGGAGATGTTCATATCCCATTTTGAATAATGGACGAACAACTAGACAGAAGGTCATCAATGAAATAGAAGATGTAAACAACACTATAAACCAATTGAACATAAAAGACATCTCTACAACAACAAACAAAAATAGAATACATATTCTTCCCAAGTGAAAATGGAATATTCTCCATGACAGTCCACATATTAGGTAATAAGAGAAGTCTAAAAAAATTTTAAAGTATTTAAATCATACAAAGTATGTTCTCTGACCACAGTGAAATAAAGTAAAATAAAATCAATAATAGAAAAATTGGGGGAAATTCATGCATTTTGGAAATCAAGCAGCACATTCCTAAATAACTAATAGGTCAAAGAGGAAATCACACGAAAAATTATGTTGAGATAAGAGAAAATGAAACACAACCTACAATAACTTGGAATGCAGCTAAAGTGGTCTTTAAAGGAAATTTATAGCTCTAAAATGCCTATATTCAAAAAGAGTAAAGATATCAAATCAAACCACACCTTAAGAAAATATAAAAAGAAGAGTTAACTACACCTAAAGTAAGCAAATAGAAGGATGTAATAACAATTATAACAGAAATAAATACTATAAAAATAGAAGAAAATGGAGAAAATCAAGAAAACTGGGCTCGGCGCCTATAGCTCAACCAGCTAAGGCTCCAGCCACGTACACCTAAGGTGGCAGGTTTGAATCCCCAGCCCGGACCCGCCAAACAACAATGACGGCTACAACCAAAAAATAGCTG
>NW_003852397.1:44354041-44355826 GCF_000181295.1 Otolemur garnettii | reverse complement strand
CTGTGAGCTGTGATGCCACGGCACTCTGCCCAGGGGGACAGCTTGAGGCTCTGTCTCAAAAAAAAAAAAGAAAAGAAAACTGGAAGTTGATTCTTTTAAAAGTTCAACAAAATTTAGCTTGAGAGAAAGAAAGGGAAAGAAAAAGACTTATAAGTACTAAAACCAGGAAGAGGTGATAATGTTACCAACCTTACAGAAATAAAAAGGATTGTAAGGGAATGTCATAGACAATTGTATGACAATAAATAAGATAACCTAGATGAAATAAATACATTACTAGAATGTGATTCAAACTGATTCAAAAATAAACAGCAATCTGAAAAGACCTATAGCAAGTAGAAAGACTGATTAATAATGAAAATCCTTTCAATTAATGAGAGCACAGGACCCGATGACTTCACTAAAGAATTATACAAAGAGGAATTAACACCAATCCTTCACGAAATCTTTCAAAAAATATGAGAACACTTTCCTACTCATTTTATGAGGTCAGTTGATACCAAATATTAGCAATATTAGCAAGCTGTATATAAAAAAGGCTTATGGACCGTAACTACATGAGGTTTATCCCAGCAATGCAAGGTTGGTTCAACATACAAAATAAATGAATATAATACACTATGTTAATACAATAGAAAAGAAAACCATATAATAATCTCAAAAGATGCAAAAAAAATAGCTGGATATTGTGGTGGGCACCTATAGTCCCAGCTACTTGGGAGGCTGAGGGAAGAGAATCGCTTAAGTCCAAGAGTTTGAAGTTGCTGTGAACAGCGACAGCATAGCACTCTACGGAGGGCAACATAGTGAGACTCTGTCTCAAAAAAAAAAAAGCAAAAAAAATTTGTTGAACTCTAACACCCTTTCTTAATAAAAACACTCAACAAAATAAGTAGGAAGGTATATTTCTCAGCCTGATATAGGTCCTCAACAAAAATCCCACAACTATCAACATATTTAATGATAAAGAGCTGAATCCTTTCCTCTTAAGATCAGAAATGAGAAAGATGTCCATTTTTGCCATCCCAGGATGGGGTATCTACAGCCTTCTGATTTCAAGATTGTCTTTTATAAGCACCCAAGTAGGCAAGAAAAGTTTTATCTTTCTCTGTTGTACCCTTTTAATGAAAGGATTTATCTGTAAAATTTGGATTCAGTCAAAAGGCACACTCAAGAACCTACAAGACCATATATGGCCTTGCAGCCGCAGTTTCCTGACCCCTGTGAGAGCTAATAAATAAATTCAGCAAGCTTATCAATATATATATATACACAAATAAATTGTATTTCTATATTCACTATCAATAAACAATCTGAACATAAAATTAAAAAAGCAATTCTACTTATAGTAGCATAAAAAGAATAAGACATGAATAAAGTATATAAAAGTGGAAAACATATACTCTGGAAATTATAAAACATGTTGAAATAAATTTAAGAAAACTTAAACAAATAGAAAGACATCTCATGTTCATGGACCAGAAGATTTAATATTGTTAAGGGTACTACTCCTTAAATTGATCTAAAGATTCAGTGTGGTCCCTATCAAATTCCCAGATGGTTTCTTTGCAAATATTGACAAGTTGATTTTAAAATTCACATAGAAATTCAAAAGGGAACCAGACTAGCCAAAACAATCTAGAAAATGAAGAAGCTTGGAGGACTCATGTCTTTTTTTTTTTTCTTTTTGAGACAGAGCCTCAAGCTGTCCCCCTGCGTAGAGTGCCATGGCATCACAGCTCATAGCAACCTCCAACTCCTGGGCTCAAGCGAGTTTCCTGCCTC
>NW_003852397.1:44349499-44353962 GCF_000181295.1 Otolemur garnettii | reverse complement strand
CCACCTTAGGTGTACGTGGCTGGCGCCTTAGCCGGTTGAGCTATAGGCGCCGAGCTGAGGACTCATGTCTTGATTTCCAATGTCACTGCCAAGTTCCAGTAATCAAAACAGTTTAGTACTAACATAAGAATAGAAACATCGGCCAGGTGTGGTGGTTCATACCTATAATGCTACCACTTCAAGGGACCACTACAGAAGGGTTGCTGGAGGCCAAGAGTTCAAGACCAGCCTGAACAAGAGTAAGATCTTGTCTCTATAAAAATTAGAAAAATTAACTTGGCATGCACTTGTACGTCCTAACTACTTGAGAAGCTGAGGCAGGAGGATTGCTTGAGCCCAGGAGTTTGGTGTCGCAGTGAGCTCTGATGATGCCTTGCACTCATTTTGAGCAAGACTCAGTCTCAAAATTTAAAAAAAGAAAGAAAAAGAAAGAGAAAAGAAAAGACATATAGAACAGTAGAATAAAATTGAGAATACGAAAATAAACTCATATTAATGGTTAATCCATCTTTGACAAGAGTGCCAAGAAAATTCAATGGCGAATTTGAATGGTGTATAGTCTAGTTCAAACAATGTTGGCACAATTGGTATCCACATGCAGAAGAATAAAATTGGACACTTATCTCACACCATGTGAAAAATTGATTTAAAAGAGATTAAACATCCAAATGCAAGAGCTAAATCTATAAAACTCTAAGAGGATGCAATGGTTTCTTAGAAACAACACCTAAAGCATAACCCACCAAAGGAAAAACATAGATAAATTGGATTTCATAAAAATTTAAACTTTTGTACATCATGAAAGTGAAAATACAACCCACAAAATGGAAGAAAACATTTGCAAGTTACATACCTGGTAAGGGATGAAGGGGATCAGAATATGCCACTCCAAAATATGTCACTGCTTTCCTAGGAATGATGAAAATGTTTTTGAATTAATTAGTCCCGATGATTGCACAATCTTGTGAATTTAGCAAAAGCCCTGAACTATATACTTTAAAAGGGTGCATTTTATGCTGTGTAAATTATATCTCTAAAAAATCTACAAATTTCATTTTAAAATGAGTTATAAGGCATCACTTAAGCAAGAATGTCTTTCTGGCTAGAGAGACAAAGCTGTTCGTAGAGGCTACAGCAACCCTAACCCCAGGTGAACCAGTCAGACTCATTCTACCTTGGTCTTGTTCTCAGCATAGGGGCTACGGTACCGTAGGATATACCTTTTTGCCAATCCTCTCCCTTTTTATTTACTCATTCCCTCTCTCCTTGTCTCTCTTTCCCGCCCTTTCCTCCCACCTCTTCCCCCTGCTGTCCCTATTTGCTCCTCTCTCTCTCCTAACTGGCCACAAAGTAGAAACAATGTATATGTCAAAGTATTTTTGTAAGAATTAGGTACTTCTTTTTTACTTTCTTTGCTTAGGTGAAAAAGGAAGCCTTCTGATGCTTAAAGTAGCTTAAAGGAAAAACAATTCTAAATTAATTACACAGTTGGGTTTTGCTTTAAGGGCTGTAATCAGTAATTTTTAAAAAAGCAACATTACCTACCCATGTTGTATGACAAGTTAGAAGTAAATAATTGAGGCAAGATACTTTCAAGAACATTATAAAGTGATTTGTAAATACGAGCAGACACTGGTAAGCGCTGATAGTATCTGGCGCGGGGGTGCCCACTGACAGCTCTTAACTGTTATTTGGCTGTTCTGTGTGTAGACACGCCTGAGTTAACCGTTTAGGCTACAAAGCAGTCCCCTCCTACACAGGCAGTTTCGTTTGACTCATAAACCTGGATAATACTTTCCCTCAGGAATGTCCTTTTTGAACTAAAAAAAAAAAAAATACAATATGGGTTGTAAGTTCTTCTCTTGTGAAGCCATCCTCAGAATGGCCAATTATTCTCTCCTGCTGATCTGGAAGACTGAGTAAGGACAAAAAGAATACCATTAACCACAAACTTAACTTCTTCAAATGATCTCTGGTTTAAATGGTGCAAGATTCAATGTTTGCTTCTGGGAATAGATCAAGAGAAATTATTTTTTTTTCTTAATTTCCATTTTCTGAGAAGAATTGATTGCATTTGTTGACAAAATGTTAGGAAAACAGACTGGTTAAGTTTTACTGGTCTTCTTGATTGAAATGCTGGTGCCCAAAGAAGGAGTGTTAGAGCAATGAGGCATCCAGATAATGGTCTCAGAAGGCTTCCCAAACAATGTGGCTGTTTCATTAGAGGGAGAAGGGGATAGAAAGGCCGACTATGAGGCTGTCTATTCTGTCTTGGAGTAGACAAAGTGCTTTATTGTGGGGCTTAGTTTGGTGTATTGGTACAGCTATTATATAGAATTATATTTAGATATTAAGGTTTAGAGACTCTGAGGACAGCTAAAAAAGGTCGATTCCCATCAGAGTGTCTCTACTTACTGACTTCCAGCCGTCAGCCAGTGTGGGCACCTCCAAGGTCCCTCTAGTGTGGGTGGAAAAGCTTAGTAGGCGCTTGTCTTGCTTATGCTGCACAAAGACTCTGTGTCTGGGTGTTCAGCAAAAATGAGTTTCCTCTTTAACCTGAGCACACAGCTAGACTGTTCCCGAGCTTGCCTTGTAGTTAGCTGTGGCCACACAACTGAATTCTAACCAGTGGAACATGGGCAGAGTGATTTGTGACGTTTCTGGGCAAGGCTTTTAAGAAATAAATTTGTTTCCTCTGTGTTCTATTTCTTCTTTTACTGGCTAGATGACAGTGAGGTTTGGGGGAAGGAAGAGAGAGCTACCTGATACATTTAACACATGACCAACCAAAAAATAAAATAAAATAAAATAAACTTTTATCCTGTTTCGGTATTATAAATGTAGTAGAGGTCTATTTATGATAGCTATTAGTATCACCCCATGGCCTCGTCTGTTAGGGCTGCCATAATGAATTACCATAGATTGAGTGGTTTCTAAACAACAGAAACTTATTTCTCACAGATCTGGAAGCTGAGAGTTCAAGATCAAGGTGCCAACTAATTTGGCATCTGGTGATGGCTTGTGTTTTGGTGCGTGGAGTTGAGTCGTTTTGCTGTACGTTCATGTGGTACAAGGGGTAGGGAATTATCTCAGGCCTTTTTTATAAGGATGCTGATCCCATTCCTGAGGGCTCTGTCTTAATGAACTTATCAGCTCCCAAAGGCCCCAACTCCCAATACCCTCACCTTGGGGGTTTGGATTTCCATATTTTTAGGGGGCCTAACACAGCCACACACAAAGCCTTTCCCCTCTTCCTCCTCCTCTCTCCTCCCGAGACAAAGACACAAAGGATCCGGCCAGCCCCATATAAAAGGGATCACCTGGAATTTGCCCACTTCCTACAGCCTCATATAAAAGGGATCTCTAAATGCCACCCCCTAGGGCAGACACCATCTTTGCATTGCCCAGGTGGGTCACCCTCCTTTCAAATAAACTCAGCCTGAACATCACCTCTGCAGCCTCATCTCTGGGCACCATTGTTACGCCTTTCACACTTACATATTTTGAGGGGTAGAAAAACATTCAGACTATAGCAGCCTAACCAGTATTTGGCTAGAGTAGGCAGCAATTAATAATCTACAATTAAAGGAAGCAGTGCCAACAGATGTGCCTTTACAAAGAGCATGGCAAACATACCTTAGAAATAGGACTCTTTTATCTTTTCTTCTTTTTGTTTCTCATTTTAACTATATCATTGGCTCACTTCCTATCTTTCTGCTTTAACTGATTAATTTCTTTTCTTTTTTTTTTTTTGAGACAGAGCCTCAAGCTGTCCCCCCTGGGTAGAGTGCCATGGCATCACAGACCACAGCAACCTTCAACTCCTGGGCTCAAATGAGTCTCCTGCCTCTGCCTCCCAAGTAGCTGGGATGACAGGCACCCGCCACAATGCCCAGCTATTTTTGGTTGCAGCCGTCATTGTTGTTTGGCGGGCCGGGCTGAATTTGAACCCGCCACCTTAGGTGTATGTGGCTGGTGCCTTAGCCACTTGAGCCACAGGTGCCAAGCCTAACTGATTAATTTCTTCTTCAAAAATTGTCCCTCATAATCCCCCCCCACACACACACATCAAATTTGACTGAGTTTATAAAAAATTACTGGGAAAGATTTGGATCAATTCTCCAAGAATGACAAAAGACTGACATGAGAGGTCAGTGAGAATATGTGTGATAATTAACTGGAGGGCCTAAAAAGTGTCCAGGGTGTCTGAATTGTTTCTGTCACTATTATGGTAAGAAATAAACAGCTGCCCATTAGGGACATGTGGATTAGTGTGCTAAGTTTTAAAGTTCTCATTTAACAAATAAGTATTGTTTACATTCCATTTACTTTTTCAATTGTCAAGATGTAGATGTAGCATGAATCGCTAACTAGCTAGAATGGGCCATCATATTTCATATCATTTTTCTTGATAATTCATAAGCAGTTTGATTTTATGAAATGTTTTTTTTTTTTTTTTTTTT
>NW_003852397.1:44339254-44349287 GCF_000181295.1 Otolemur garnettii | reverse complement strand
GGTGTATGTGGCTGGCGCCTTAGCCGTTTGAGCCACAGGCGCCGAGCCGATTTTATGAAATGTTGTCATGAGTAGCAACGTAAGGGAGTATTCAGGTAAGGAAAGTGATTGAGATGAAATTCATCTGATAATTTCTGCAGTTAAAGAAGTATTTTGAATTGTTTGATTTATTGGGATATAGATAAAAATATAAATTTTTTAATGAAAAACTCACAATTTTTTACATTAGATGGAGACAATCTTCAACATACTGAATTATGAGACAAGTTTAAATGATATTTTACTATAAGAAAGCTAAGTCAAACCAGGCATGGTGGCTCACACTTATAACCCTGGCACTCTGGGAGGCCAAGGCAGGAGGCCCACTTGAGCTCAGGTGTTCAAGACCACTAAGCAAGAGCAAGACGCCATCTCTATTAGAAATGCAAAAATGAGCCAGGTATTGTGATGGGTAGTACCAGCTTGTTGTACCAGCTACTTGGGAGGCTGAGCCAGAAGGATCAATTATACCCAGGAGTTTTACATTGCTGTGAGCTAGGCTGATGCTATGGCATTCTAGAGTGGAGCAACAGAGTAAGACTCTATCTCAAAAAAAAAGAAATGTAAGTCAATTGTAAGAAATGTAAGTCAAATGTAAGTCATTCAGGAAGCATTTGTTGAATTCCACATATGAGGTTCTATTACATTTGCTTTCTAGCTTTCAACAAAATCTACACACTTTATTTCTCCATGCATTTTATTAGTCTAATAAATATATACTTGTAATTTCTAAGTTTGGGGACACCATCTTATATGTACTAGGCAAAATGCATAGATGAAAGTAGATTAAAATAAGCATGTTTGTATTCCCTTTCGATCTTCTAATTTCATTTGAAAGGTCCTGGGAAGTTTCTGGGAAACAGATTCTTAGAATCTGAGATTTCTGTGCAGAAGGCTCATAGTGGTATGTTCTCCAGATCAGCAGTTGTGAAGAGCACGGTGATACAAGGAGGAGGTGAATCGCTGTGCAATTGCAAAAGAAGATTCAACTGATTCTGCACAGAGCCTTGGAGCTTGAGTTGCCCTTGAAGTCATTCTAAACTGAGGCAAAGTATCTAGGCCATTTTGGATGCTGGCTGTCCCCAAGGTGGAGTGTAACCTTGGGCAAAATAGCTTCCTTCAACCCAGGGCAATCACTGCAGAGAATGTGAGTTGTGTGTCATCAGCAGCCAAGATCCAGCAGCTAAGGGATTGAGTTCTTTGATCCAAGAGGGATGTAGTAGGGACACAACATCCACTATATGCACATTAGATGGGGCTGTATTATTTTGTCATTAAAAAAAAAACCGAGGACAGCATAGAAATAAACAGAGAGTGGCTTGGCACCTGTGGCTCAAGCGGCTAAGGCGCCGGCCACATACACCTAAGGTGGCAGGTTCGAATCCCCAGCCCGGGCCTGCCAAACAACAATGACGGCTGCAACCAAAAAATAGCCGGGCGTTGTGGCGGGTTCCTGTAGTCCCAGCTACTTGGGAGGCGGAGGCAGGAGACTTGCTTGAGCCCAGGAGTTGGAGGTTGCTGTGAGCTGTGATGCCATAGCGCTCTACCCAGGGGGATAGCTTGAGGCTCCGTCTCAAAAAAAAAAAAAGAAATAAACAGAGAGAAACTGGAGTAAAAAGGATACAGAAGAAAAAAAATAAATCAGTATTTGGAGAAAAGGGAAAATATAGAAGATACAGTGAAAAAATTAAGTGGAACTAAAAATAAAATGTATGTTTATCAGTCATGTACTATGGTTTCACAACATAGTGCATTTTAATTGAAAACAGGCATTAAAATGGCCAAGGTCACTTGGTACAACAGAATTAGAGTTATGAAAAACACCTGTGACTCATGATTCAGAGGCTTGTACCATAACCTTCAAAGCACATTAAAATGATTACAAATGCATTCTGTTAAACTATTTACCAGCAGAGCTCATTCAGTCATAAGAACATTTTCAGAGCACGAAGAAGCAACATGATGAATATTGATGCTATGAGTAAAGGGATTTAGGTTTAACACATCTGAGTCTTGGTTTCTCCATGAATTGCTGACTCCATAGGATTAAAACCTTATGAATGTTTGGCTTTGGAATCCATTATAAGAATTTTTTGGCAGCGTGTAATCATCTTAATTTGGGCTCTCCTGGAAGCAGACCCTGAACTAAAGATTCAAGGAGTAGTACTTATTTCGAAAGTTGCAGGAAACATTGGGAGGGTAACAGGGTGAACAATATAAGGATAGGAAAGGCAGCCAATCATATATATGTCAGGTGCTTAACTCCACTGTGAAACATAGAACACACACTTCAGCATTACCTTAATTCAGAGGTGAGGAAAGTGGGTCGCCAGTTACAGGTGCTTATTGATCGTTGGGAATGGCTGCTCCAAGGTATATTCTCTTAAACCTCAGTCCTGCTCTGTGCACAGGTAGAACAGTTTTCTTGGCCTTAGGGAAATGGCTTTAGGGATAGAGCAGCAGATATAGTTGGAAGCTTGCAGGTAAGACCTGAAGAATACAGACAGGGACTTGTCACTGTGGCCTGTGCTACACTGAAAGTCTTAAATATATTTTGCTTGTTATGATATTACAGCCAGTTTTCATTCCCTGAGAACAAACCAAGCTGTGGCCAGGGGAGAGAATTCAGATGTGTGCTGAGAAACAAGAGGAAAGTACTCTAAGATTAAGCATTCGGGTACAGAATAGGTACAGGGGCAAAATTGACAGTTGGCAGTAACTTAACCAGGCGCTTGATGCTCCAGGAAAAGTCCTGGTATGACAGATCACAGAGGCCGTTCTTCCCTTCATTCATGTGGACCATAAGACTCCTGATGGAGTGTAAGAGCAGAGTGGAAAGTTTCCAGGTGGCAGTTACCTTGGTTCTGTGCCAGGTGTATTACTCACTGCTCACAAAGCTCCAGCTGGTATTTACCACCCAACAAAAAGGAGAAAGAGAAAAGTTCTTCTGATTTTCACTTCACATTATTCATAAGGCACGAAAGATGAGACAACACGATGGGGCAGAATGAGAAAAATTTCCCATCATCTTTGTTTATTTTTATCATAGGGCATCCATTATTTCTACCACTTTAGTGAATGAAAGAATCTAAAACGTTTTGATTCTTTGGCTGAATTTTGTTTACTAACTTCATATCTGAGGAAATAACATTTTAATCGGCTCACTTCCTGCAGGGCTTGTTTCATATCCTTTACTCAGATTACTGCTGTGCGGTCAAGGGACAGCTTTACCCTCCCTCCCACGGACAGCCAGCTGAAGCAGGATTCTGTGGCTCTCAACAAGTGAAAGAAAGGCTAGAGCAAGAGAAGATCTGACTCTAACCCTTTTTTGATTTTACTAAGAAAACCCCTCTAAGAATTTAACCTGTAAAAATGACCGGGGTGGGGGTGGGGGTCATGTTACCAAAGATGTTTGATTAATTCATTTATTTAACAAATATTATTGTGCTCTCTATACTGTGTGTAGGATTATGAGAAGGATGCAAACATGAGTGGGCCCTGTTCTTACACCTTAGGGAATTTATTGGCACAAAAGCAATTCATTATAACCCAACATAAAATAGAATTAGTGTCCTGACACCCTATGAAAACATTAAAGCTGCTGATAGCCCTTCCCTCGTTAAATCTCACAGCCCTTGTATTTCACATCACTTTATTTAGCAGTTATTTGAATTCTGCCCTCAATGATTTCTTAAGGCTTTCCCAACTAACCTGACAATCTACTTAAAGGCAGGCAGGAGACCTTTAGAGCAGTGCTTCCCGAACTTTAAGTGTACACAAAATGCCAGTGACGTTGCATATCCAACAGACCTCCAGATGCTAGCACTGCAGGTCCTCAGTCCTTCTCTTTTGTCCCCTAAGCTTTTGCCATACAGTTTAGCAAATCCACGAAGACTCATGATTACAAAATTAATTCAGAAGCTATCGATCACATGTATAGTACCAGAAGAACTAGCTAGGGAATTCTTAAAATACAGTAAATACTTCACATGCTCAAAAAGTTGTGGGGCAAATTGCAGGTGCTAGGATACCATTTTCCCAACATTTACCACCCCCAGATGCTCTTCGATGTGCTCTAAGCCTAAAGATTAAACACTGGCATATACTCTGTGCTTTTTAAAGGGCATGAGATGTGTGTCTTTATAGTTTGCCTCTGGTCTACCCACAGAATTGCTCAGTTAACATTTCTTCAGGGTTATTATAAGTGCTTTGCAGAGTGAGTTCTTTTATAAGAAAGGGTGTGGAACTAAATGTTGGTCATGGACTCCAGAACAATTATCAAGCTTCAGTGCTGTGTAACAATCCGGGAACAATAAGTGGTGAGAGCCCGCTGCTAATCTGGTCTAGTTCTCCCAAAGAAGCACAGCCAATGCAGGCTTCAGCCTGCTCTGTTTGATACATCTGGTCCCCATCTAGCAGACAAATATTGAAATAAATTGTACATGGCTCAATCTTTGATACCTCCATCTTTCTTATCCCAGCATGAGCGCCTCTAGATAGCTAGGGCCTCCTGTACTTCCCCAGACAAATCTCTGCTGCTTCTCCTTCGACCCTGAAGGTTTTTCCCGCTAAACTTTCTGTTTGGCACTTTTCTTCTGCCCATTGCAGCGTCAGTGATCTTACATAACAGAAATGTGATCAAGTTACTTTGTCTTCAATCTCCTTAAATGACTCTGCAATGCCCTCAGAAAACGTTGGAATTTATTAACTTAATGGAGAAAACCCCGCCCTCCACCTCAGCCCTGAAATGTGTTTCCACTTAAGCCAGCCTCTCTTAGTTCATGGAAGGCCCATGCTGTCAACCCCTGGTTCTGGGATTGCTGTTTTCTCTATTTCCAAGCTCCCTCCTGGCTTTATTCCTCCTTGTACAGTAGGTCTCACTCTGTGCCTGGGACTCTTTACTTGCCCTAGGACTGAAGTTCTCAGGTTTTGCCTATGCTTTCCCCAATGTATATATACTGCAGAGAAATGTCCTTTCCTGCTCTCCTTGTCTGGATGAAAGGTTCACCAGGGAGGGGTTGTCTTTGTCTTGTTCACATGGTACCCCCAGGTTCTAACACAAAGTGGATTCTCAGAAGGGAGAATTGGCTTGATGAGCACTCAAAAGGGAGATAGGCACTCGGACTTTAATTCTCAGAAGTTGTCTTGTACTTAATCATTTGTTTTTGAATTTGTGTTTTATACATAAAGTCCAATGTGACAGCGGTGTGTGCAAGGGGAGCAGGATGCCAGGATGCTCTCCCTGCAAGTGTCTACGTGCCCAAAGGAACATGACATTGAATAGCAAATAAAAAACATGATGACAAGTTGAGAAGGAGAATGAAGAAGAAAGGAAAACACTTTTTTCTTGTTTTCTGAAAAGAGGCCCTGCATTTTCATTTTGCACTGGGCCCCATAAATTATGTAGCCAGCTCTAGCTCTCAACGAGTATTTGTTGAAGAGATGAATCAAGTAGTTTGATGAACCAAATGCTTATAGTTTCTTCCGAGCAGTCACCAAGAAAGATTTTCCAACAGTGTTGTCATTTCCTAAACCAGTTTTAGAACTTTTTTTGAGAAAGCAGTGAGTTTTAATTTGTTTTAAAATAGGCAGGGCTGGGCGGCACCTGTGGCTCAGTGAGTAGGGCACCCGCCCCATATACTGCGAGTGACAGGTTCGAACCCGGCCCTGCCCAAACTGCAACAACAACAACAAAAATAGCCGGGCACTGTGGCAGGTGCCTGTAGTCCCAGCTACTTAGGAGGCTGAGGCAGGAGAATCGCCTAAGCCCAAGAGCTGGAGGTTGCTGTGAGCTGTGATACCAAATTACTCTACCAAAGTGAGACTCTGTCTCTTAAAAATAAATAAGTAATAAAAAATAAAAATAGGCAGGGAGGTCCGATCTGGCTCATGGGCTATCATTTATTGATCCCTACCTAGGCCTCTTTGACTTGAGTCTGAGTGTGGATGGCTGGTAAAAGCTTAGCCAGGAGTTAAGAGTGAAAAGCAACAGGAACTCCAGTCATCTGAAGTCCTGTAGTAAGAGGTCACAGTAGTAACAAGCATCTGGAGATATTATGACCAGGAGACACAGGCCAGAATTGACATCCCCAAGGACAGTGCAGTTGGGGCTGGTGGAGATAGGAGAGTAGGCAGGCTACAATGAAGGAACAGGGAGAGGATTCCCTGAGTGTCCCTTTCTAGAATTAGTTTTGTACCCTGGCAAATTGATTAAGTAAACATGTACTCATTGCCTGGGTATGGAGATGTTTACTGTGGATTCACAGTAGATTTATATACCTACACAAATACCATATTTCAGCAAGCTGATAGCTATCTGTAGCCATCTCTCATCTTTTAAAACACTAGAGAAAGGTTCTTTTGAGGTGTGGCAGACTCCAGATTTCTATAACTTTCTTTGTCCCTATGGTTGTTTGGTGAGTCTAAATACAGTATTAGAAGAAACTAGAACCCTATCCGGTTGTACTGGACCCTGACCTGCTTGGAAATCACTTCTCTGAGTACTGGCCTCAGAGGAGCCAGGAAGTCCTTTATTTACTTATTTTTCCCAAATCAGATGAGCATGCATCATGCTTGCCTAAGTAACAGACAGATAGGTAGATACGGACAGGATATTTGCTTTCTCTGAAGTTGATTTCTTAACACACCTGACAGTCATTGTGTCCTCTTTTGCAATAGTTTTCCAGTTTTGCATGGCTGTCTCCTGAAGCTAACAGAAGGTCCCCACCTGAGTACAAGGTACTTTATATTCACATTGTGTTTTCCAGGGGCAAGGCTTTTCTTATATTCTGAGGATGATCCAGTCTTAAATTGGACTTTTATAGCATACAACCTTTTTGTATGTGTCACACAATTTTGATTGATTGATTGATTGAATTTATAATGTGTTATTATTAGCATTTTTGTCTATTTCCTTTTATTTTACTGTTAACTTTTTCATATATTACTTTCAGTTGATCATTCCTAGATACCTTAATTGACTCTAAATAGGAATCTTCTACTGTCATACGTTATCGTTTTTTCCCACACAACAAACAATTCTTCAGTAGTCACTAGCTGGGTGTCCTACAAATGAATTAAATTCTAACACTTGCTGGGAAAATGGGGACCAAAGACCCCATACTTGGCAAAGCACCCCCAGAAAAAGAGGAAAACTAAAAAGTAAGCTGAGTGAATCAGAACAAAGAAAAGTCAGCTAGTTTACATTTAAGCTAGCCGTTGCTAGCAAGCTTCTTGCCTTTTCTGAAATTCTAGCCTGTTGGGGATACAGCTTACAAACACCCTGCTGAGTCTGTGAGCACTCTGAGAATAATGGTCATAGAAGAGGCTATGACAAGTCCTAAGAAAAGATACATCTTCTGGGGCATTTCCTGCCCATCAAACAGACAAAAGCAGATACCCTTTGTAGAGATTTGCATTTGCCTAGGGCAGAGACCAAGGGAGTAGCTCCAGCTCTGAGATATGGGCTTACATCCCTTATCACAGAGGAAAATCCACGGTGGTGGTGATGGGAGGAAAATGCCTCCTTCCCACCAATCCCTCAGAGGAGATTAACGCTGGTGGCATTTTACGCCACAGAGAACTAGTGGAGCTGAACACCTCCCTAGAAATCTGTGTGTGACCTCAAGCAGGAGGCTCTCCCAATACAAGGCTCAGATTTCAGATTACTGAAGGCCACCCTTAAGGGTTTTTTTTTTTTTTTTTAAGTAGAGTCTTACTTGGTCACTCTTGGTAGTGCCGTGGCATCACAGCTAACAGCAACCTTCATTCAACTCTTGGGTTTAAGCAATTCTCTTGCCTCAGCCTCCCAAGTAGCTGGGACACAAAGCCCCGACACAAAGCCCCGCTATTTTTTGTTGCAATTGTCACTGTTGTTTTAAGTGGTCAGGCCGGGTTCGAACCTACTACCTTTGGTATATGAGGCCAGCACCCTACGCACAGGCACTGCCCCACCCTTCAGGTTAATAATAATAACAATAGAAGCTGATATCATCAATCCAAGAAACTACAGACATCTTTGTTTCCTCCCTGATCTTACCCTCTGGGCAAATAGACTTAAATAAAATCAAAACACTCTGGGCCATTGCCGGAATCCCACAGTGGGCAATGGAACCCTGAGCTCCCGCTTTTAATTCTACTCTATGTCTCTTGTCTTTCTTTCCTGTGGCTTTTAACCCTGTATTTCTTCAGTCAATTGCCATCGGTTTCCACAGGTCTCAGCGGATGCTGCTCTCAGGGTGGGACCCCGACAAAGACTAACTAAAGTTGATACTAATCCTGCATAGGTTAAGTACTCAGTCTTTTAAAAGTGTCCTGGCTCTGCGCCTGTGGCTTAAGCGGCTAAGGCGCCAGCCACATACACCTAAGGTGGCGGGTTCGAATCCAGTCTGGGCCAGCCAAACAACAATGACGGCTGCAACCAAAAAATAGCCGGGCATTGTGGCGGGCACCTGTGGTCCCAGCTACTTGGGAGGCCGAGGCAGGAGACTCGCTTGAGCCCAGGAGTTGGAGGTTGTTGTGAGCTATGCCACGGCACTCTACCCAGGGGGACAGCTTGAGGCTCTGTCTCAAAAAGAAAAAAAAAAAAGTGTCCCACACTCAATTCACCACCTGCAAGCAGAGGTTACTCTCAACTTCTGTTCCACTTGATGATACGCTGGAGGTTTTGCCTTCCTCTTCTCAGATGGATTAATGTACTAGAATGGCTCACAGAACTCAGGGAAATATTTAATTATATTTACTGACTTATTATATTCATAAAAGATATGACAAAGAATATCAATAGGGCTGGGTGCAGCAGCTCATGCCTGTAATTCTAGCTCTCTGGGAGGCTGAGGAGGGAGAATCACTTAAGCTCAGGAGTTGGAAACCAACATAAGCAAGAGCAAGACTGCTTCTCTACTAAAAGTAGAAAACTAGCCAGGCATCATGGCAGGTGAGTCCCAGTTGCTGAGGAGGCTGAGGCAGAAGGAGCCCTTGAATCCATGTGCTTGAAGTCCTGCGGGTTAAGCTAACACCTTGGGACTCTAGCCTAGGCAACAGAGTGAGACTGTCCCAAAAAAAGGAAAAAAAAAAAAAAAGAATATAGATGAGCAGCCAGATCAAGAGATATACAGGGCAAGGTCTGGAAGAGTCTTGAGCACTGAGCTTGTGTCCCCTAGAGTTGGAATGTTTCACCCTCCTGACATGGTTATTATTAAGTCCATTTCCAGCCTTTTTCCCCTCTCTGGAAAATGAGGGATGAGGACAGAGTTTCAAAGTTCTGTTCATTTCTTGGTCTTACCTGTGACCAGCCCCCATCCAGGAGCACACCCAAAGTCACCTCATTAGAACAAAAGTTGCTCCTGTAACCCAGGAAATTGCCAGGGGTTAGTAGTTCTGTATAAGGAATTGGACTCAAAGACCAAACAAATATTTTTTTTTTTTTTTTTTTTTTGGCTGGGGCCGGGCTTGAACCTGCCACCCTGGGCATATGGGGCCAGAGCCCTACTCCTTGAGCCACAGGTACCACCTGACCAAACAAATCTTTAAAGACCTTCCAAATAACCCTTCTATAGAACAAAGCTTCTAAGATTATCGCCTGGCTGGAAGCATAGTTTGTGTCTTTTTTTTTACAGTGTCTGCCCCTAACATTAGGAGCTCTGTGCCAAGAATGAGAACAGAGTCCAAATATATATATTTCTTATTATGTTGCAATATTATATACTGTATACCATTAGTATGCAGATATGTGCTCAATGCCATACTAATTGTCTGGGGTGCAGCAATGAATAGACACCATTTCCACATTCACTGAACTTACTGTTAAATGTTAGGGGCAGACACTAAATAAGCCATCACATGGATAAGGACAGCATATAATTACAACTAGGAAGAAATGCTAGAAAGGAAATGAAAGCTTAAAACAATGTCTTTCGGCTCAGTGCCTGTGGCTCAAGCGGCTAAGGCGCCAGCCACATACACCTAAGGTGGCGGGTTCGAATCCCCAGCCCGG
>NW_003852397.1:44337661-44339077 GCF_000181295.1 Otolemur garnettii | reverse complement strand
CAAAAAAAAAAAAAAAGAAAAACAATGTCTTTCAAAAAACTAGCTGGTCATAAAAATTATCTAAAGCTCTTGTTAAGGTTATGGATTCCCTGGCCCCATCTTAGACCTACTGAATCATAATAGTCAGAGAAATTTATATATTTCACAAGTATCCCAGATGCTACTTATAAGTAAGCAAATTTGGGAATCCCAGATCTAACAAAATTTAAAACCAAGACAAAAATTTTAGGGTGGTGCCTGTGGCTCAGTGGGTAGGGTGCCAGCCCCATATACTGAGGGTGGCAGGTTTGAACCAGGCCCCAGCCAAACTGCAACAACAACAAAACAATAGCCAGGCAGCTGTAGTCCCTGCTACTTGGGAGGCAAGAGTATTGCCTAAGCCCAGGAGTAGGAGGTTGCTGTGAGCTGTGATGTTACAGCATTCTACCAAGGGCAACAAAGCGAAACTCTGTCTCTAAAAAAAAAATAAGACACAAACTTTAGCTTCCAGCCAGGCGATGATCTTAGAAGCTTTGTTCTATAGAAGGGTTATTTGGAAGGTCTTTAAAGATTTGTTATAATAATTGGCAGAACTTCCAATTCAAATTTGTGTTTGCTGATGGCTGATGACCTATGGACTGAAATGCCACCTTTATGAAATCCTCATTAGGTTGCTAGGAAGTAGGCCACTCTACCGACTGGGTTTTATTGCCTAACTAAGACTTTCTGAAACTCCTGCAGTTTCCTTTCTCTTCCTTAAAATATATTCTTTTTGTTTCTCTTACACAGAAAAGATGGGTAACAACTTAACATTCTTCTTTTGGACCCCAACAATATACTCAATAGACCTCCGAGAAGGCTCTAGTTTAACCCACTTTTTAACTTGGCCTCAAATAGGGAAGTGGTCCCATCTAACAGGTTATGAATATCCTCATACTACAATTAATTGTTCAGTTTTAGTTACTATTAATGTGTTTAGCTTTAAAAACAATTAACTTTGACATATTTCTATTATGATGTGTCATAAAATTTTCCATTAGTGTTTTAGGCTATTTTGCCATAAAATAATTAAAATCATGTTTATCTGTTTTCAATATAAAAGTAATTTAGTCATTGTAGACATTTTCAAAGCTCAGGAGCCTACAGAAAATAAAATATAAAAATCACCTGTAATCTTATTACCCAGCAATAATAACTATTAGCATTTTCATTTATTTCTGTTCAATAATTTTGTTGTCAACTGTTTTATATATTATGTTCAGTTGGTCATTCATAGTTATAATTGGTATTATATTCTATATCAAGCTTATACCTAAATCTTCTTTCCTTCCCGCTAGATGTCAAATGATTCTTTTTTTTTTTTTTTGAGACAGAGCCTCAAGCTATCCCCCTGGGTAGAGTGCCATGGCTTCACAGCTCACAGCAACCTCCAACTCC
>NW_003852397.1:44334280-44336990 GCF_000181295.1 Otolemur garnettii | reverse complement strand
AAAAAAAAAAAAAGTGACATTTTCATTGTGTTCAATGTTTTTCAGTTTCTTTCTGTCTCTTGGTGCTTCCTTGAGGGCTTTGATGATGAGAGCAGGGGCAGAAGGTACCACTTCAATCTGGGCCTGTCTGTTCTGGATAGTCAGTTTCACCATAATCCTCTGACCTTGCCAATCTCTGGTTGCTTTGGCAATGTCATCACCAACCCATTTTGGAGACAAACCCAGGGGGCCAATCTTGGGGACCAGGGCAGATGTGGCACTGATTTTCCACGGGTGCACCTCAGGTACCCAACTTTGACCTCACTCGATTCGAATTTAGGGGGCTAGTAGAGGCAGCTGATATTGCATGAATCCAGATTTGGGACAACTGAAGAAAGTTGCACCTGGGGTTCCTCTGAGCTGAAAAACAAAATCATACTTAAATCTTTAAATGAAACTTGATACCATGAACATTTTTTCATTACAATTTAGAATGTCTTTTTTTTTAGAAAAATATTACTTGTAGCAAGGATTACTATCAAACTCTACTAGTTGGCCCAGAGACCCTGTGGTGTTAGTGAAAAACTTGCCTGTCACATAGCACACTACTTATACTTGTGAGTTCACCGGCCAATCAGTGGCCTAACCTCCAAGCTCTAAAAATGTACACTAGAATGTCTTTTTAATGAGTGTGTTATATTCCATTGTATGGATTTATTTATCATTTTTTTCATTGCTCTGATTTTCACTGGTTTTTTAATTATTTTACTTTCATCCTTAACATTAGCATAAACTTCCTTGGTATCCATATCAGTGACTCATCTTACCAGACAGGCTTCTGTAGGAAATTACTGTGTTGAAGAGCAGCTCTGTTTTGAGACTGTTATTATGTGTTGTCAAATTGGTATTCAGGAACATTGTACCAATTTAGGCCCAAGGAGTGTCTTTCGAGGGAGAAGCTAGAAATTACTCATGACTAGATGGATCCATTGGGGAAAAGAAGATTAGTAAATGGATGTGATGGCTCGGTGCCTGTGGCTCAAGTGGCTAAGGCGCCAGCCACATACACCTAAGGTGGCGAGTTCGAATCCCCAGCCTGGGCCTGCCAAGCAACAATGACCGCTGCAACCAAAAAATGGCCGGGTGTTGTGGTGGGCGCCTGTGGTCCCAGCTACTTGGGAGGCTGAGGCAGGAGACTCGCTTGAGCCCAGGAGTTGGAGGTTACTGTGAGCTGTGATGCCAGAGCACTCTACCCAGGGGGACAGGTTCTGTCTCAAAGAATTTGCCAATAAGCTTCATTGTCTTCATGATGTCATAGTATCTGACAACATATTTTTACAAATGACTGTCATAGGTGGGACATAAAAAGAGCCACATCACTCTATCCCTGCTATTGTACCAAAGTTGAAGAACAAGTGTTACTGACAGTGAGCACTCATGCCATCTGTATATACAGAGGGAAACTTAGAAGTGAACCATGGTCTGTGACTCTTGCACTCCTGTTAATTGGTATTTAAAGGGGGAGATACAGCTAGTCATGAATCATTGGTGAATGATAATATGAATACGAATACGATAATTCTGTTTGCAAGGTATATACTCTCAGTGCTCAGATGAAAATATTTTCAAATTCTCAGTGCTTTTTCTGTTTAATTTTCTTTAAGAAAAGACAAAATGCTGCCTTTTGACATCAAACCTTATAAAATATCTTTTTCATCATTTCCTTCTCCTTCCTTCCTTCCTTTTCAACAGAGTCTCACCATGTCACCCTCAGTAGAGTGCTGTGGCATCACAGTTCACAGCAGCCTCAAACTCTTGGGCTTAAGCGATTCTCTTACCTTAGCCTCCCAAGTAGCTGGGACTATAGGCACCTGCCACAATGCCGGGCTATTTTTTGGTTGCAGTTGTCGTTGTTTAGCAGGCTTGGGCTGGGCTTGAACCCACCAGCCTTAGTGTATGTGGCTGGCGCCCTACTCACTGAGCTATGGGTGCTGAGCCCACACTCAACTTTCAACTGTGTCTCCATGAAAAACAAGTAAAAGGAAAATTTACCACTTTTCAGTCCTAGTTAATCCCAAGTGATAAGGAGTCATTTAAAATGGGGTTGTCACGATAGTCCCCTTGCCCACTGATCTGATGAACCAAATGAATCAGTTAATATGAAACAGGAACCATAATTTATTTGAATAGACCAGGGCTTGGGCTACTTGTGTGTGTGGGAGAGAGAGCAGAAAAAGTACATGTACTGTTTCACATGTAGACACAAAAGAAAGATTGTATCTGTACCCTCAGCTTCAAGTAGTGAAGATTGCAGAAGGCTCCAGGGTGCCTAGAGAGCGTTTGGAAGTACCCCCAGGGCTTCGGTTCTCACTTGATTTGATTTCCCTTTGCTCTGTTGGCAATTCACTATCAGCCCGAGTTTAGCAAAGGTTTTGAACAACAAGGACACTCAGACTGGCCCTGGATGGGAACCAGGGACCTCTCCCTCTTCCTCCCTATCGTAGGGTGGTGTCTCTAAAAAGAGATCTCTAAAGAGAAGGACAACATGGGTCTGTGGTGTAGGATAGTTAGAAGCTGAATACTGCTTCTAGTGTAGCGCAAGAGAGTCTTCCCATTGGAGTCTCCCTCACTAGAAACTTTGACCCCCAGGGCTTCTATGGTTAAAGTAGACATAGCAATCCTTATTCTGCCAAGTATTTTCTTTTTCTTTCTGTTTTTTTTTTTTTTTTTT
>NW_003852397.1:44332197-44333757 GCF_000181295.1 Otolemur garnettii | reverse complement strand
TGGCTGGCGCCTTAGCCGCTTGAGCCACAGGCGCCGAGCCTCTTATCTGTTACCTTACTTGGCCTTTGCAACATATTTGAAATAAACAGAACAAATATTTTAGCTTCACTATTCTTTTTTTTTGAGACAGGAGCCTCAAGCTGTCACCCTGGGTAGAGTGCCGTGGCATCTCAGCTCACAGCAACCTCCAACTCCTGGACTCAAGTGAATCTTCTGCCTCTGCCTCCCAAGTAGCTGGGACCACGGGCGCCCGCTACAACGCCCGGCTATTTTTTGGTTGCAGCCGTCATTGTTGTTTGGCGGCCCGGGCTGGATTCAAACCCACCACCTTGGGTGTACGTGGCTGGCGTCTTAGCCACTTGAGCCACAGGCGCCGAGCCAGCTTCACTGTTCTTTATTTGAACCCCCTATGGTCAGATACTTTTAATATTTATTTATTTACTTACTAACTTACTTATTTACTTACTAAGGAGACACAGTCTCACTCTGTTGCCCAGGCTAGAGTGCTGTGGAGTCAGCCTAGCTCATAGCAGCCGCAAACTCCTGGGCCCAAGCAATCCTCTTGCCTCAGCCTCCTGAGTATCTGGGACTACAGGCACCCACCGCAAAGCACAAAGCCCTGTCTGGCTAGTTTTTCTATTTTTAGTAGCGCAAGGCTCTTGCTCTTGCTCAGGCTGGTCTCCTGCTTCTGAGCTCAAGTGATCCTCCTATCTCATTCTCAGTGCCACAATAGAGATATAATTAGAGCCACATATGTAATTTTAAATTTTCTAGTAGTCACACTAAAATATGTCAAAAGAAATAGATGAAATTAATTTTAGTAATGGTTACTTAACACGATATATTCAAAGTAACATCATCTCAACATATAATCAACATAAAATGATGATAATGATTACTTTGGGGAAGAGTGGTGACTGAGTCTCATTCTGTTGCCCCAAGCTAGAGTGTTATGGCATTAGCCTAGCTCATAGCAACTTCAAACACCAGGCAGGGTCCAAGCAATCCTCCTGCCTCAGCCTCTCAAGCAGCTGGGACTATATATACCTTCCACAATGCCCAGCTAATTTTTCTATTTTTAGTAGAGATGAGGTCTTGCTCAGGCTGGTCTGGAACTCCAGGGCAAGTGATCCTCTTGCCTTAACCTTTCAGACTGTTAGGATTACAGGCATGAGCCACAGAGCACCTGGCCAACATAAGATTATTGAGACTACTTTGTGTGGGTGTGTATTAAATCTTTTAAACCTTAGCATATCTTAATTAAGACTAACCACATTTCAAGTCATTTTCCTCCTTAATACCCACTGATGGTAGGTCTACAATTTTGTATAGAAAAAAAATATCCAGTTTCCTCAGCATTCGCTTACCCTTAAACCCATTTACATTAAAAACATCGTAACCTAAATCCATTTAAAAAACTGCTCAGGCTCGGCGCCTATAGCTCAATGGGCTAAGGCGCCAGCCACATACACCTAAGGTGGCGGGTTCAAATCCAGCCCGGGCCGCCAAACAACAATGATGGCTGCAACCGGAAAAAAAATAGCCAGGCGTTGTGGCGGG
>NW_003852397.1:44328828-44330910 GCF_000181295.1 Otolemur garnettii | reverse complement strand
CCAGGGTGACAGCTTGAGGCTCTGTCTCAAAAAAAAAAAAAAAAAAAAAGATATTTGGGTTCTAATTTTACTCTTCTAAGATTTTATCCTGTTTTTATACTTTTAGCATTCTGTACACTGACACAAAGGTGAAAGAAAAGGAAATCTTAAATGTGAAAGAGCACAATTAAATCCGCAATTTTATACATTTTTCTTACTTATAAATCAACAAAAAATTGCCAATTATTATAAAAAACACACAAATCATACCATGAAAGAACCAAAATATAGACAAAAATTCACAAATATATATCCAACCATCAAAAATGTTGCTTGTGTGGTGTTTTGTTTGTTTTTGGCCAGAGCTCAGTTTGAACTCACCACCTCTGGCATATGAGATCAGTACCTTAATCCTTTGAGCCACAGGTGCTGCCTGCTTGTGTGGTGTTTTCACATTCTTCTCTTCTGTGTGCTTATGTACAATACATTGTTTCTGCAGATAAATGCCTCCCCACACTTACTCTTCAGTTGTCCATTCACATATTCTCTGCCTGCTCCAGGACTATATTCATGTAGCCATCCTGGCAAGCCTGGACCCCTTGATAATCCATTCCAGAATTTAATTTTACCACAACTGGCCATCCAGTGATTTGTTTTAAGAAAGTCACTAGGGGTTTGCTTCTGAGGACTCATTGCAATAATCTTGGGAGACAGGAAACCTGAGTTCTAATCCCTGCTCTGCTACTTAATTAGCTGTGTGACTTGGGGAACTCATCCTTTCACCTCTCATGATCCCAGGTTCCTCATCTTTCAGGCGGGATCTAGAACCCTCACTCCACAAGTCCCACAAGCCTGGCCTCTGAGGACAATTGCTGTGAAAACCCTCTAATTTTACTCTTAATGTGCTTCATCCTTGAATACAGTTGCTCAAAAATATAGTGTTAACAAAAAATGTTCACATGAATACGGTTACAATTGCAAAGCAAGGGATATTTGTCTCTGGGGAGACAGGACCTGTAAAAGTCCAGTAAAGAGATTTGATCAATTTTTTTTTAAAGTTGAATGTCAGATTGCAGCTCTATGGATTCTATTTGAAAATTGGCAGGTAACATATTTATGTTGACTGAAAATGGAGTTGCAAATGAACCAAAATGTTGATTATTTTCCCAGAAATCTTAAAATCTGTTTTCAAATTCTTATATAAGATCAAAAAGCACTTGGCTCAGTGCCTGTGGCTCAAGTGGCTAAGGCACCAGCCACATATACCTAAGGTGGCGGGTTCAAATCCAGCCCAGGCTCGCCAAAACAACAATGATGGCTGCAACCAAAAAATAGCCGGGTGCCATGGCGGGCACCTGTGGCCCCAGCTACTTGGGAGGCTGAGGCAGGAGACTCACTTGAGCCCGGGAGTTGGAGGTTGCTGTGAACTGTGATGCCACAGCACTCTACCTAGGGGGACAGCTTGAGGCTCTGTCTCAAAAAAAAAAAAAAGAAAGAAAAGATCAAAAAGCACTATTCAGGGGACTGTGGTTAGCCAACATGCCAAAATGCATAAAATTGTTTGCTTTAATTTGAGCTTCCCATAATTTCAGTTTCATTTGGAATGCTTTGTTACGGTTTGATAAATTGGGTTTCACCTTGATCACCTTGAAAATGCATGTTTAACTCATTTAAAGAACTGTCAAATCCACTAAAAATGCTAAATTTGTAAGCCAGTTTTCATAGTCAAGTTCTGGCACAAATTTGGTTTTTGATGCCACAAATGACCTGATAACATGTTGTAAATCATAAAATCTTTTCAAAATTTGGCCTCAACTTAGCCATCTTATTTCCAAAAAGTAAATGGTGTTGCTATAGACAGCATTAGGAATTCCTAGAATTGGTGATGATTCAATCCCTTGGCCTTTATGAAATTCACAGTCTTGATGACGATTTGCATGCTGTTATCCATTTGTAAAGATTTTGTGCATAAATTTTCTTTTTTTTTTTTGAGACAGAGCCTCAAGCTATCCCCCTAGGTAGAGTGCTGTGGCATCACAGCTCACAGCAACCTCCAACTCCTGGGCTCAAGCGAGTCTCCTGCCTCTGCCTCCCAAGTAGCTG
>NW_003852397.1:44322915-44327984 GCF_000181295.1 Otolemur garnettii | reverse complement strand
AAATATCACTCGACCCTTTTTTTAGGGCAAATTATACCTAGAATACTTTCTATACATTGCTTAATAAACTCACCATCAGTAAGTAGTTTTGAGTTTTTGCTATTAAATATGCTACTACATACCTAGTTTTTACAACAAATCCAACTGAGTTGTAACTTTTAATAAATATTTTTCTTGAGAAGACAGACTTTTTTTTCAGGTCTGCTAGCCTGTCCTTAGGACAAATATTTCATATGCATTGAATTTGGCAGCATGTTTTTGCATATAATACCTTTTCAAATTATAGTCTTTAAAAATTTGTCTCTACAAATCAAACAGAGTGCATTACATATTTGCCTTGACAAAAAAGTTGTCATCTGTCACCTTTTCATTGAACAATCTTCCTTCCTCTGTAATTTTTTTTGTGGGGGTTCTGTTTTCTTTTGAGACATTGTAGAAACCATGCTGGGATTAAAAAAATAATAGATAAGGGACTATATTTATTTTTATTATGAAAATTAATAGGAAAATAGAAAGCAAGGTTTGGGCCCTTCCGCATCTTGGCTATTGATTAAGGTGACCAGATGTCCCGCTTTTGGCGCAACAGTCCCAATTTTTAACAATTTGTCTCATGTCCTGCGGCGTTTTTAAAAAGTCCCAATTTTTGGAAAGAATGCACAACAATCTAGGGAAGGGTGGGACAACAGGAAAGGAATATATGGTTTTCAGCTGCCGAAAAGGTTAACTCTATTTGGGAATGAAGAGGTTAATGTAACTTCATTTGGAAATGAAAAGGCTAATGTAAACTCCCTACTCCCCTCCTGGGCAAGGTCACCCAGGTGGACCTGTGCCCTATTCCTTTGAGCCACAGGCGTCACCCTATACATAATTTTTTTTTAATGTATTATATTTGTAAATTGTACTCATGTTGAAATTAAAAATATATATATTACAATACTATTTTTGTGTTCTATGAAAATTTTTGTTGCTCCATATAGACCACATTTTTAATTAAGTACCACCCCCCACCCCCCCACCTCCTGCCCCCCAACCCCCCCCACCTCCCATCAATGGTGTCCTGCTTTACCAATGTTAAAATCTGGTCACCTTACTATTGATGCAGGGTGAGGTGGAGGTCGGATTGTAAAGCATGGTGGGCGGTGTGTGGTACCATAGAAGTGTGAAATACCCTTAATGATGAAATAAGAATGTTTTAGTGGGTAGTGGCAGGTGCCTGTAGTTCCACCTACTCTGAAGGCTGAGGCAAGAGGATCACTTGAACCTGGGAGTTTGAGGTTGGTGTGAGCTATGTATGATGCCATAGCACTCTAGCAAGGGTGACTGAGTGAGATTATGTCTCAAATCAATCAAAAATGCTTACCTGACTTGCAATGGAAGTGAGAGGGCCAGACTAGCTCCATCTTGTTGTTTACTACATAAGCCCCACTCCTAGCTGTTTACTACATAAGCCCCAATCCTAGCTGTTTACTACACAAGCCCCATTCCTAGCTGTTTACTGCATAAACTCCATTCCTAGCCCTTCCACCCCAACCTCTGCTAGTAAAACATGCAGAGCCACTCCCTGCTGCCTTCCCCCACCCGTCACCTGTACCAATCCAAATCCTCCTTTACTAATGAAATCACCAACCACCAATCAAAAGTGTCCTCGTATCTGACCCTACCCCTCTTGCTTTCTGTACCCCATAAAAACTTCCTCCACCCTGGGTTCAGGGCTTGACTTAGGCTTGCAAGCCAGGAGAGTCCAGACCCGGGTCTGAATAAATCTCACCTCTTGCTTTTTACATTGGAGTGTGTTTTGGACTGTCTGTTGGGATCCATTTGGGAGAATTTTTGGGCACAACAGTAGGTTGAAATATTATTGACAATTGCTGCCTCACCATCAGGAGCACAGGTAACGTCTGGTGGTGTGAATCTAACTGTGCTTGGACGATAACACACTGGAAGTCACACATTGCCATAAAACTGAAGCCAAGCGTGAGTACAAATGATGAGAATGTTTGTGTGTTTATTTTATGTGTCATTGTAACATGATATGGTTGTCTACGAAGTTCATGCTCAAAATCCACACCATTGAGTTCCACCAAAAACATCACAAGAAAAAGTCACATTATGTTTTAAGTAAGTTTACGATTTTGTATTGGGCTGCACTCATAGTCATCCTGGACCACATGTGGCATGGGTTGGACACCCCTGCCTTATATGAACCTGAATCCTCCTTTCTCCCACCTCTTTGTTTCTCAGTCAGGTAATAATAATAATAAATATTTATGGAGTGTTTCTTACATGTAGGTGAGCGTGATCTTCTCATTTAATATTTATTGCAATGCCTTGAGGAAGCGAACACTATCGTCCCCAAAACAGCTTCAAAAAGGAGGCTTGCAAGGTGAAGTAACTTGCCTAAAGACACAACCAGCTCAGAGAGAATCAGCACTGGGTAGTCTGCCTCCAGGCTCTGGGCTTCACGTTGGCTATCTCCTTGCCTCTTCAGATGGATGTTGTTGATCTTGTTGTTACCTTTGCCAGTAATGCCCCTCTCCTCTTCCCCTTCTCATTTATTCCATAACGTTATACCATAAAGGGAAAAAAAGTTTTTTCCCTCTATTTTCACACTTGACACAGAACACCACCAACCAAGCAATCTCTGGTATACACTGAGTATCCTGTAATTTAATTCGATTCTTACATTACCTGGAGATGGTGTCAGATCACACAGGTTGAGGACTCGGTCCCACAAGACAGCTCCCATTTTGGAGCACGCTCCAAGTGTAAGCAGTGGGTTGTCATCTATACTCCTTACTGCCTGGCTCCAACCTAAGGTTCTCCTGACCCTCTCCTTAGAATGGGTAATTTGTTAGGATGGCTCACATACCTCAGGGAAACACTTACTTACATGTACCAGTTTATTAGAAAGAATATTAGAAAAGACACAAGTGAACAGCCAGACAAAGAGATGGAAAGGGTAAGGTTTGGGAGGGTGTGGAGGTCTCATCACTGATTCGTTGCCTAAGAGTTTTATAGAGCTGGGTGGCGCCTGTGGCTCAGTGAGTAGGGTGCCGGCCCCATATACCAAGAGTGGGAAGTTCAAACCTGGCTCCGGCTAAACTGCAACAACAAAAATAGCCGGGCGTTGTGGTGGGCGCCTGTAGTCCCAGCTACTCGGGAGGCTGGGGCAAAGAGAATCGCCTAAGCCCAAGAACTAGAAGTTGCTGTGAGCTGTGACACCATAGCACTCTATGAAGGACGACAAAAAAAAAGTTTTATAGAGCTTAATCCTGGCCCACTGCTCCCGTCCCATAAGTTAGTCAGGAGAGCTGAAAATTATGGGTTTTTTTTTTTCTGTTTTTGCTTTCTAGGGGGTCCCACTCTAAGTAACCTCATTAGCATAAACTCAGGAGTTTTGAAAGGACTTATTTTGAATAACAAAAGACACCTCTATCACTCAGGAAATTCTAGGTTTTAGGTCTATGATTAGGGATCTTGGACAAAGACCATAATACCACATACACCATCATCATTCATGTACTAGTTTAAATCTACCATACATATTTCTCTGTAGGGTTTACAAACTCCATGATACACATCCTCCTCTGACAGGGGACGGTCCAGTTCCCTCCAAACCCCAGCAGAATTCATCCTATCCTCTTTCAGTGAGGTTTATATATCAGTGTCTAGGTCTGGTTTTGTTTTAATTTCTTTATTTTTTTGAAAATCTATCTGTGTGTCCAGCACACAGAAATAAAACACAGTGAATGATTGTTTAAGTCATTTTTCTTTTGTCTTTTCCCCACCGAGGCTGCTCTGGTGCTCTTGAAAATAAGTAATCCAAAGGATTAGTTATTTTAAAAGGTTTTAGTTTTCTTTACCGAATCAGATGAGTTGAAACATTTAAATTTCAGCTGTGACCAAGAAAAAGCAGTAAAGATACACACAATTGTCTAAGAATCTTCTGCTAGAACTTAAGAATGGTTTCAGACTTTTCAAAATAACAAAGAAGCTGCTATTTCTTTTTACAAAATGTGCCCTGGCTCAGAGAGCACTGTTCTCAGGTATACTGTTCACTCCTTAGGATGGAGATCCTGCCAAGGTGTTCTAAGTCCCTGCTAGAATTACCTATTGTTCTAGAAACCCAGACATTGTCCTGAAATTAGGATACAACCAAGACATAAATTTTACGTGCTACCATTTCATTGTTAGTGATGAACTCAGGTTCACATTCACCTTGGTTTAGCAAGTGTTTCTCTGTGCCACATTTCTGATGACTATTTAAAATACTTAAGAAAACAATTCATCTTTCAGCTCTTTGGAACACTTGATAGTCATCTCCACTTGCATGAAAGTAATTTTAACACATTATCTTCTTTATTCATTACACTTTCACCTCAGAATGAACTTTGGCTGAGACTGAATTGAGTAAGCAACTGAGAGTGATAAATTTTATACTTCAGATCTTTACTACATTATTCTTGTATCAGAATGAAGTGAAGAATGGAAAAAGTGCACGACAACACAGAGGTCATTCAAAAAATATTTGTGGACCAAATAAACCAACAGTTCATTTTTTTCTTTTCACAAGATGAATGAAGAGAAACTCATTGTTTAGCAAAGTCTGCCAAGGAATATGTTGTTGAGCCCTTCTTGAAGTTGGCTATTTAGCACTTTCAACTCTGGCACCAAAGGGCTTGGCTCCTGCTTTTTTTTTTTTTTTTTTTTTAACAGAGTCTTACTCTGTCACCCTAGTTAGAGTATAATGGTGTCATCAAAGCTCACAGCAACCTCAAACTCTTGGTCTCAGTTAATTCCCCTGTTTCAACCTCCCAGGTAGCTGGTACTATAGGCTCTTGCCACCATGCCCAGCTAGTTTTTCTATTTTTAGTAGAGACAAGGTCTTGCTCTTACTCAGGTTGGTCTCCAACTCCTGAGCTCAAATGATCCTCCTGCCATGGGTCTCCCAGAGTGCTAGGATTACAGATGTGAGACACTGGGCCCTGACCTCCTACTTGGTTCTTGCTACTTCCTCGGCTATACCCTTATTAGTCACTCATGATACTCTTAGGTCTTTTTTTTTTTTT
>NW_003852397.1:44306760-44321519 GCF_000181295.1 Otolemur garnettii | reverse complement strand
CAGGGGGATAGCTTGAGGCTCCGTCTCAAAAAAAAAAAAAAAGAAAAGAAAAAGAAAAAAAAAAAAGAAATGAAGCATGTTTGCAGAATGTCAGTGTCTAATTGTAAGCCTCTTTAAATGGTAGCAATTATTAGTAGGGATACATTTGCTCTTATACAAGTAAGTGAACAACATAAGCCAGGCTAGTAGTAACTCTCTGGGAAATTTAGGACAAAAGAGAATAGGGCCCAAACAAGGTACAAGTCACAGAGAATAGTTAGCTACTTACTGCTGACAAAAAGCCTTACTAATACCTTGTTGGAAATAGATAGGATATGAGCCTTATACTATTGAGATGCAGGTATCTGCACGTATAGATGTATTTCCTTCCATAGCACGGATTTAGCTCTTCCCAGCGAAAGTTTTTGTTATCTTTATTAAACGCGAGAACCTTGTTACCAAAAATGACAGCAATAAGCATGCCGCAGCCAGGCACTTTTATGAACAGAAATCCACTTAATCCTTCAGTGACCCTATGGGGCAGGTATCAACATCACCCTCGGTTATAGATATAGATATTTCGAGAGATGCCCTGCAGGGCGGACTCAGAGGTGTGGGAACTGTTGTGGTGTCCAGTCAGTCGGGCAAGCATGAGGATACCAGGGCAGGTGTACCTTCTCTTTCACAGTCCCCGAGTTGGGATTCATGTTTCCTTGGCTGGAGAGAAAAGAAACTTGCAGGAGTTGTGAAGATCCGTTAGTTCCTTTGGAGATTCTCGTAAGAGTCCTTGAAAGGGGTGGCGTCCTCCTTTTCCCCTGCCTCTAAAGAAAGGGATTAGGGACCAAGGGAGGTGTGACTCCTCACTCCACGCCCCAACGTTAGGGGAGCTTCGGATCCGAAAATACAAGTGTAACTCTGGGTTAATTAAGCTTCTACAAAGGGGGCGGGGCCTCCTCTGGAGGTAAAGGGGGCGTGCGAAAAGCCCTCCCGCCGCCGATTGGCTGGAACAAATGTCAGTCCCGCCTCCCTCCCGCCCCATCTCCCGGTGGCCTCGCGGCAGGGCCGCTGGCGTCGAGGAGGATGGTGGTGCCAAACTGGCAGGGGGCGTGACCCGAGAAGGCGGCGCGAAGGGCGTGTCGGGGCGGGACCCGGGCTGCGCGCGCGTCACGGCTTGCGGCCCCGCCCCGGAGCCCCTCCTCCTACTCGGCTCCCTTCTCCCGGCTTGGTCCTCTCGCTCGCTCAGTCCTCGCTCCATGTTCCACGCCACGGCCTCGTTCCCCCGCGAAAGCCAGCCAGTGGCCGCAGCGGGCACACGCACGCCCCGCGTCTCCCGCGCACGGCGCCCGGCTCTCCCCACGAGCGCGCACCTCGCGCGCAGACCCGCGTTCGTTCTCCCTCCCTCTCCGGGGTCTCGGCGGTAGCGGCAGCAGCTGGCAGACCGCGCGGGGCAGCACCGTAGCGGCCGCCGCAGGCTGGCCGGCCGGCCATGGAGGCGGATGGGGCCGGCGAGCAGATGAGACCGCTACTCACCAGGGTAACAAGCAGGGTGAGGGCGCCGCGGCGGAGGGGCTCCTGGGCTGGGGGAAGGAGGGTGCGGAGCAAGGCAGACAAAGGCGGGGACACGGCGGGCGTCGCGTCTCAGCCACCTCGACCCGGGCTCGGCTTCCCTCCACCTCCCGGCCGCGGCGCGCCTGCCATCCCCTTTGTGTGGCTGCCTGGGGCGCGGGGGCGAGGGGGCGGGCGGCGGCGCCGGGGAGGCCCGAGTCGGGGCGGCCGGCTGAGCTTCATGGGCATCCTCGGCTTGGCTCGAGCGAGGCTCCGGCATCCCGGCAGGGGCCTCTTTTAACCCCAAGCATCTTCCCTTCCTTTCCGCAGCGCTGGCCTCCCCTGCTTCCCAGCGTTCTCACCAGCCCGGGTCCCGGTTCCACTTGCCTTGGCGCTGTTCAGATTAGCCCCTCGAAAACACATCTTTCTTCTCCTTTTAAGGAGGACCGCGGCTCCACCTGTCTCTAGCCCAGACAGTGGTGAAGAGCTGGTGCGAATCTTTCCCCCTCTTTCCGAGTCTCCCCACTCGGCCCGCGGTGTGCTTTGTTCGGTGAGTTCTCCGGCCGCGTGGACTAGCCGCCTTCCTGTGCGGCCAGGGCTGCTTTTCGCTGTTGCCTGCCAAGTCTGCCTCCTCGTACGGCTTGGACCCGAGTTGTATCCTCCTGCCGCAGGCCAAGTAGAAAGTGAGGGGTGTCTGAAACCCTCTGCTGTTCCTTTCTTCACCATTCTAGCAAAAATCACGTTTCCTGGCTTTGGTTTCAGGGTTGGCGGGGAGTGGGGATGGACATTCAAAAGGCCAGTGTTCTCATTTGTAGTGATGGATGAGTGGCCATGCTCAAGAAACAGACTTCCTGCTTTCGTGTAGAGCACATGTGTCCCCACGGTTGTGACTCTTTTCTCCCTTCCTAGTTTGTGACTCAAAGGAGATGGAAATTATAAATTTTCCTACTTCCAGTTTTTACTCTGTGACGAGCAAGGTTAGGAAAGTTGCATGGAAAATTTTCCAGTCTTTAACAACAGGAAAATTGCTTATCGTGTTTTTATTGAGGAGTTTTCCTTAAAACACCTGTTCCTTCCCCTTTTAAAATTTAAGGTTATTGTTAACTCCCGGGAAAGTAGTCATTATTTCAATGTATTCATCTGAATTTCTCTAAAGAAGTTAAGTCTCAGACAGTAAAGTCATTTAGCAGGTGTCATTGGGAAGATCAGTGGGAAACCTATTGTAAGGAACTTTCTGTAATTCTTTGTGTGGCCTCTGAGCAGTGTTTTATAACATCTACCCTAATAGTGTGTGTTCAATACAGTGTTGTCTGTTCTTAAATTTATTATTTGCAGATTTTCAGTTGAGCAGTAAAAAGCATCTGAATTTCCATAACTGTGATGAGTTCTCAAATTTTGTGTACTTAGCTAGCAGAAGCAGCAAATTATAAGGTCATTGCCCTCCATTCATACACTATAATAACACTGATTTAAAACCCATTCTGTAGTATCCAATAAGACAGTACCAACTCTACTCTAATAGAAGTATTCAGGAGAGGAAGACGGATGGCAAAGGAATTATTTCACACTGCTGTTAATGGCATGGTAGTGGAGCACCTTGGAAGGGTATACTTCCTAAATCTTTGGAAAGATAAATATTAGCTACGATCAATGTATACAAATCAATAATAGAAATCAAATGCCATAAGGTAACATACAGTCTAAGAATAGAATGAGAGAATGGGCACAGTGTTTGCTGTAGAAGACAACATTATGATTTGAAAACTGGAAAGAGGAACTGCTGGCATCAACAAAGTTAAATCTTTGCTCGCTCATTTTTCTCTGGTAAATGCAAGCTATAAAAATGAAAGGTTACTATATTTGTCAGTCGTAACTTTTTTCTGACTCATGGTAGACTACTAACTATAGCCAAAAAAGTAGAATAAAATTAATACTCATAAAATACCATCTTAGGTTTGTGATTATGCAAAAGAGTTTGAATAAATTGGTGGCAGTTTATATTACTCTGAAATTGGAGCCCAGCTGTTTCATAATTTAGGCTCCAAGGTTTCTTCTTTTCCTAAAATTCTGTAGTTTTCACTGATCATGGTGTTGGGATAGAGGAAAGTCATTTATTTTACAAAAATGCAAATTGTGTTTTGCTTTTATATAAAAACTCAGTAATAGGGTGTACCTCACTTGGACGTGATTTGTTGGTCTTATGTTGGTATATGTTAAGTTCTGTTACAAATAGCGCTGTTGAGAAGGTTCCTAAGCTAGTAAGTGATCTTAAAGAAGTAACAATTTTGTTACTACTGGAATTTTGAGACTGTTTAGTGGATTTTGTTATATGATTTCATTCATTTTATGGATATTTGTTATCTCCTAGTTTCCGAGGTGCCAGGCACTGGACATATAAGCAAGTAATAGAGTCCTTCCTTCATTGAGTTTATTTTGGCATGTAGAGAGAACATAGTGATAGCATTTACATTCTTGCTAATTCTGTTTGCCAGTGTCAGTTAAAACATTTCATGAATCTGTTAGAATTTTTTTAAATGATTAGAATAAATGAAAGATACTCACAACTCAATATGAATTTAGTGATGATTATCAAATAGAAGTTTTTCGTATGTATCTGTGATAGCTCTAGAGATATGCCAGACATATTAGGATTTCAGTTACTTTTTTGCCTTTTTTTTTTTTTCTATTGAATAGTAACTGTGTACATTAGTGCACTTCTGGGGTACAGTGTGGGGTTTTCACAAACAATCTGAAACACTTCCATCAAACTGGTTAATATAGCCTTCACGTAATTTTCTCAGTTATTGTGTTAAAACATATTCTACTCATAGAAAGATTCACTTGTACCCTTGTAAGATGAACCACAGAAGTGAACCCTCAAATCCCCCTCCCTCCACCCATTCCCTCTCCCTTCCCCTTCCCCGTATCCTTACTTTTTTGCCTTTTTTTTTTTTTTTGAGACAGGGTCTTGCTCTGTCTCCTGGGCTAGAGTGCCGTGGTATCGCTGTAGTTTACTGTAACCTCAAACTCTGGGACTTAAGCTATCTTCCTGCCTCAACCTCCCAAGTATCTGGGACTACAGGCATGTACCGCTAGGCCCTGTTATTTTTTCTATTTTATTTTTTTGTAGAGATGGTATCTTACTCTTGCTTTGGCTGGTCTCCAATGCTCGACCTCAGGTAGTCCTCCTGCCTTGGTCTTCCAAAGTGCTATAGTTATAGGTGTGAACCACTGCACCCAGGCTTTGCCTTATCCTAGGTATCTTTGGGCCACAATTCATGGAATCATAATGAAGAGAGAGCAAATCTGTCATCTGTCCAAATGAAACTGTAGGACAGTGGAATTATACTGAAGAATTATTTTGTCAGCTCATTGAGACTGGGAAGTACACAGGTTTTCTTCCAAGAGAGATTAAGGTATGAAAATTAGATTATTCTAGACTCTTGGTTGAGTGTAGGTTAAAATCGAAAGCCAAAGTAACCTGATGGTGGAGGAACCTGGTATATTGTTTTGGTATGTGGTGTGCTAACCAATCTATTCTAAAACTTTGGTAGTCATAATTGTCAACATCCTGTAATGGGTTGTTTTTCTTCCTCTTTCCCTCCCCCTTTTTACTGTATCTTACCACAAATACGAAGTTAAAGAGGATAGCATCTGCAACTGACAGTATGGGCTGTTTATATAAAGGTGCATATGGTACTTCATAGGGTTAATGTTGAATGTTAGTCATAGATCACTGTAGCTTCTGACACATACCATAGTTTCCTCTTGTTGGTATAGCTTCTTCTGTAGTTACTACTTTTTATGCATATAGTGTTTTTAGTTTTGCAATAAGTGCGTATCAGTAATAAAGCTATTCTAGCTTACAGTGAAATTTGCCTCTTTTTGTTTAGTTAACACTTTTGCATATTTTGTTGCATTTTACAATTTGGGGAAATTCAAGATTATTTGTA
Source organism: Otolemur garnettii (assembly GCF_000181295.1). Classification (NCBI taxonomy): domain Eukaryota; kingdom Metazoa; phylum Chordata; class Mammalia; order Primates; family Galagidae; genus Otolemur; species Otolemur garnettii. Next base: position 44,316,042 of record NW_003852397.1, on the reverse strand, counting down.
CTTAGAATAATTATAAACCACCAAGGCGTCTGTGGTTGACACAGTGTTATGATAGTGTTTGGCAGTACTGTAGTTAACAGCCTTCTTGAGTGCAGAGGGCTAGCCATGACTCTTTTCTTCCATGGGCTAGCCATTTTCAAGTGACTACTATGTGAGAATGGCCTACTGCTTTTTCTTTTCTTTTTTATGCTTCCTTTCAGTACTTGGTTTAGGAAGATAAGGTGGTTATGATACAGACTTATTTGCATTTTATCTGAGGCTAGTATGCCAGTATAGACACGTTCTAGTTTGGCTGTTATAAGCAGATTTTCAGATTTTTTCCAAAAGTATATTCTAAAACATTTTAATTTTTACTAAGCCATAGTTTGGATTTTAATAAGTTTACTTAAGCACTTTAAAAAACCAGTGTTGAAGGCTAAGGTGTAATCCACCTTTCATAATAAAATAGAAAAGATGCCATAATGTTTTAAATGCTCTTTTTTTCTTTTGGAGAGAATGTTATGTGGACTAGCATAGCATAATTTAATTCTTATTCTGTTCACATCTCAAGCGGTGTAGAAAATCATCTTCTCTATCTCTTTGGATTCCAGGACTGTATTGCTGCTTTTCTGTGAGATTGCCCAGTTTGGATAAGCTGTCGAGTGGCTTATTATCTCTGATCAGGAATTTTATAAATGGTTATACCATTGGAAATAGATTTACACTGAGAAGATACCTATAAAACAAATGTATGCATAGTAAACCTTCCACCCATCAAGTTCCATGATAGTCCTGGAGATGTTTCTGTTTAAAAGAGTTTTCTAAGAAATGTATTTCTAGGAAACACATTTTTTAAAATACAATTTAGATTAGAATATTGTATCCTATGGTACTTTGGCCACTGGGTTATTACCTTGACCTAAAAAACATCTTTTTCAAAATCTTAGCAATTTTTAATATTTGCCCTAGTGGGTCAGGGAGGAAGTTGTGTCAGAGAAGTGAGAGAAGAGGGATGTCATAGGGCTCCTATTCCGTGATTACAGCAGGCACCATTTTTTAAAAAAAATTATTAGTATTTTATTAAATCATAGCTGTGTACATTGATACTGTCATGGGGTACAGTGTGCTTTTTTTTTTTTTTTTTTGAGACAGAGCCTCAAGCTGTTCCCTTGTTAGAGTGCCGTGGCATCACAGCTCACAGGAACCTCCAACTCATGGGCTCAAGCGACTCTCCTGCCTCCGCCTCCCAAGTAGCTGGGACCACAGGTGCCTGCCACAACGCCCGGCTATTTTTTTGGTTGCAGCCATGATTGTTGTTTGGTGGGCATGGGCTGGATTCGAACCCACCACCTTAGGTGTATGTGGCTGGCGCCTTAGCCACTTGAGCCACAGGCACCAAGCCCAGTGTGCTGTTTTTATATACAATTTGAAATATTTTCATCAAACTGGTTAATATAGCCTTCATGTCATTTTCTTAGTTATTGTGTTAAGACATTTATATCCTACATTTAGAAAGATTCACGTGTACCCTTATAAGATGAACCATAGGCATGATCCCTCTAATCATCCTCTTTCCACCCATCCTGCCCCCCTCCCTCTCCCTTTCCCCATATTCTTGGGCTATAATTGGGTTATAGCTTTCCTATGAAAGCTATAAATTAGTTTCATAGTAGGGCTGAGTACACTGGGTATTTTTTCTTCCATTCTTTTTTTTTTTTTTTTTTTGAGACAGGAGCCTCAAGCTGTCCCCCTGGGTAGAGTGCCATAGCATCTCAGCTCACAGCAACCTCCCACTCCTGGGCTCAAGCAAGTCTCCTCCCTCAGCCTCCCAAGTAGCTGGGACCACAGGTGCCTGCCACAACACCCGGCTATTTTTTGGTTGCAGCCATCATTGTTGTTTGGCGGGCCTGGGCCGGATTCGAACCTGCCACCTTGGGTGTACGTGGCTGGCACCTTAGCCACTTGAGGCACAGGTGCCGAGCCTTTTCTTCCATTCTTAAGATACTTTGCTAAGAAGAATATTTTCCAGCTCCATCCATGTAAATATGAAGGAGGTAAAGTCTCCATCCTTCTTTAGGGCTGCATAGTATTCCATAGTGTACATATACCACAATTTATTGATCCATTCATGGGCCTCCTTTTTTAGGCAGACAGGCTTTAGCACAAAGCTTGATGAGAGAAGCCTGTTGAGCTTCAGGATGGGTCATCCTTCTAATTTAATAACTCTTCCATCCTATTCATTTCTCTGACTAAAGTAAAATAGTACCTGGGTTTTATTTATTTTTTTGATCTACATTAAAAGTACCAGATTTTTGTTTTCCTGTCTTGTGAAAACTCACATTGACACATTCATATTTGCAGCAAAATTATATTTCTAGTAGCTGTTGCTGTCAAATGTGAAATATACTGCATTCTAAAAAATCTTTGCTATAAAGATTCTGTATGGTATAATGTGAATTAAAGACCAACTTTCTTGTTTCTCTAAGAATCTAATTTATTTATTTATGATAAGAGACACTTATATAAAAATCAGACCCCTTGTAACAATTTCCACAGTTATTTAATAGAATTTACTTTGCTTAATATTAATAAGTATTAAACATGACCCCTTTGAGTGTACTTTGCTTGGCACCAAGGTATACTTCTTGGTGAATTCTCTGATTTTTTTCATTAGCGTTGCATGAGAAGTGTTCTGGGTTCTGTCCTACTATTTGGAATATTAATGCTGCCATAAATAAAATTGCTTTTATTTTCTTTTTAAATTTAATTAATTAATTTGTTTATTTTTGAGACAGAGTCTCACTCTGTTGCCCCAGGTTAGAGTGCCACAGGAGCAGCCCAGCTCATAGCAACCTTAAACTCCTGGGCTCAAGTGATCCTCCTGCCTCAGCCTCTTTAGTAGCTGGGACTATAGGTGCCTGCCATGAAGCCTGGCTGATTTTTCTGTTTTTAGTAGAGATGGGGTCTCTGTCTTGCTCAGGCTGGTATTGAACTCCTAAGCTTCTAGCAATCCTCTTACCTCAGCCTCCCAGGGGGCTAGGAACATAGGCATTAGCCAGCCTGCCTGGCCTAAAGAATAGAGATGACCAGGGGATTGGTGGATGGACCGCTCTAGAGGGCCGTAAATCCTCAGAAATTACGAAAAATTTTGTGTTTGCATAAATCTTTCCTGTATGCTACAGGGTCAAGTAGCTTTACATTCAGATCTCAAAGGGGCTTGAAATTCAAGAAAGAGCTAAAGAATGTGTTGTGAAAATTAGCTCAGCTTAGTTTGGTGTTTTCCTTGAAAGTTCATAAAGTTCCTCGGAAAGTTCATTGTTAGCTTAAATAGCTGACAATAATTACTACATTCACCCCCATTTAACATTCTTTTACAGTTTGTTTCCCAGAATACTATTATAAACCTGTAGGAGTTTCTGCATCCAAAAAAGTTTGGGAGATCTGACACATACATTTTGAGATTCATAATGCATAAAAATATATTAAAGGATCTGAGAAATCTGTTATAAATACATTAAACTTAGATGGGAAAAGAACGCAGCAGTGTGAGGTAGCAATTCCCGATGGCTCTTACCAAATATGAGTAGCATGTCACTGATACGAGATTATGGATGTAAGAAAGCAAGTCCTCTGATTTTGATGTATAAGCCCTTTTATTTATTTATTTATTTATTTATTTTTGAGACAGAGCCTCAAGCTGTCCCCCTGGGTAGAGCGCTGTGGCATTACAGCTCACAGCAACCTCCAACTCCTGGGCTCAAGCGAGTCTCCTGCCTCAGCCTCCCAAGTAGCTGGGACCACAGGCGCCTGCCACAACGCCCGGCTATTTTTTTTTTGGTTGCAGCTGTCATTGTTGTTTGGCAGGTCCGGGCTGGATTCGAACCTGCCACCTTAGGTGTACGTGGCTGGCGCCTTAGCCCGTTGAGCTACAGGTGCTGAGCCGTATAAGCCCTTTTAAAATATACTTTTTCCTCTGTAAATTAGAATTCACTTTGTTACAGTAACAGGAGGGATTTGAAAATGTATCACTTGAGAATATGCTGTAAAAGCAACCTGATAGGGCACTGGTTATTGTATAGCCACATAGTGGGATACTGGACCTATAAAAAAAGAATGAGGAGGCTTTCTTTGTACTGATACGGAGGGATCTCTAGGATAAATTGACTTAAAAGTAGCAAAGTTGTTGGGTGTAGTGGCTCATGCTTGTAATCCTGTTGTTCTGGGAGGCCAAGGTAGGTAGGTTGTCTGAGCTTAGGAGTTCAAGACCATCCTGAGGAAGAGTGAGACCTGGTCTCTAAAAATAGCCTGGTGTTGTGGTGGGCATTTAAGAGGATCGCTTTAGCCCAAGAGTTTGAGATTGCTGTGAGCTAATAGCCTGGTGTTGTGGTGGGCATCTGCAGTCCCAGATACTCAGGAGGCTGATTTAAGAGGTTCACTTTAGCCTAAGAGTTTGAGATTGCTGTGAGCTATGACACCACGGCACTTATCAAGGGCAACAAAGTGAGACTCTGACTCCACATAAGTAAATAAATAAATAAGAATATAGGTTTGTATTTGCTAGTATTTGTGCATACATACTGGGAAGATAAATAGGAGACTAATGAAAATGGACAGGAGTTGTAGCAGAGCTTCAATATATACTTTTATGTATAGCTTTCATTTTTGACCCATGCAAATGTATTACCCAGGCAGTAGAATAAAGGATGATTTCTTATAGTAATTGCTTTAAACCACAGACTAAAATATCAGCATTTCATGAGAGAGAGAGGTATGATTGCTGATGTCTAATATATACAAAGTATCTAATTTTGCATGTTATAAATACGAAAAATAAAATATTTTTATATTTTTGAAATATATTATGAAAACTATTTTTAATATTTATAATATGCCACATAAGTACAAAAGTTGTTAATACACACCTATCAGTAAAATCACACACTAAATGCCTGATTACATATTGAGTACATGAATCCTTGGGAAATTTTTAGTTAGAATGTTACTGATGTCCTCTCCACCCTCTTGCTTTCAACCCCTTTCTATCCAGTGAGGTGTAAAGGGAAGGCAGCCTGTAAGAAGACACAGGAGAGCTGTTGCTACAACTGAAGCACCTTAGGTATTAGGGAAGTAACTGCTTGGTATACTGTTTTTTGTTTTTTTGTTTCTTTTTTCAGGCAGGGTCTCTTTTGCCTGAGCTAGAGCATACTGGTGTCATCACAGTTCACTACAGCCTCAAACTGCTTGTCTCAGGTAATCCTCCTGCCTCAGCCTCAGATAGCTGGGACTACAGGCTTGCCCCACCACACTTAGCTAATTTTTTTTTTTTTGTTTTCCCTATTTTTTTAAGAGATGAGATTTTGTTATCAGTTGCTCAGGCTGGTCTCAAACTCCTGTTGTCAAGTGATGCTCCTGCCTTGGCCTCCCCAAATGCTGAATTACAGGCCCGAGTCACCATACCTGGCCAGTTATACAGATTTTTAAACCTAGAGTTTTCCTTTGTCATCTTTGTACTGACCATTCACTTGATGATCTTAAATAGTTACGAAAAGTTGTCTGGGTTAGTTATGCTTGTGAAAATTATGTAGCACAGTATCAAGGGTACCATTCACATTGTTTTCCTTGAGTTTCCTGTGAATGGTCATGCAGTACAGCCCAGCACTGCTGTGGAAAGACAGCAGTGTAACTGTAGAGGCTTCATGCTGTTGCACGTATCCCTTGTGCAATGTCTGTCCCTTCATTAAAAAAAAAAGTAATAAGAATACAAGAAATGATTTCCATTTAGATACACTTTGGAAGCCAATGGTTGGGAATAGGTAGATGATCATTTTTTCATCTCTTGAAAATATTTTTATATCTGTATTTTTTTTTTTTTTTTCAGTTTTTGGCCGGGGCTGGGTTTGAACCCATCACTTGCAGCATATGGGGCTGTCACCCTACTCCTTTGAGCCACAGGCACTGCCCTTTTTATCTGTATTTGTGTGTAAAACCTCAGTGTTATTCTGAGACTTTATGGCCCCTTGGCTGTAATAATGAAGTACCACTGAGGGTTCTACCACACTCTTCCTCTAATCCTAGCACCTCTAATCGGGCAAGAGGAGGAACGTTCTGTTTCTCACGTTGATGCAAATCCTGATTTAGGATTTATGGTTTTGTCCTTTGCTGTGTTGAAATTTAGCAAAGAACTGGTAATTAACTTTTTAGAGTAACTACTTTTAGCCATGCATTTTATTGGATATCATATTTAATCACTTATCATCCCTCTGTTTTACATATGAAACTAATGAGCTGAGAGAGAAGTTTTCTAAAAATTTCCAGGCCATGTGGTTATTAAGAGGGTCAGCTGAGATTTTAACCCACCTTTTTTTTTGCCATCTACTATTTGTCCCTTTGTCTCATTAGTCTGGAGTAATGAAAGATTCCTGTTTGTTCATACCATTTAATATTACTCATATTTGACAGTTTTAGTTGTGTGAATATTTGAAAGTTCTTTTTGCTTCAGATAATTCTCAATTAATTATGTTTTTCTCTGCATTTCAAAACTATTACTGTAACTTCTGTGAATTAATTTGCTAATATTATAGAAATTAAATATCTTATTTTGCCTCTCTTCTTTCACATTACCTGAAGGCTGGGGGTAGAATCTTTCTGAGTTATTGATAAGTTCTTTTTTTTTTTTTTGAGACAGAGTCTTACTTTGTCCCCCTCCGTAGAGTACCATGGTGTTATAGCTCACTTGACTCTTGGGCTCAAGTGATTCTCTTGCCTCAGTCTCCCAAGCAGCTGGGACTACAGGAGCCTGCCACAATACCCGGCTGTTTTTAGAGAGGAGGTCTTGCTCTTACTCAGGCTGGTCTTGAATCCATAAGTTTAGGCAATCCACCCGCCTTGGCCTCCCAGAGTGCTAGGATTACAGTCATGAGCCATCTTGCCTGGCATCATTGATAAATTCTTGATTGGGGTTTAAGAGGTAGAAAACATTCAGTAAATTTAGAGTTTAATAAGTAGAAAACATTCGATAAATGTTTGTTAAGTGAATTAAAGGATGATATTACGAATTCATAAGATTTGAAGTTGAATATACTACTGTTGTTTAATCAGTCAAGTAATAAATTATGTACCTTTATGTGTGGTGTTAACCAATAAGAAAAAGGCTTCTACCTTGATTGATAGAAGTGCCAATAGAAAAGAACTTTTTTTTTTTTTGACAGAGTGTCACTCTGCTGCCCTTGCTAGAGTGCCTTGGCTTTAGCTTAGCTCATGGCAACCTCACACTCCTTGGTTCAAGTGATCTCCTGCCTCAGCCTTCCATGTAATGGGGACTATAAGTGCTTACCACAACACCCAGCTAATTTTTCTATTTTTAGTAGAGATGAGGTCTCACTCTTGTCAGGCTGGTCTTGAACTCCTGAGCTCCAGTGATCCTCCCACTTCAGCATCCTAGAGTGCTAGGGTTACAGGCATGAACCACCTTGCTGGATAAGAGAATGTTTTTCTTTGGTTCCATTGAGTGGGAATATAGAGAAAATACAATAAATGCAACTTGAATTGATTCCAAAGTAAGTTTTGTTTTTTTTTTTGCGGTAGCAGGGCTGGGTTTGAACCCCTCCAGCATATGGGGCCAGTGCCCTACTGCTTTGAGCCACAGGCGCCGCCCGATTTTTTTTTTTGCTCTGATATAAAATTTTAGGGAAATAAATATTAGGTAAATTAAAATGGACAACTTATGAAAATTTGTTTTATTTTAACCAGTTTTAAATATATTTAAATTGATGGAAAACAGTGGGTATTGTATAGACTAATTCTCAATGTAATTTTTGCTTCATGAAAAGCAGTGACTTTTAATGTACATGATTATACAACTACCAATGGCAAGAAAAGGGATTTCAAATTCCAGATGTGAACCCTGATATATATTGGCTTGAAATCATGCTGTTTTATTGTTTCAAATTATTACTTACATAATAGAAATTTTTCTGTTCATCTGCTACTAATTTTGTGATTTTAAGGTTTGTGGACCCTTTTCTTTCCTGGACTCTGCTTCCCTAACTTACCAACCCATGTGTAAGTGTTTGTACAGGTGCTGTAACCAGCTAATGCACTGACTCAGTAGAGTCTTTTCAGTAATATTTTGTACTTATTTTTGTTTGCTCATAATTATTCCCAAATGACATTATTTATAACATGTCCAGGAGAAACTTCCTTCTCCATTTTTGCACATGCCATTAGTAATATCCTCAGGATAAGGTTCTGTTATGACTCTGTTTGTATCTGGGCAAGTTGGTCTCCCTTTTGTTAGGCATAAGGGATTCATTCAGACTAAATTTGGCCTTCACTTGGCCTTTCCTTTTATTTTATTGAGCTGTTTTGTACAGTAATAGGAAATTTGGTAAATAGCCACAGCTCAAACCCTCATTTTCAAAACAGCGTATAATTCAGAGGTGGCTTAACTTAGATGTATGTGTTTGGGTTTCAGATACACTTGGGTTCTTTATCCCTCATCTGCCATCAGGTAGCCTTGGGTCTCTAACGTCTTTGAATCTCACTTTTCTTGCTGTGAAATTGTAATTCCTATGTTAAACTTATCTCATGGGGCTTTTTATGATCAGGGAAAAGAATATAGTTTGTGTAAAATGCTAAATATGCCCCTTGGAAGTTTGCTATTAATAATCAGCCTGTTTTTATGGAGTATCCTACATATTCGAATTCTAAAAGAGTTAGTGTACAGATTGAGGAAATAGAAAATGAAACTCTTTCTATGGGTAGGGGTCAAATATTAGTTTATTACCTTAAGCATCATTTACTTTATTTTTTTGTAGACTGGATTTTGCTCTGTTACCCTGGCTATAGTGCAGTGGCATCATAATAGTTCACTGCAACCTTAAACTCCTGGGCTCACGTGATCCTCTTAACTCAGCTTCCCATGTAAAGGGACTACAGGTGTGCACCAACATGTCTGGCTAATTTTTCTATTTTTTGTAGTGATGGAGTTTCATTCTTGCTCTGGGTGGTCTTGAACTCTTGACCTCAAATGATCCTCCTGCCTGGGCTTCCCAGAGTGCTGCTAGGATTTAAGGCCTGAGCCACTGTGTTTGGGCTAAGAATCACATTTTAAACAATATATTTCAACAAAATGTTTAAAAGCTTAAAAGCATGTTATAATTATTTTCCTTTAAATGGTTTAATCATTTTTACAAAGTATTTAAAGTGTAATAGGTCTCTTTTTTGAAAACAGGGTATTGGTCATTAACTGGCTTTAGATTGTTTTTTAAAATCTTACTCATTGTAACTTTTATCATTGAATTT
>NW_003852397.1:44304219-44305707 GCF_000181295.1 Otolemur garnettii | reverse complement strand
AAAAAAAAAAAAAAAAAAGACTGCCTCCTTATTCTCAGCTTGTTGTAGATAGCTGAGGTTATTAGATAGCTTAATTCTGTCTTAATGAAATCTTACTGTATCTTCTTGATACACTCACTGTTAGGCTTTTGAAACTTATTGTGCAGGGTATTTCAAGGCAGAAGAGCTTAGTGTTTGGCAGAGTGGGCATAAGATAGTGCTTAGTTACTCTGCTGAGCCATGATAATAAATTATCCTTTTATAAAGACTTACAATTTCATCTTAAATTTACCTTTTATGTATTTATTTTTGAAATCTGAAATAAGAATTACCATGTATTTTGCTAAAGTGATAGTCTGCATCCATAGTCTCTGTATGATTATATATACATGCACGTATTTGAATTATTCAGATCATCGGATCATTAGACAATTTAGGGATATTTAGGAATTTTCATATTAACTATGTAGTATTGAATTTAATGGGTTAAAATACTCAAGCTGGCTTGTAAAATTATATTTTACAAAAGCAATTTCTCAAAGAAGTAATTATAATAGGAATTTTTAGGTAATTTACCTTGTTTTAAAGAGATCATATACATACTAACTTCATTAAGTTGACTCCATTTTTGGAGACAGTGTTTTCTTATCTTCATTTTTAAGCTATTTCAAATCTTTTTTTAAGAAACAATTTTGGAGGTAAGATGTAAATAAATATTTTGTTGATTTAGAAATCAAAATAGTATTTTAACTTAGTGATCCCATAGCAAAGTATGGGCCCACAAGAATTTGAATTCATCTTGGAGATGTGATGATGTCAGATGGGAGGTAAGGTTGTAAAGGAAGTGGGAGGGAGGAATTTTAGATTAAATTTCATCATTTCAGATCACAGCTGAAACATGTGAATTACATGTTTTACATCATTCAGTTTTTCCATGTTGACTTACTTTGCTGTCATTTATTAATTGCGTTAACAGTGCATACTTTTAAAGGGTTAAGAAATGGATATTGGCGGATTAGCCACAAAGGATTGTTTTCTGCTTATAGCCAGTGCTTCCTTGGTTACAGTGGTGAACTTCAAAAAGGGGCAATTTGAGACTGTAATTCGACAGCAGTGAATTTCAGTTGATGGGTGGATTGCTGCTTCTCCCCACATCTACAATAAATATCTAATTAGAATATCTCAGTCTTGTTCACTGAGAAAATTTTATAGGAAGGCAAAATGATAACATTTTCAGCTTTTTTTCAAGCTGGCTCAAGAGGATGCCACATAAATTTGCACCGGAAGACAAATTTTTGTTGGGCCTGTGTGGTGTGGGTGTTTTAATGTCTTGAATTACTCTACTGTCATAGCTTTTGCTTTAGATTGTCATCTGACCGAAGTTAAATTGATGCATGGTTTATAGAATGCAGTCCTAGGATGTTTAATCAGAATTTCTTTTTTTTTTTTTTTTTTTTTTTTTTTTGAGACAGAGCAAGAAACCAGGTTACACTGATTGCATTTGTTAGG
>NW_003852397.1:44292980-44303449 GCF_000181295.1 Otolemur garnettii | reverse complement strand
GCCTACAGTCCTAGCTACTTGGGAGGCTGAGGTAGGAGAATCGCTTGAGCCCAAGAGTTTGAGGTTGCTGTGAGCTATGATGCCATGATAATTTACCAAAGGTGACAAAGTGTGACTCCTGCCTCAGAAAAAAGAACAAGTGATCCCATCAGTGTGGGCAAGGGACTTGAAGATAAACTTCTCAGAAGAAGACAGGCACACGGTCTACAGACATATGAAAAAATGCTCGTCATCCTTAATCATCAGAGAAATGCAAATCGAAACTACTTTGAGCTATCACCTAACTCCAGTAAGATTAGGCCACATCACAAAATCCCAAAACCAGACATGTTGGTGTGGAGGTGGAGAAAAGGGAACACTTTTACATTGCTGGTGGGAATGCAAACTAATACATTACTTTTGGAAAGATGTTTGTAGAACATGTAGAGATCTAAAAATAGACCTGACATTGGATCCTACAATTCCTCTACTGGGTATATATCCAGAAGATGAAAAATCATAATATAACAAAGATATTTGTACCAGAATGTTTATTGCAGCCCAATTCATGATTGGTAAGTCATGGAACAAGCCCAAGTGCCCAGTTGACCCACGAATAGATTAATAAATTGTGGTGTATGTACACCATGGAATATTATGCAGCCTTAAAAGAGATGGAGACTTTACCTCTTACATGTTTACATGGATGGAGCTAGAACGTATTCTTCTTAGAGTATCTCAAGAATGGAAGAAAAAGTATCCAATGTACTGAGCCCTACTATGAAACCAATTTATAGATTTCTTATGAAAGCTATAACCCAATTATAGCCCAAGAAGAAGTGGAAAGAGGAGAGGGAGGGGTGGAGGAGGATGGGTGGAGAGAGGGTGATTGATGGGACCACACCTACAGTACATCTTACAAGGGTACATGTGAAATTTACTAGGTGTAGAATATAAATGTCTTAACACAATAACTAAGAAAATGCCACGAAGGCTATGTTAACCAGTTTGATGAAAATGTTTCAAGTTGTATATAAACCCAGCACACTGTACCCCATGATTGCATTAATGTACATAGCTATGATTTAATAAAAAAAGTAGTTATTGTTAAATAAAATTTATGAAGGATGCACCCCAAATATTCACTTTCTGAATCCCTTCCTCACAGGAAGGATTCTTTTCCAAACTGCATATTGTGACTTATTACAGTAGTGATTTGCAAAAATAATTGAGTGAGTTATGACAAGCATTAGGAAAGAAAGGAACATAATAGAAAATGAAAGAATACATTACAGATAAATAGTGAGGACTCATTGTTTTGTGCAGCTTTGTTTTATACATTCATATAGGACATGTAAACAGATGGGTGTACTGGTTTGTGACATAGATTATTTTGTTTTAGCGGTTTGCTATTTAAAAATAAGTTGGAAGCTATTGCTGTAGATTAACATTTGATTATATTCTTTTGGGAGTAATACCTGCTTTTTCATTAAAATTTTAACATATTCAGTAAGTGTTTAGATTGGAGTACTTATTGCACTTATAAATTAATGCTACATGAAAAAGTTTTTATATTGGAGAATTTAATTCATATTTCATTAACTTTAATAAGTTGAGTTGTAATGAGAAGGAAGAACTGCCAACGGATTATCCTCTGTTCAATTTCAAACTCATCAACTGCTTACCCTTTTAGGCTTGTGGGCAAAAAATATTTTAATATCTATAATTAGTAACACTTTGTTTAATCAGTTTGTCTCAAATATCTGAAATATAAATCTTTTTTTTTTTTTTCGAGACGGAATTTCATTCTGTCGCCCTGCATAGAGTGCTGTGGCATCATAGCTCAGAGCAACCTTAAAGTCCTGGGCTCAAGAGATCCTCTTGCTTCAGCCTCCTTCGGCTTTAGTTGGGACTTACAGGTACCTGCCATAACCCCCAGCTAATTTTTCTCTTTTTAGTATAAATGGGGTCTTGCTCTTGCTCAGGCTGGTCTGGAACTCCTAAACTCAAGCAGTCTACCTGCCTTGGCTTCTCAGAGTGCTAGGACTGTAGGTGTGAGCCACTGAGCCTGGCCCATTTTCATATATCTATATCTATATCTATATCCATATATATATTTTTTGCAGTTTATGGCCGGGGCTGGGTTTGAACCTACCACCTCTGGTGTATGGGGCTGGTGCCCTACTCCTTAGAGCCACAGGTGCCGCCCCCATCCATTTTCACATTTTTAATGGGGTGTTCATTTAGAAAGGACTGACATGGCTAACTTTATACAGAAAAGTCCTACCTTTAATGCTAAAGCAATTGAACTAGTACTCTATGAGTGTATCTTAGCTGCTTTGAGATTTTACTAGAAGCAGGATGAGACACGTGAAATGCTTAATTAGACTGAACTTTAGTTCTTTGTTTTATGTGTGTGCAAATGCATGGTTAAAAGCAGGCTGAAAAGAAGACAGGTATTATTTATTTTATAGACTCATCCTTAGAGCCTGAGGTTTTTGTGGAGAGTGACCCGAAAGACATTCTTTTTGGTGCAATAGTTTTTTGATGGAGGAAGGAATGAATCTGATTCTATTTGATAAACTGTAATTTTAAAATTATGTATCGGAAAGGGAAAAAGCAGAATATGTTTCTATATGATTGCAGTTTTTTCTTTTTGTGTATCTTAATGGAAGCAAATTTAATATTAGATACTCCTGTGGATATTGAAAGAGATCAGAAGTTGAGACTGAGTGTCTCTTAGGGGTGGATAGGTAGGACTTAGGGGTGGAATAAGGGCTAAATAGATTATTTTATTGTATTTTAGTTTTCGAAGTTTTTACAAAGAACATACATTATTTTTGTAATAACAGATTGTAGAATGATGTTTTCTAAAGGAATTAAATTATTTTGCAGAGATTGGACAAAATGGTTGGTTTTTTCTAAGTGTATCAACTGGATCTTCATCTTAAGACCTCAGCAATGGCTAATATGGACCTGTGTGTTTGTTTATAATTGTAAAGAGGTTGAGTAAAAATTATATAATTGAAGTTCAGGCTCTTGAAGGATTTAATTGTTTTTAAGTATTGTTGTTATCTTACCAGAAGTCTTCTAAATTACGGCATTCTAGAAATGTGTCCTTTTCAGAGGTTTTCCAGCTTAATTAGTATATTAGAACTTTTGATGACCATTAGAAAAGTTTTCAGTGGAACTGCTATAAGACTTTATGCATCTTCCTGTTTTACATTTTATCTTTCTTCCTTGTTCCCTATTAATGTTCCCAGTCTAGATCATATATTAAAAACGTTGACACCTGGTTAGGCTTGGTAGCTTATGCCTGTAGTCCTGGCACTTTGGGAGGCTGAACTGGGAGGATCACCTGAGGCCAGGAGTTGGAGACCAGCTTGAGCAACACAGTGCGATGGAAAATAGAAGGATTTAACCAGGCATGCTGGCATGCACCTGTAGTTCCAGCTACTTGGGAGGTTGAGGCATTCTGCCAGTACACTCTAGCTGGGTGACGGGAGTGAGACCCTGTCTTTAAAAAAAAAAGTTGTTACTTGACTCAAACTCTTTCCCTAGGTTTCTCAGACTATCACCTGTCATCATCTTAGGTTATTTGAGAGTACTTGCGGGTCACCCACCTACCATTCCATTCTTGTAGTTCATTTCAGTTTCTCATTTACTGGGGTCCATTCTATACTACCATGGTCTTATCTCCTGGAGCACCTTTACATCTGAATTCTTAAATTTAGATGGTCAAGTCTCACCACATTCTTCTTTAACCATCTAACCTCAACTTAGTTACTCTCTTAATTCTTATTCCTGGAACTTTGAGGATATCCAGTCTGCTTCTGTTATTATGTTTTATTTTTTGTCCACTGCTTTAACTTCCTTCCCTAGCCAGGTTTGTATCTTTAACCTCTATTTTGTTGTTTGAGGTCATTCATCGTTGTGTCTGTCTGTGTTAAATATAGTAGCAAATCCCAATCCTTGATATTTCGTTTTTTGTTGGTCTACTGAAAACCACCGGATAAATTAGGTCACTATAGCCTCATTGATGGGTACATAAATTCACATTTCCATCTGGTTCCTTAAGAGAAACATGGACATACTCCTATGCCTTTCATATTTCTCCTGTTCTCAGTGGGCCCATTAAAAATGTTTGCTTCATTCTTCATATTGTATCCCTTCACTGCTAATTCTGGCAAATATTATGTTTACTTCAGAGTTAGTAGAAGCTTGTTGTCCTGCTATTTCTGGGTGGATAGTTCAACTCAAACTTAACATGTCTTTTGTTTGTTTTTTAGAGACAGAGTCTGATTTTTGTCACCCTCTGTAGAGTGCTATGATGTCACAGCTCACAGCAACCTCCAGCTCTTGGGCTTAGGTAATTCTCTTGCTTCAGCCTCCTGAATAGCTGGGACTACAGGTGCCCACCACAATGCCTGGCTATTTTTTGTTGCAGTTTGGCTGGGGCTGAGTTCGAACCTGCCACTCTCAGTATATGGGGCTGGTGCCCTATTCACTGAGCCACAGGTGCTGCCCAAACTTAACATGTCTTAGACGGAATTTATTCAATCTTGTTTCTGAATTTCTTACCTCATCGAATAGAACTACTGTCCATTTGGTTGTTCAATAGTTGAAAGATATTATTCTTGACTTTTGTCTCTTTATTCAAATGCCAATTCCAGTGGATTCAGCATCCTGTCTCTTCATTTGGACTATTTCTCTTGTTAGTTCCTTTAACCATCATAGTTCAGGCCTCTATCTTCATTTTCTTGGAATAATGCAGTAACTTTCTAGTTGGCTTCCAGCTCCCACACATAATATTCTACAGTGTTTCTTTGCAGAGGGATGTTTGTACAACACAGATAATCCCATGTTCAAAGCCCATTGCTGTCAGGTTGAAGCCCTGAGAAGTCTCTTCCTTTTCCCCCTCTCCATCTTTTTCTCTTGTTGCTGCTCTCCGCACCTGTTGATACATTTCAGATATACTCAGTTGCTTTTACTTCCTTGAACACACTGGACTCTTTTTTTCATCTTGAGGTCTTGGTACATTATAGCCCCACTTCTAACACAGTGCTTGGAACATGTAGGCAGTTGGTAAATGTCTGCTGGATGATTGAGTGAATAAGGTAACAAATGCGGGTGTCTTGCACCAAAAGGATAGTTTAAAAAGTTTCCGAAATATACATATGAGCATCCAAATGCTTCAGGTAGTGATAAATTACACTTAATCTTTTATTCGAAGGGTTAGTTGACAATGTATGGGCAGCATGGATATTTAGAGTAATGCACGTTATATTTTTAGTAAGATGCAAATTTGAATGAAAGGATTAGAAATCCATTTACATTGAAGAAACCTGTGATATAAAAGTTGATGCAAAATCTCCTTAGATTCAGGTTCAAGTGATTTCACGGTGGCATTCTTTTTTTTGTTGAGACAGAGCCTCAAGCTGTCCCCCTGGGTAGAGTGCCGTGGCATTACAGCTCACAGCAACCTCCAACTCCTGGGCTCAAGCGAGTCTCCTGCCTCCGCCTCCCAAGTAGCTGGGACCACAGGCGCCTGCCACAACGCCCGGCTATTTTTTGGTTGCAGCGTCATTGTTGTTTGGTGGGCCCGGGCTGGGGATTCGAACCTGCCACCTTAGGTGTACGTGGCTGGCGCCTTAGCCGGTTGAGCTACAGGCGCCGAGCCTCACGGTGGCATTCTTGATTGGTTACCCTGTCTTCTCCCAGAATTCCTGAGTAGGTGAGTTGAATGAATATGAAACCATTACCATTGGAAGGGCAAGAGACAGTATGTGTCCTGTCTGTGATAAGACCAATGTGTTCTTTTTTTTCTTTTCCAGATACTAAAGTTTTTCAAATTGAAGCAAATAAAAGCTGTATGTGACTTACTTCAGACATTTTTTATTTTTAAGACAGAGTCTCATTCTGTTTCCCTCAGTAGAGTACTGTAGCGTCATAGCTCACAGCAACCTCAAACTCTTAGGCTCAAGTGATTCTCTTGCCTCACCTTCCTCAATAGTTTGGACTATAGGTATCTGCCACAATGCCCAGCTATTTTTAGAGAGGGGGTCTCACTCTTGCTCAGGCTAGTCTCGAACTCCTGAGCTCAGGCAGTCTACCCACCTTCCAGAGTGCTAGGATTACAGGTGTGAGCCACCATTCCTGCACTTCAGACATATCTTGCATGGAATATTGTTTTTGTTATCACATACAGGTGTCACCAAGAATTTGTTGTATGCTCACAGAATTAATATAATCCTATGTAAAGAAAATTATGTGTTCAAGGAGCCTGAAGCAAGTTGGGAGATGGAGGTGAATATGTACAGCATAAATTCTGTTTCACTTGTATACACAATGTGAAAGTTAACATAATGTGATCAATAAAAATTTTAATAGAATCCTTATTTGTGCCAGGAACTTTCTTAAGCTAAGCTTGTTACATGCAAATATCTTGTTTAATTTTTTTAGCCTTTTAGTTGTAAATACTGTTCTTTTTTTTTAGAGACAGAGTCTCACTTTGTCACCTCTGGTAGAGTACTATGGCATCACAGCTCACAGCAACCTCCAGCTCTTGGGCTTAGATGATTCTCTTGCCTCAGCCTCCTGAGTACCTGGGACTACAGGCGCCTACCACAACGCCTGGCTATTTTTTTGTTGCAGTTTGGCCGGGGCCAGGTTTGAACCCAACACCCTTGGTATATGGGCCTGGCGCCCTACTCGCTGAGCCACAGGAGCCACCCTGTAAATACTTTTATTATCCTTGTTCTACAGATGAGGAAACTGAGATGCAGCGATTAAGTGATCTATCTAGCTAGTGAGTGGAAGAGCCAAGATTTCAATTCAGGCTGTCTACCTCTCGAACCTATACTATGAATTCTTTATTATTAATTTTTTTAAATAAGTTATGGTTTTAAGATATAGTTGCTGTGTTCCCCAGGCTAGAGTGCAGTCGCTATAAACAGGCTAGATCTTAGCAGACTGCAGCCTTGAATTCGTGGCTTCTAGCCATCTTTCCACCTCATGAGTAGCTGGGACTACAGGTGTGCACCACTACATGTGGCTTCAAACCTCTGTTATTTTATGTTTAGCCAAAAATAAACTAATTGACAAATTGTATTATGTACTTATGTTTTTCAGTATCTAGTCTATTTTTACACTAACATAATTTGTGGCAGTAATTTCCTGCATTACTTGCTGTTTCCCAAATACAAGTAGTATATATTATCTTAATTGCTTAATAAGGATTTCTGCAATGTTGCATTATTTAAACTTAATTTTGCTTTTTAAATTCTACTTCAGTTTTTAGTAGAAATAGCTACCCATTTTAAGGTTGCTGTGTATTTGCCAAGTTCAGATATCCATTCCTGCATTCGCTTTACGTCTTTTGAGGATTTTATGAAACCCCACATTTATGGTAGTTTTCTCTCTTATTCTTTGTCCTTGCCAGTTTATCCTTTTTAAAGTTAACGTTACTAGCATCTTAGTGAATATCGGGAGGGAGAAAAGATGAATCTACATCTACATCTTTAATCTGTCCTGGTTAACTTGATGATCTCCAGAGTAGTTTTCTTTATTCCCTTTGCCCTCTGTAAGCATGAAATAAATTGTTATTATAAGGAGGCTTCTCTATTTTTATTCATATAAAAAATGTATCTCTTATTAGAGGACAAATTATGCAAAATATTGGGAATATGTTTGGGATTCTCTCAACTTGAGAGAATGCCAGATAAAATGTGACCATAGTGTATGTTTAAATTGAATTAGTTTAATAAAAGTAGGTGAAGTTTTAGATCATATTCTATTGACTGTGAGGATAATTGCCCTGTGTAGTAATTGTGATTCTAGTATAGGTGATTTGAAAATAAATGTGATTGCGAATCCTTAAAAAAAACTAGTATCAAAGAATAAATGGCAACAGCCATTTGTTGTAATTGGAAAGACTTACCAGTTTACCTGCATAACAATTAAATGTGTCAATATTTTAATCCAAATTTAAAAATTGTTACTGTTTCAGAATTTTCACTTTTTACGTCAGTAAGTAAAAACATCTAGGAAATTGTGTGAATGTTCTAGGTAGTTCTAGGCAGGCTTCTTTGCTTGTCTGGAGTTAGAAATTTATTTAAACTTACTATATTTAGAAAGAACTTCTGTAAGTTTATAGAGTTCTCTGGAATCCAGGAAACTCAATAAAAGCTTAGAAAGAGGAAAAATAAACACAGGCTCAGAACAGCTATTTCTGATCTTCATCTTTCTCGTTCATGTCCAGTGCGTGCGGATTTCTCAGATTCTCTTGCAGACACTCTTGTATCTGCAGCTGCTTCAGTTTCCTCTAGTTTCTTTCTGTCAAGCTGGTGGAGAGTCTCTAGTCTGGGTCCTTGTATGTAAGTTAGGACTATGACTTTTAATTAAGCCTACTAACCATGTAATTGGTGGAATGCAGACAGGGGTGTTGCTAGTGTATTTGCTTGGTTTGGATGATTTAATGTTGAAGTGCTCTCATTTTGACAGCTGCTTTGAAATGTGAACTTTTAAAAGAGTAAGGCCTGAAGACTTGTTTTGTAATGTTTTTTTTTTTTTTTTTTTTTTTTTTTTTGAGACAGAGCCTCAAGCTGTCCCCCTGGGTAGAGTGCCGTGGCATTACAGCTCACAGCAACCTCCAACTCCTGGGCTCAAGCGAGTCTCTTGCCTCCGCCTCCCAAGTAGCTGGGACCACAGGCGCCCGCCACAACGCCCGGCTATTTTTTGGTTGCAGCCGTCATTGTTGTTTGGCGGGTCCGGGCTGGGGATTCGAACCCGCCACCTTAGGTGTACATGGCTGGCGCCTTAGCCGGTTGAGCTATAGGAGCCGAGCCGTTTTGTAATGTTTTAACAGTGTATATGTATAAAAAGATGTCTAGCCAACCTTTATTTGTCTAAGTGTTTTATTAAAACTGTAATAGGAGTATTTTACAGAGTAAAATTATCCTTATGACATCATTAAGATGCCTATTCACTGACAGGTAGCCTTCGGTGGAACTCTTCAATGCAAGTTCAAGATGCATTTCTGCCTGTTGAGTTCTGTTTTTATAAAGGAATGAAGATTGAGTTTGTTTGCCTTTTTGCATGTTGATGGTGACTTTGAGGAAGAACCTGGAAGATTTCTTTTTTCGTCATAAGCTCTTAAAAATACTTAGAAAACATTAGTTATTTTTAAAGCTGCCGTTTTCTTCCCTTTTTTTTTGAGACAGAGAGTCACTTTGTCCCCCTGGTAGAGTGCTTTGGTATCATAGCTCACAGCAATCTCAGACTCTTGTGTTCAATCGATTCTCTTGTCTCAGCCTCCCAAGTAGCTGGGACTACAGGTGCCTGCTGCAGCCACTTGCTGTTTTTAGAGACCAGTCTCCCTCTAGCTCAGGCTGGTCTAAAACTCATGAGCTCAGGCAATCCACCTGCCTCGGCCTCCTAGGGTGCTGGGATTACAGACGTGAGCCACCACGCCCAACTTTGAAGCTGCATTCTTCTATGGGTATGTGTCTGATGGTGGGGTAGGGGTAGTTTTTGCCCTTCAGGGGACATTTAGAAGTGTCTGGAGACTTGTTTATCACAGCTGAGGGGGGGAATATGTGTGCTACTGAACATCCTGTAATGCATAGGACAGCACCCAGCAGCAAAGTGTCCAGTGAAAAATGTGCAGTCTGAGGTTGAGAAACCTTTTTCTGAAGAATCACAGTGTAAAAATCTTAAAAGTTTCAAAATAGCGAGGACTTTAAGTTTTTGGAATTTGAAATGTGACCTCTCATAGGTTTTGAATGCCATAGAAGATGTGAGAGAAAACATTTTTATGCTAAAACCCTTAAATATATCTGAGTTTACTATATCAAATTATATTTTAGCTTTTTTTGTTATTTGTTTAAGAAAATACATTTATCTATTTATTGGAGACAGAGTCTTTGTTGCCCTTGGTAGAATGCTGTGGCGTCACAGCTCACAGCAACCTTAAACTCATGGGCTCAAGTGGTCCTCTCGCCGTAGCCTCCCAAGTACCTGGGAATACAGGCATCTGCCACAATGCTCGGCTATTTTTAGAGATAAAGTCTCAGTTTTGCTCAGGCTCCTCTCAAACCCGTGAGCTCAGGCAATCCACTTGCCTCAGCCATATTAACTTTGATAATTATATATTGAGATTAATTCCAATTATAGCTTAATTTTTACCAGATTTTTAAAAATTACTTAGATAAAATTTTCTAGATGACTGTAACCCAGCGTGAGACCTACATGTTTGTAATTAAAATTTATGAATGTGTATCTAAATTAATGTTTTCTCAATGCAAATATAAATTGAATTATGTCTTCGTTGTTCCTAGCATTTAAGTGTGTAACATTATTAAGACAAAAAGAGGCAAGGTGGTTCCCACCTGTAATCCCAGCACTTTGGGAGGCTGAGCTAGGTGGGTCGTTTGAGACTAGGAGTTGGAGACTAGTCTGGGCAACATAGGGAGACCACGTTTTTTTTTTTT
>NW_003852397.1:44290955-44291985 GCF_000181295.1 Otolemur garnettii | reverse complement strand
TTTTGTCTTCTTAATATTTATGTTTTTCTGAATGAAATTAAATTTACAGGTTTCTTAAAACAACTTCTAGAGAAGTTTATTCAAACTGAACTTTTTTTTGCCTGGAGCAGGCATTTAGATTAAGTACAGCATGAGAAAAATTTGGTGTTTCTAATCATAACCACTAGATGGTGATCTTATACATCGGCAAAGCCTAAATTTTAGTGGCTGTGAAAACTGAAGTGGTTGCCCAAATTAAGCAGTGTTAACTCAGCAGTGATATTTAGCCTTGTGAAAGGTGTGGACTGGCTATGCTGCTAACTGAAATATATGTCTTAAAATGAGACAGATTACCATTTGCTTTACGGGTTTTTTCTTCCTCTTTTCTTGGTTATTTGCCTCAAATTTATCTGTGGAAATACAATATTGTAAAATCTCCATGTTTGTTATAATATTGATGATGATTTATTGTGCTGTTTTGCTTCTTATGGGAATAACTTGCTAGTAGATTTAAAGTATTGCAAAATAATTAAGTGAACATTTTTGTGATTGAGTAACTTACGTATTACTTCTAATTCCCTAAGTAAGGCATATGAGCAAATAAAATTATATGTAGTTTAATTTAGGGGAAGGTATGTGGCCTAGTGGGATAAGCCCAGTCTTTGCAATCAGACAGCTCTGGATTTGAATAATGATCTGCTATGTCACCTTAAGGAGTTTTTATGAGAATAACAAATAATGTTTATAAGTGGCCCAAAGTGCATTGTCCCTGAGGTGCAGGACATTATTTTAAAATCTGTGCTCTCTAAGCTTAAATTTTGCTAGGGGCCCTAGCAAAATTATTTAACTTTTCTGAGTCTCATTTTCTTCTTTCATGTATTCAGCAGAGTAGTACCTGCTTCTAGAATTATTTATTGTAAGAATATATAAAAAGCACACAGCAGTTTTAATAAACAGCATCTGTTATTCTTATCTTTTGATATCATAAAAGCTAGTAATAACCACAATGTGCAGAAAGAAAGAAAACTAACTTCTTTTTTTTTTTTTTTTT
>NW_003852397.1:44280637-44290161 GCF_000181295.1 Otolemur garnettii | reverse complement strand
GGGCCCGGGCTGGATTCGAACCTGCCACCTCAGGTGTATGTGGCTGGCACCTTAGCCACTTGAGCCACAGGTGCCGAGCCGCCAGGCTATTTTTTGTTGCAGTTTGGCTGGGGCGGGTTTGAACCCGCCACCCTCGGTATATGGGGCTGGCGCCCTACGCACTGAGCCACAGACACCACCCTTTACCCTTCCTTTATTAAAGAACATCATTCTTCTCAAACTTTTATTTCTAGAGAGTTGGGAAATTATAAAGTAAACATTTTAAATTAAATAATGTATATCTTCTCATAATTAAAATTGTACACTTAATATACCCCCTTCTTTTTCTCAAGTACAGAGAAACCAGTCTTCTGCTTTTGTCAGCAGCATCTGTTCCATCTTTAGCAATTACATCCCCCTACTGTGTCCTGTAGTGAATCAGTAACTTCCCGTCTGTAAAGGAACTTAAATGGGTGCCACATAGTCATTCTGAATCACTTGAATTCTTGAACAGTTCTCCGTCCAGCTTGAAATTTCTGGATCTCACCCCCCCCCCCTTAAGCTGGTTGAAATTCATAATTAGAGAGTTCTAAGTGGTTTTGTTTTTTTCCCCTGAATTTGATTAAAAAAAAATCAGTTAATGTGATTATATAATTTTGTAACTGTAAAGCTGAAAAACGTTATTGCCTTTTCACTGTGCCTGTCAATTCAGTTTTAGAAAATGAGAATGCGTTTACAAAAATTTTGAACCATCTTCTGTAGGGGGTGGCTTTGTAAAATGCTTATTCAAAAATGTTAATTACTTTGTTATCAAAGTTGTATCAAGTGAAAATAAGAATTGTCAATTAGAATAATTGACTAAAATATCACTAATATTTCACCTTTAATGACTTGCTGATTATTTTTGTTATTAAAGATTATTTTGAATTAATAGGTCTTTGATATCTAGAGAAACATGATCTTCGTTGAAACAACCCATGTATCCTCTAGTTTGTCTATGTTTGTATAAACATTCTTACAAATAAGTTTTATCCATTTTAAAACTTGAAAATGTAGGCTGGGCGCCTGTAGCTCAAGTGGCTAAGGCGCCAGCCACATACACCTAAGGTGGCAGGTTCGAATCCAGCCCAGGCCTGCCAAACAACAATGACTTCTGCAACCAAAAAATAGCCAGGTGTTGTGGCGGGCACCTGTGGTCCCAGCTACTTGGGAGGCTGAGGCAGGAGACTCGCTTAAGCCCAGGAGTTGGAGGTTGCTGTGAGCTGTGATGCTACAGCACTCTATCCAGGGGGACAGCTTGAGGCTCTTGTCTCAAAAAAAAAAAAACTTGAAAATGTGATCATATTAAATATGTAACTATAACTTGCCTTTTTTCTGGATATTGACATCTTATTGGGTAGAAATTGGTAGTTCTTTCTCATTGCTTACAATATCTTTATAATGCATGTATTCCATGATAATTGCTGTATTCCCCTGTTTATTTGCGTTCCTGTTATTATTATTATTTTCGCCAGTTTGAGCAGTAAATATTCTTTTTTTTCCTTTTTATTTTCTAGATAGAGGCCCACTACATTGCCCTTGGTAGTGTGCTGTGGCGTCATAGCTCACAGCAACCTCAGACTCCTGGGCTCAAGTGATCATTTTGCCTCAGCCTCCCAAGCAGCTGGGACCACAGGGGTCTGCCACAAGGCCCAGCTGTTTTTTGTTGCAGTTGTCATTGCTGTTCAAACCTGCCAATCTTGGCTCGGCGCCTGTGGCTCAAGTGGCTAAGGCGCCAGCCACATACACCTAAGGTGGCAGGTTTGAATCCAGCCTGGCCCACCAAACAACAATGATGGCTGCAACCAAAAAATAGCCGAGCGTTGTGGTAGGCACCTGTAGTCCCAGCTACTTGGGAGGCTGAGGCAGGAGACTCGCTTGAGCCCAGGAATTGGAGGTTGCTGTGAGTTGTGATCCCACGGCACTCTACCCGGGGGACAGCTTGAGGCTCTGTCTCAAAAACAAAAAAACAAAAAAACCTGCCAATCTTGGTGCATGCAGCTAGCACCACAACCACTGTGCTACAAGCACCGAGCCTGAATATTCTTGACTTTATATTTTGCTGTTTTAATTTCTGTGGAAATACTCAGAAATGATATTGCTGCACCAAAAGCTGCTGAAAAAAATTATAAATGAATTCCTACTAGCTGACTGTCCAAAAAATTTTCAGCAATTTATATTCCCAGTAGGAAGTGTGTGAGACTATGTGTCTCCCTACTTTTACTAGCTTGAAATGTGAATTAAATTATTATTATTTTTTTTCCTAATCAAATAAGTCTTAAATGCTACTTGTTGCTGAGCCACTTTTGAGAGTTTCCATTTGGTTATTGGCCATTTGTATTTTCCTCTTAAGGGAATCACTTGGTTCATATTCTTTGTCTGTTTTTCTATTCCTTTTCTTTCCTTTTAATAAATCAAGAAATTCCTTGTATATTAGAAGTATTTAATACCATGTTTATTATGCTGCATATATTTCCTCATATTCTATATTGTCTCTTTGTTTATGGTGCTCTTTGCTTTTGAGAAATGTTTAATTTTCATATAAAAAACTGTATCAGTCTTTTTCTGTATGGTTTCTAATCTAAATTTTTAAAATTTATGATACAGGCATGATATAATATAAAATCCTATTATAAAAAAATCTTAGAATTTTTATCTGTGGTTTAAGGTAATTTATATTTCATCAAGTTTGAGAGTCAAACGAGCCTTTTCATTGAATAAATAGATTACCTTCCTCTGCTCTGTGCTTAGCCTCCTTCTTGATGCCGTTTTAACTGTTTCTGTGTTGGTGCCCTAGTGTTTTGCACACTATAGTTTTGTGATGTATTTGGTGTATTTGTTAAAGTGGCTCCTTACTTTTCTTTCTTTTTTTCTTTTTCCTCTCCTTGATTTTATTGGGAATTCTAGTTCTAAGTCATTTGCCCCAGTTTTTTAAAAAAAGTAACTCTTCAGGATTCTAATTTATTTTATAATTTTTATGTTAAGTTTTAAATTTCATCATCATTATTATTTTGTATATTTGAAATCTACCCACCTAGGACAGTAGGCTCTCTATGTATTTAGTTTCCTTTAATAAAATGTTATAGTTTCTTTTAGATTAAATTTATTCCTATGTGATTTATCCTTTTGCCCTTATAATATAGGGTTTTCCCCCACTTCCATATGTAGTTTATTACTGATTAGTTTTTAAAAGGGTATTGGTTTTTATTTATCTTGTAACTGGCTGCCTTAAAATGTTTTTATTTGTACTAAATGCTTGAATCTGTCATATTCTAGATATATGGTTATATCATTTGCAAATAAGAATAATTTGATTTTTGTTCTATTGCCTTTATTATATTAGGTCTAGCATACAAACTGACAGATTATCCCACAGAGTGGATTTTTATAGCTCCTGTGAGAAGTGGAATTTTATTATTTTGTACTTTATTATGTCTGCTGTTATCTCATCAATGAATGTGTCAGTTTTAGTCAGGCTCATTTTATTTTTTTAATACTTAATTCATGTTGGAAAGGTCTACTGAAGGTTGTGCAGGAATAATAAAAGACATGAGCAACAGCACTAGGTTATTAAAGACCATGGTGCAGCACCTCAGAGAACTTACCCATCCAAAATACACATCAAATAAAAGAAAATGGTTTTTGAACATGAAAAGATTTCCTTAGTTACCTACATAGTCATTGGGAAGCAGATTTATCAAGCCCTTCTACATGAAAATAAAGAAGGAAATTATTAGTCTACCATCACATAGACAAATATTCGAAAGAATCTCTTGAGCAGTAGGTGCTTGGGAACATAGTTTTTGATGGTCCAATCATAATTCTTGGCTCTCATAGTACAGGATTTAAGAAATCCTACTTCAAGTGCTTTATATGGTTTTAAATTTTTAGAACTAACCAGACATCATTATGAATATTGAATAGAATGTAAATACAACCAGTCTTGACATGAAAATAAAAATATAACCAAAATTGAGACATGGAAGAGATTGTAAGTGAAATGGTGTGGGTGTGAGAGAGAAAATTCTTAGTTTTCTTTTTGTGGGATAGACAGATATGTCTGAAATTGGTTAGCCAAGACATAAAATACATTATTTAAAATTATAATGGCAACTCTAGTCACCAAAAATGATTAAAAAAAAGAAACAGAAGGTGGTGAAATCTGGCTTAATGAAAATGTGAATAATGGGAATGCTTATTTGGGGGTATTTCTTTGTATGACTTAAAGTTTTCTAGTATTAAAAAGTTAATTTAAGAACTACTTTAAAATATTGTTTAACAGAAAACAAGTTATATATAAAATGATAATTGTGTAATATATGCGATCTTTTTTATGATTCTGTATATACTTCTGTTTGCTTAAAAACTTTGGAGAAAAGGTTGTAAATGGGATGGAGAGACCAAGGGGATAAATGAAACTGTGTGTATTGGCTATTAAATAAAATTAACCTAAAACATTCTTTAGAGAGTCAAATAAAAGCCTGTTGATTAAAATTCCTGAGTTTGTATTAGTATATTTTAATTTTTTCAAAGAAAGTAGTAAATGAAAACTTACTTTACCTTTCCATTTAACCTGAAAAGCTTGACTTTTTCCCCCCAGTATTTTAATTTTCTAGTGGGCAATTTATAACTTTTATTTAAATATTAGTTTAGTAGTATAGTGGCCATGATAGTATGATGATAGAAAATGTATCTTTTTTATTTCCATGAATAACATTTTATTTTGCAGTTTGGGAAATTTAAAAGTTTGTAGTATACTTAATTTCTTCTTAATTCTTTCCCTCTGGTCACATAACGTTTTCCTCCACGCTTCCCAACAAAGTCCCTGTCTATGCCCATGGCTTTTATAATCCAGTGGGGGATGAGGGAATGGGAAAGACATGTGCCCAACTAGGTCAAGCTCTTAAACTGATAGGGAAGGCCGAGAGTTTCCACAGAAAGTAAATTTCAAGAGCTCACTGTAGAAATTGTTATTGAGTTTGACTGCAGGTGTTCTTCATTCTGGGCCATTCATCAACATAATCTTATTCTTATATTTGTTTCTTCAGATTTATTATGTATCATATGTATGTCATAGAGTGAGGATTTCAAAAATATTAATTACGCATAATTCATATTATAATTGTTGATGTTATTGGGGTTTGTAATTCTTGCAGAAGCTTAATAAACTTTAGAAACTTTAGTTATATTTAAAGTATGTGGCATATCTGTTACCTGGTGCCTACAATCTTTTTATAGAGCTGTAAAAGATTAAAATAAAGCATTTTTTCTGTTTGACATATTAAAGTTCTTACTTTGTTATTTGTTTAATGTATACCATTAGTGAGTTATATAGGATTAATTGATAATGAGACTTCAGTTGAGGGATATAGGTATTTCTATAGAAAATATCATTCACTTGCTCTGTTAAAATGAAAAATTTAATGATAGCAGGAAGCAAATCATATGTATCTAAAGAGCATATTTTTAATTTAGATTGTGTTCTATATGAATTTGGTAATCAAATTGATTTTATTTATTCATGTTCAATTGGGATTTTGTTTTAAACCGACTGTATTTGGACTTTTTTTTTCTCTTAAATTTTATTACATAGTTGCAGTGAAAAGCATGAACTGAGAAACACTAGGTTTAAATTCTAAACCTACTTTGGCTCGGTGCCCGTAGCACAGTGGTTACGGCGCCAGCTGGTGGGTTCGAACCCAGCCCGGGCTAGCTAAACAACAATGACAGCTGCAACAAAAAATAGTTGGACGTTATGGCTGGTACCTATAGTCCCAGCTACTTGGAAGGCTGAGGCAAGAGAATCGCTTTAGCCCAAGAGTTTGAGGTTGCTGTGAGCTGTGACGCAACAGTGCTCTACTGAGGGCAACAAAGTGAGATTCTGTCTCAGAAAAAAAAAAAATTTCTAAACCCACTTCTTACTAATTCCAGGGCTGTGATAAGTTAACTTCTCTGAGCTTTAGTCGGAGTTGAGAAGATTAAAAGTACTATGTATTATAGTATTTATGATGGGTTTTAGCATAGTTTTGGCACATGGTAGATGCTTAATAAATATTTGTATCATTTTCTACAAACCCCAGATAACAAAATAGTCTTTTAAAGTATTCTGTCTTTCTACATACATTCAAATATTTACTGAAGAAAACATAAAAAAATAAAAAGAGTATAAGTCACCCACAACTCTTCAGTCCTGTACTTTAAACCTACATTCTTTTATAGTAGTTCTCTAAATGCCATCTCAAATGACTGGGGTCCTTAAGATCCGTTTTGAAGATCTGCAGGGTCAAAGCTATTTGCATAATAACACAAAGACATTGTTTGCCTTTTCCACTATATTGAAATTTATCCTGATGGAGCCAAAGCAGTAATAAGTAAAAAAAAAACTGCTGGTGCCTTAGCCCAAAACAGAGGAGAGGCATCACAGAGCACCAAAAGGCCTTCTGAGTTTAAAAGACAAAATGAAACCAAACTTTCACTTAAGAGTGTCCTTAACGAAGCAGTAGAACCTGCTTTTTTTTTTTTTTTATCTCAGCCTTTGGGGCGCACATTGCTTTAATAAACTGAATGACAAATAGCATTCATAAAAACACTCCTGCTACATACCCAAATACAGAGGGGGTTGGAGAAGCAGTACTTGCTGGTTCGATTGCCTGGGCTGTGAACTCTATAGCTGCTTTTTTCATGGAATACCATTTTTACTTGAAAGAACAGCTGACTGTGATTATTCAGACTCTGGCATTTGACAGGTATTGCCTCAAAAAAAAAAAGTGAACCAAGAAAAACAGGTGATAGTATTTGTTACCAGTGATAATTCAAGCTCTTAGGCAAAAATTAGAATTTTGGAAAACTGTGGCTGCCACCCTGACTTTGACAGTTTCCTAATTCTTAACTGGTAAGAATGTTGGTGATATTAACAAATAGAAGTTTTTGGTAGTGTGCAATGAAATGTGACATTTGGAAATGCTGTAATACCTAGTGAACACATACTTTTAAAAAATGTGAGAGATTGATTTAGAGTGCATGGATTTGAATGTAACAACGTACAATATGCTCATTTGAAATTGCTTCCAGATTCCACATTTTAACTAACTTTGAGGAATTACTGCTTGTTGAGTTTGGTGAAGTATCGGAGAGGAGTATCTGCAGTTACCTGAAAAGAATAGTGAAGCACTCTTCCCTTTCCCAACAGGGTATATCTGTGGGAACGGGATTTTTAAGTGTACTTCAGCCAAATAACACATCATTTCAGATTGACTGCAGACATAGATGTGAGAATCTAGTTAATCAGGTATTAAAGAGATTGGCAAATTATAAAACAAAGCCATTCTCCTCACTAAATTTTGTTTTATTATTTTTTATTAACTGTTGTTTATGTTAACATGTAATGGCTGTATTGCTTTTTAAATGATTCCAAGTAAATATTTTAACATTTTCTCAATTTTAATGCTAGTATGGTACATATAGACATAACTCATCTAAACAAAGGCCCTGTGAGGTTGTCAAGGATTTTTAACAATGTAAAGGAATACTGAGTCCAAAAGTTAGAATGGAGTGCCCCTCATTTGCTTTTCCCCTTTAAGCCGTTGTCCATATGAATAATTAATTTTTTGTTAAAATAATTATAAACCATAACATTAATCCTGCTCTTAATAGCAACATAATAGCAACGTAAGTTGGTATAAAGGTAGTATTATTAAAAAGGCAAAGCTCTCTTTAGACGGAAAAGTCTTTGGAGCTTCCTGAAATTAAGTGAAAGGGCTAGATTTAACTGAGCATATTGTTGAAAATTTCTTCTCTAAGATATATAATATACTCACATACCCTTTCTACATATATTTTGTACTAACATGTCTTTTGTTCTAACATTGCAGAAAGATTTCAGTTAAAAACTAAATCTTGTTGCATTCTTCTTTTGGCATTTTCACTTACAACTGTATGTGTATCTTACTTTCCAAATCTGTTCTGCTGTGACCCTGTGTAAGTTGTAGTTATTAGCTTGGAAGATTAGGTAACTTAGAAGACGGTGATTGGCTGTACCATTAAAGTAACTTAGAAGAGTTCATCCCTGCAAAGCACAGTGACCTAAATCAGATATGTACTCACTGCCCCTGGAATCTTCAAGGGACTTACTATTGCTTTACCTTATCACAACCAAGGCATTTCTATATTACTATGGAACGATTTCGTCCGGAGAAGAAGTTACCTGTATGTACTTAGTTAAAATCTTGTATTTTATTTACAGATAGATTTGAATCTTTCAAAGTTTAATAGCAGTGAAGCTTGAAGAAACGTCAGGCTCATTAGCACTGGCTTAGAATAGTATCATCCTCTGTGTCCTTGGGTGTGGAAGTCATTGGCTGAAGAGTTAATCCTCATGTAAAGTTTGAAATGTTGGTAGCATCTTTATTCTTCTATAAAATCAGTTCTTTGGTTAGTTGATACTACCTTAATAGGCTTAAAAAATTGTTTGGCTATGATATAAGGAAAGAAATCACTATATCTTAGCAGGTATATCTTAATGGTTAGGTTATGTTTTGAAGCTAAAGTCTTTGATAACTGTGAAATTACATGATTAATAATCGTAATTTATAAGATAATCCCTTGAGGCCCATGTTGCATATAGGCTACATAAGTCTGTCTTAAAGAGTGGAAAAATTATTTGTGAGAAGTGATCCCCGATAGCTGTTTTAGTAGATTTTGTAAATCTCAGGGTGTCGAAAATATATTAGACTGGTTTGTGGTAAATTTTAAAATCTTTTAATACCCCTTTTCCCCTAATACTGAGCCCTTGGCGTGTTTGGTATCATATTTGATAATTTGGCCAAGAAAAATGTAAATTGTAGATTTGCAAGATAAATTACTCTGAGAGGAATTAGTATAATATATTAGGAAGTTATGAAATCTATTTCTAATAAAACTGGATTTGATTGATTTTACTGGACTTCTTCCCATGTGTTGATGTGGGCTTTTTTGTTTATAAAACAAAAAATTTTGTTTTAAACAAAATTAATTTTTAAAAATTAATCGTAAAAATGTTGAGTACTTCTCTATGTTAGAGCTTTAGTTGTGGTCATAGGAGTCTTTATGTGGATCTAGTATAAATTTTTAGCAGAGTGTCCTGTTCTTTGAAACATTCTGAACATTAAATAAGTATGTATTAGAGAATTTACCAAGGTGCTGGGTACTGCTTTAAGCTGCTTAAACAATGGTAAACAAAACAGACTTGATTCTCCCTTTTTAAAATTTATTGTCCAACCTAGGGGATAGCTAAGCAATTAGTTATAGAAGTGGGTAATTACAAATTAATACCTGTAAAGAAAAAGTACTGTGTTCTTAGCCTGCATTATGGTGACCTTGTTCTGTAGTTTAGAGGCTGAAGCACTCATGTAAATGGTACGGTAGAGACCTGGCTTTTAATTTTAGTTCTTTCGGCTTGGCGCCTGTGGCTCAAGCGGCTAAGGGGCCAGCCACATACACCTAAGGTGGCGGGTTCGAATCCCCAGCCC
>NW_003852397.1:44259309-44280531 GCF_000181295.1 Otolemur garnettii | reverse complement strand
ACTCGCTTGAGCCCAGGAGTTGGATGTTGCTGTGAGCGTGATGCCATGGCACTCTACCCAGGGGGATAGCTTGAGGCTCCGTCTCAAAAAAAATTTTTTTTTTAGTTCTTTCACTAACAGTGTGATCTTAAGCTAGTTGCTTAAGCTTTGTGTATATTTTTTTTAAATCTAAAAAATAAGAAAATTGAGTGAGGCCTGTGGCTCAAAGAAGTAAGGTGCTGGCCCCATATACTGGAGGTGGCGAGTTCAAACCCAACCCCCGGCCAAAAAAAAAAACAAAAACAACAACAACAACTGCAAAATAAAAAAAAATGAGAAATTTGAACTGCAAAAGTATTGCTGAATCATATCTCTGAGTCTCTGAACAGTCTTTCATTAGGAATGGAAAAGGTAATTTATTTACCTTCGGATTTCTTATCCCAGAGAGTCACGTTTTAGTTGTAAATCAATTGATAAGCTGGATGTTTGACTATATTATAAAACTCATTGACATATGCCCCCAGTATGTGGAGTAATGCTTGGTACATAGCGTCCACTTAGCAAATATTTGCTGAATGAATGGATGGATTTCTTAGTTCCTAGTACTTAAGGGCATGGGACTTCTTTCATAGTCCTTAGGATTGCTGGGGAACCAGGGGTATTATTCAGGGAAAGAATAGACAGACTTACATTGTTGAGGGAGTTCTCACTCTCTTCTCTTGTGTTACACTGGAGAATGGAGTGGAACCTTAAAAATACCCAGCTAATGATAACCTGCTGACTGATAATGGAGGATCTTCTTTTTGCTGAAAAACACTTAATGGATCTTTGTCTTCTCTACCCCTTGTGAGTTGTTTGTGCTGTTCTATGCATTTTAATTATTAATAAGTTATAAAACTGCCCCTTGGTGTGTGTGTGCACATGCACTGAATTAGAACTTGGAATGAATGCATCTTCTCATAGAAATAATGTTATAAGTATTTATGATTTTTAATTTCAGGAAGGACCCTGGTGAGTCTTGCCATTTGTCTGTGTCTCATGTTGTACCTTGTAATGAAATGTTTGACGAGAGCTAACCCAACTCCACTTTGTTACTGAGGCTATTACGTGCCATAGGTAATGCCTCACCTCTCTTTGAGTTCCCTTGCTCTCACTTTCTTCAACTAATTTCACATTCTCTTTGAAACTTTTCCTCAAATTAGTCATTGTGTTTGGTTCAATTTATGGTATTTGAAATAAAAATTTCTGAAGCTTTTGTTACAGTGTCTGAATCTATCCAGTTCCTTCTTTTTATCTGAGGACACAGCATTTTATCTAAGGCTCTCACTGTTGTTCTCTGGGAAGCACAATTGCTAGGGTTTAATATTTGTTATATAACTCTCCTATAATATATACCTATACTATGTCTTTTCTGTTCATTTTAAAATAATGAATGGATGAAAAATGCCATGTAAGTTCTTTAGCAACTGTGCTGTCATTCTTGGGCTTTTTGTTTTATGAAACAGTAGTCATCGATTAGTCCTGTTACCTGGATAGGAAAGATTTTTAAGATTAGATTAAAATTTTAAGATATTTTTTCTTCCCTCAAAATTTGAAGTTTGCTAATATAATTGAATAGTTGACCACCCAAAGGATTGCAACAAACTGGTCAACATACGGATGTGGTCTGTTGGAAGGAATTAGGTCTGTTGTACGGATACGTACATGTGGTGTGTGTCTGTGAAAAGTAGGTCAGCTTAATGAGGTGGTCAATTATGGAGGTTCTGTTGTATGTGAGTTCAGCTGTTGCTGATGGGTGAGTAAAGGGTTGTGGTTTGGAGTTGTTTGGAGGAAAATTATTGGTTTGGGGACATTGTTATTTAAATGTACTTTGATAACTTTCCTTGGTATTTTGGAGAAAATACATGCATTTTGACATAGAAATAGCTATTAGGATATTCTTTATAGATTTAAGATTGCTTATGTCATAGTGAAAGTTTATAGAACTTACAGTGCTTTCCTGTAAACTGGAATGAACATTTTATTTTTGTTCTTTCTTTTTTTTTTTTTTTGAGACAGAGTCTCACTATGTCACCCTGGGTAGAGAGCTGTGGCATCATAGCTCACAGCAACCTCAGACTTTTGGGCTTAGTGATTCTCTTGCCTCAGCCTCCCCAGTCATTGAGACTACAGGTGCCCCCCACAATGTCTGACTGGTTTTTTGTTGTTGTTGTTGTTGCAGTTGTCATTGTTTTAGCTGGCCCAGGCCAGGTTTGAACCCACCAGCCTCAGTGTATGGTCAGTGCCCTACCCACTGAGTTCCAGGGACCACCCCCTTTATATCAGTTTTAATTAGAAAATTAATAGTTACTTGTTTCACTGTTAAGACTTCTAACTAACCCAGTTGAAATCTGTATTTAAAGAGAGGATATATGAGGAAATATTCTGATAGAAAGATTGAATAGTGTATTCTTATTCAGACTAAGTGAAGACATGGGCATCTTCTGTGGTTTTTGCACTTGTAGTTGGCACTTTGACATGGTATCTTGTCCCACAAGTCTTTAAGGTAGATATGGTGCTATTTGTGAATGAGAACCAATATTGGTAGGTGAAGTGGTTTGCAAAGCTTTCACACCTAAGTCTGTCTCTGTACTCACACGGATAAAATACATCAAAGCAATAACATGATTACATCAAGAAGTCTGCTTTGTTTACATAGGCAAACAATTTTACTATTTTATCATATACACTTCTAGTGTTTCATGCAAATTCAAACACTCTTGGGGACTCTCTGACACAAAAGGTAGTGTACTGTAATTTGTAGTTCTGTCTTCTATGTATTTCATTTGATAATGGGTCTTGGGTACTTTTCATGCAGTTTAGAGAGAGTGTCCTAATTTTTTTTTAGTAGTCTGTATTCCATTGGGTCACATGCCATAATTTACTTAGCTACTTCTCCATGAAGGAACCCTTGGGTTGTTTCCAGTCTTTTCCTCTTATAAGAATTGCTGCAGTAAATAACCTTATATGTGTATCATTTCATACACAGATTATTTAATTTTTGTCTATGGTTTTATGTGGCTATTTTTAAAATCTGTTATTTTCCATGTTACAGTACAGTAGTATGAATAACTTATTTTATAAATAAAAATTTAAAACTAAGGCTAAATAATTTCCTTAGGATTAGAGTTGGTCAGGCCTGTATGATAATTTAAATGCTCCATGGCTTTTTACTTCTTCTTAGGTAGCCTATATGACTCGCTCATCTGAGCTTAAGAACAAAAACATTTTTATGTCAGACTTTGGTCTTTGCTGTTGACATTTTAAGTTTTCCAATATTCTTGGAAGTAAAAAATGAGAAAGAATAACCTTTGTAGAAACAAATTTAAAAATAATTGACAACTAGGGGTGGTGCCTGTGACTCAAGGAGTAGGGCACCAGCCCCATATGCTGGAGGTGGCAGGTTCAAACCTGGCCCCGGCCAAAAACTGCAACAGCAACAACAACAAAAAGACAATTATTTGCAGATTGAAGTTTGAGTTTAAATACGAAAAATAAAACATGTTTTGTTGTAATAAAAAAATTCAATACTGTCTCTGTGCTCCTCCCTTCTGCTTTTCATCAGTGAAGGAATATGGGCAGTTTTATATTTTGCCTTCTAGATATTTAAAATATGTACAGGTATTTTATTTGTATGTAGTTTAAAATGTAAGATTTTACTCTGCATGGTGTATTAACTTATGCTATATTAAGAAATAAGGCTTATGGGCAGTGCCTGTGGTTCAAGGAGTAGGGCCTGCCCCATATACTGGTGGTGGTGGGTTCAACCCTGGTCCCAGCCAAAAACTGCAAAAAAAAAAAAAAGAAATAAGGCTTCAAGCCTTATCCAAAAATGATAGGCTTTGAAATAGTATTATTTGTTTCAGAAATGCGTTGCTCCTTTGAAATGCTGACTTTGTTCGCCAGTATTTTCAGGATACAATCACATGTCCCTCACATACCTTGTTGGATTACTTCTGGTGTATCAAGATGGCCAGTTTGTGTGGCCTATTTAATAGTTGCATTTATAGCAGACTCTGTCTTTTAATTTTTTCCCTGTCTTCCTTATTCATCTTTCACATTACCTTGTTGAAAAGCTAGGTAATATTTTCAAAGGAAGGGAGAAATGGAGGTTTACCTACCCCATCTCTTTTTTGTTACAGTGCTAGTGCTAGAATTTTTTTAGACTTTCAAAATTTTAATTTTTGTTTGTTATGAAAATTACACACATGGCATCCTCCTTGAAAGTCAAAACAATAATAATAAAATAATATTCTAACTTGACTTTCATTCAAACTCTATTCCATTTCTAGAAATGAGAAACTAATAATTTGGTACAAGTCCTATCAGGCCTTTTCCCCTGCTTTTTACTTGATAGAAGTAAAAATCTGCTTTTCACTAAGCAGTATGTCATTGAGATCTTTTTTCATCATCACTTTTAGCTCTATTT
This sequence comes from Otolemur garnettii, assembly GCF_000181295.1. Classification (NCBI taxonomy): domain Eukaryota; kingdom Metazoa; phylum Chordata; class Mammalia; order Primates; family Galagidae; genus Otolemur; species Otolemur garnettii. The sequence continues at coordinate 44,276,084 of NW_003852397.1, read as the reverse complement.
CGGTGGTTCTCAACCTTCCTAATACTGTAGCCCTTTAATACAGTTCCTGTGGGTCGCGACCCACAGGTTGAGAACCACTGCTCTATTTGCTTGATTTGGCTCTCTCTTCAAACTGTTCCATAGTGCTCTGTAGTATGACATTACTCTCTTACTACATTTTAGTTGGATATTTTTTTCATTATTAGAAACAGTGCCTCAATAAAATGCCTTAATAAAAATGAAGGTTCAGAGAAGTTGAATGACTTGCTCAAAGCTTTACAGATAATCTCTATTGGGAGCAGTTTGGGAAGACCTTGGGATCTGCCAGTGGATAAACTTTTTTATGTGTCACTTTTTTCACACATGGGGGTATTTATCTGTAATAGATATTTAGAGATCACAGAGTATGTGTATTTTAAATAAATATAATAATTACTAAATACAATAATAAATCTAAAGTAACTATAATGGTATCATGAGGTTGCATGTGAAGTTGTTTTTGAGTGTTAGCTGATTAGTGTCAGTGTATCCAAACATGTAAGCGTAGCTGAGTAGACGTAAGTCTTTTAGTTTTTTGTTTGAAGGTGAGAGTTAAGTGTATTGTTGTGCTTCATATCCTGGCAATTGTGCAGGCTAAATGCGAATTTGGAATGGGAGCAGTTAATCCCGTTTAGGATAGACAGAATGCTACCTCTCAGGATATAACTTCTGTGTTTTCAGCTTAAGAGAGAGCTTGTCTTTATACCTGCGTGTGCCCAGGGACTTAATGGCATGAAGGATAGCTAAAGATTTTAGAATGTGACTTGATTAATGGATGGCAATTATTATTTATTCTGTACATTTGTGATGTTTTCCTACTTTGGCCTTTCCATATTACTAAGGAAATGCTATGCAGTTTGATTAACCATATATCATTACTTGTCTTCTTAGTTCATTATATGAAATTGTCTCATGACGTACACAACTTGCTCCCCCTCCTTTAAATATAAAGCCTTAGAAAGTTGTTTAACTTCTTTGAGTTTCCTATATTAAGTTGAACACCAGTCATTTAGAGTCATATGCAAGTCCTTGGTATCCAACTCTTATTTGATTTTACAGTTTGGACATCTAGTGTTTAGAAAGTTTGGACATCAGAGGAGTTGTATTTTTACCTTAATGTGCTGTGGTCTAGTTCTGAGTTTTAGGAAGCCATTAGCGGTAGTTGGATAGCAAGGAATTTATTTGAAAACTTAATCAAAATTGACTCAGTTCCTGAGTTTAGATCGTGAAAATTTAGACATTGAGAATTTGGACAGTGAGGAACAATTGTACATAAATTTGTTTTGTATACACTGAAAAAAAATCAAAAGATTTTAGGGTTGCGTTCCCCAGCAGTGGTGAAGGTTCATGAGATTTGTAAAGGTGGTGAGGCTGATGATTTCCTTGTATGTGCTGGGAACAGGTCCAGAGTGAGCTGCAGCTGGTCAGGCTAGAACCTAGGACTAGATTAAAGAGTTCTTGAGGGAAGGGGACTGGTTCATCATCTCTATCTGTGGCACAGAATCTTGTGCCTAATAAGTTTACAGTAAGTAGTTAATGATTAAGGAACTTTCAGTTCCTTTGAAAGTTATTGTAAGTTGAGAAGGAAAGTTAAAGCTAAAATTTTATTCTTTTAAAAATAGTCCATGTAATATTTTATAATAAATATGTATAGTCTTTGAACTGAAGGTGAGACTAAAATTATGAAGGTGGGATTTTTACAACTAAAAGCTATAATTTCCCTACAGTTTAAATTTTGGCATAGATTTTATCTTATAAAGAAGTAAAAAGTTCCTATAATCTTTGTGGTGAGTGTAATTGTCAGTGAAAATGGTATACTGAAAACCGAATCTACTTATTTTTAATAATTTTATGTTTAATCATACTAATCCAATAGAGCTGAGTTAAATGTTTTCCTTTAATTAGAAGATCTAAGAGCCAAAAATTAAGAAGGACAGCTTTCCATACTGAGCTCTGAGGGTTCCCTTCATATCAGATTTACTTTAATTTCTGATCCCGGAAAGTCCTTCTGTTGAGGATGAAGTGACTGTATTATTAGTAATTTGCACAGAATGCCATTTAAAAATCTTTGTCATCATCAGTTCTTACTGTGGGATTTTTGAATGGTCGTCTGTGGATTAAAAAAGAAAGCCTATAAGCATATTTAAAAAAGAATGCAGTTAGCTGTAATAAAAATTCTTTGAGAGAAGGCAGTCAGTTGTATATATTTTTTGCCATTTCAGACAGTGCACATAGTAGGTCCTCAGTGTATTTTGATCTCATGAGTAAGTGAGAATAATTTGTTTTTAGGGTCCTGATGAAGAAGCTGTTGTGGATCTTGGCAAGACCAGCTCAACTGTGAACACCAAGTTTGAAAAGGAAGAACTAGAAAGTAAGTTTGTAACTTGTTATGCTTAGTAGGGTGAGTAACGGTTGTATAGTATTCTTCAAGTTTTACCTACTGTTTGTTGAAATATTCTTTTGTTGTGAAATAACATTTAGAAGAGTGTTCAACACTTTTCTGTATGTTTAAAGAATAATAGTGTAGTGAATACCCTGTGACCACCACTCTTATCTAGAAATGGAACATTCTCCTCTCTGTTGAAAGTGTTGACATAACATAGAGTTTAGAATGGTTTCAATTTCAGTGATGTTACCATTACTTGGAAAACTGAAAGGCCACAGTTACTAAATTAGTAAATTAGGAACTTCTTTTTATTTTTTTATTTCTAGCAGGCTGGGTAATTTGTATTATAAGCATGCTAGAGTGCCAGACATAAGCCACAGTTATCACTAGTTATCTAAATGTACATTTCATAGGTCTGTTTTATCATCCTTTTAAAATTTTGCAACAACCTCAGCACAGAATTATGGAGCAAATGAGTTATTTGTCCTCTTTCTTCTTTAAGTGGGAAAAAGGTCCTGACAAATTCTTTCTTTCTTTTTTTTCCTTTTCTTTTTAAATAATGTCAGATTTACAAACTACTGCAAAGATAGTACAAAGTGTTTTCATGTACACTCTCCCCAGGTTCTGGTAATGTTAGCATTTTACATAAGCTATCACATATTTGTGAAAATGAAGAAATTAACATTGTTAGTTAATAATTTAATCAGAATTTGGTTAATTACTAATTTACTATTATGTAAACCATAGATTTTATTCAGAATTCAGCAGTTTTTCTACTAGAATGCCTTTTGATGTTCCAGGATTCAGATGATCCCATGCAGAATCTAAAAGTACAGTTAGTTGTGTCTCCTTAGTCTCCTCTAGGCTCTACCAGTTTCTCTTTCTTTCTTTGTTGTTCATGACTTTGACATGTTTGGGAAGTAGCGGTGAGATATTTTGTACAGTGTTTCTCCGTTTGGATTTGTCTGATGTTATCACTTGAGTAGCCTGAGATTATGGATATTTGGGAAGCATATTGCAGAAGTGATGTTCCTTTGTCAGGTGTCCTGTGTGTGGACTTATGCTGTTTACATGACTTATTATTGATGACATTAACGTTGAACACTTTATAGGGTGGTGTTCATGGTAAATGCTTTGATAGACCTTTTGATAGACTATATCCTTAAGTTAAACTCTTCCGTCAGATCTACTATTATATAATCTGTTGCTTTTACGATGGAGATAGAAAGAAACATGTGAGTTCTCCTAATGTATATTCTGAGATTTTATTTTACTTAATTTTTTGGAGACAGAGTTTCATTTTGTTGCTCAGGCTAGAGTGCCCTTGTGTCAGCCTTGCTCACAGTGACCTCAAACTCCTGGGCTCAAGCAGTCTTCCTGCCTCTGCTCCCAAGTAGCTGGGACTACAGATACCTGCCACAACGCCTGGCTAATATTTTATATTTTTAGTAGAGCAGAGTCTTGCTCTTACTTAGACTGGTCTCAAACTCCTGAGCTCAAGTAATCCTCAAGCCTCCCAAGACTGCTAGTATTACAGGTTTGAGCCACCGTGCCTGCCTGAATTTTTTTTTTCTTTAGCTAAATTTAGAAGTTGACCTTAAAAGTCTAAGCCTAACTACGAGTTCTACAAAGGACCTGTTATTTAGAAACTTGTGGTTATATTTTATGAATTACAGAAGTTCAGGAGGTTAAAATTTTTAGCAGTAATTTTATTAATTTAAGAGTCTGGTGATATGTTTAATCCATTATTTACCCATTAACCCTCAAATATATACGACCTGGAAGATGAAGGGAGGGGTGCTTGAGTGTGTTCCTTGGCTTCCCTTGGTTACTCCAGGGCCCTTAGCTCTATATACTTTATACATAACTAACTTTTAGTATCAAGCATGAGGAAGAGATTAAGTTTTATCTCAGAGAGTTTGAATAGGCCTTTGATGGATCAAAGAAAGAAAACATTATATAATTTGTAACAGAGGACATTAAAGGCAACAATAAAAGCAGAAAAACAATAAGGCCTAATCTTCCAGTCTTTGGATTCTAGTATATTCTTATTTATCTAGTCTTTCTAAACTGCAAACTCATAGAATTTATTTTTATCTTGTCTCACTGGAGCTTGTTGTGCCAGGGCCCATTAGTACTAATTGGAGTAACAACTTTGTAATTCCCAGCGCACAGTGGTGGGAGTTTGGACTCTTCAATTTCCACCTTTCTTGGTGTTCAGAAGGAAATAGTTTCACTGAAAGAAAATTGTAAAATCACTGAGTTTTGTTACAGTTTTTAAGGAAAATTTTAACTGAGGTAATTTATGTAACATAAAAATCATCAATTTAAAGTGTATAATTAATTCTTTTTTAGTATATTCACTATGTTGTACAGCCATTGTTACTCTATAAGTCCTGAAACATATGTGTGATCTCCCAAAGAAACTTGGTATAATTAGTTTTTAATTTTGGAAGTTTTTCCCAGTAATTAAGATTTAATTATTATAGACATTGATCGAGTATTTACCACGTCCCAGGCAGAGTGGTGGCTACTGGGAGAGGTTTAAACAGATGATTTTAGTTTACTACGTTCCCATAAATCTAGCCCACTTTTAAATTAAAAAGGTGACTATTTACTTTGTTGATATTAATATATTGCCAGCTGAAACAAAATGTCAGAGTGTCACCTTTTTCGGCCTTAGCTGATAACACGAGTATCAGACAACGCTATAATTTTTTGTTGCTCTGTTCTTGTCTACAAATGGCCATGAAATAGCCATGAGTATTGATTTTGGGGTTATGAGTAAATTTTATTGAGTCACCAACTTTGCAGATACAGACTCCATGAAAAATAAGGTTTAACTGTACTTTCAAATCTAACCTAAGGGTCAAAAATCTGAGTTTCTTGAAGTATTTATCTTCTGACCATCTTAACGGAATTTGTTAGGAAAAGAATGTCATTAACTTCGTATTTCAGCATGTTAAATTTTTATTTGGTATGAAAGGGCAAAAATCAACTTGATGCTAGATGTTTTTTGTGTAGTTACCAATTAGTTGGCCTTGTAGTTGATGCGTGTCTTTCTTAACTGAGCTTAGATAGGAACCTCTTAATGTTTGCTGTAGTACTACTGTCTAGTTCCCTTATTCAGTTTCATTTAGTGGGCCAAAGCGGAGACTGCCTTTCATAACTGTTTTGTTGTCAGAATACAAAGTCAGGATAATGCAATATCAGCAGTAGCTTTTTCTAGTCTAAAAGCATACAATAACTTTACTCTATTGCTTTTTTAAATCCAATCTGACTGTTTCTGCCCTTTATCTGGATGATTTATGTTTAATGTAGCCCTCAGTAATTTTGAGCTTGCTGTTTTGAGGTTTTCAGAACTCAAACAATTAGTAAATAAATATTTGGTAGTGATTTCATGTGGACCAAGCTATTTTTTGGCCAGTTAATGCTTACATAAGTAACTTGTATGTCTAGTGTAATTACCAGTCAGTGGTATTGGCCATTGGCATAACATTCTTTGCAGTGCTTTGTAAAATAAGAAGGGTTACTACCATCTTTGGTTACGTGAACTTATATATAACTCTTTGTTATCAGAGTAAACTTCAGTGTACTTTTGTGTATGTCACTTTTTTTTTTCCTTTTGGAAAACCAGTAATATGTTTCTGAACCTTTCAATAGGTCACCGAGCTGTATATATTGGTGTTCATGTCCCATTTAGTAAAGAGAGTCGTCGACGTCATAGGCATCGTGGGCACAAACATCACCACCGGAGAAGAAAAGATAAAGAATCAGATAAAGAAGATGGACGAGAGTCGCCTTCTTATGGTAAGAGAAAACAGTAGTTCTCCACTAAAAGTTTGAACTTCTTTCCTGGAAAGTATCTTATTTTTTTAATTGAATCTTTCCTTTTAAAAATTGTGTCTACTAATTTAGACACATTGTATATGTTGGGAATATCAGTTGAAGTAAGAATTTAGTTCATAGGTTAAGTTCTTCTTGTTTTAAGTGAAAAAAATAAAGGGCTTTGTTTTCTTCACTGTATCCTAGTCTCAGAATTGTAGAAGTTGCGCTTTGTCACTCAAGCTCGAATGTAGCAGAGTTTTCTTTTCTTTTCTATATCATATATTTTATTACTAATGTATGCAGTGAATGGACATTGTGATCCTAAGGTTCTTGGAAGGGATTGGAATTTTTTTTTATTTTTATTTTTTGCACTACATTTTTTGGACAGAAGATTTTAACCACTAGGCTGGTCCATCTCAGCATTTTAAAAGCATAGGTATTATATTCATTTTATAATTTGGGAAACTTCAGCTCAGAGATGATGACACTCTCTTAACAATTTCTGCTAAGAGATAGTGATGGCCTATTAAATTATTAAGTGTTCATGTAGGTAGCAAAGGAAAAATGAACACTAAATTTAGAAAGAATCACTAGTAAACTTTTCTGGATGTTATTAAGTTACTTAGATGTATTCTGCTGTTTTATATATTGTACCCATCCAGTTTAGGATATGTTAGGCTCTTCTGTGATTGGATCAGTATGCGTCTCTAATTCATACTGCATAAAAAGGCACGTGATATTTTTGTGGAAGGAAATGTTTACTAAACTGTGTTTGCATGATCACCTAGATAGGTAATGTGATATGGGATTAGAAGTCTTAAGTGTAGTGGCTTAAAAAATAAGTTATGATGAAGAAAATATTTGACTTATTAATGAAATAACTATCCCTAGAAAAGATTCATGCCCCTGAAGTGGATTTATCTTGTATCCTAGAAGTGCTATGTATAAAGTCCCTTTTTTCCTCTCCTTACACTAAAACAAGATTACATAGGATGTTTTTTTAAGACATGATGGAATAAGAGGGGTTAGGTTTTCCCTTCACTTCTTTATTTTTTAATTTATTTTTATTTTTGAGTTATTTTCCCACTGATTTTTCTTTCCTCCTTTATTGAGGCATAATTAACAAAATTGTATTTAAGGTGGGCAGCATCCTGATTTGATGCTGTACATGGTGAAGCAGTTACCACAGTCAAGTTAATTAACACATTATGGGTAGTGAGAACACTTAAGGTGTACTTTTTAGCAAATTTCAAGTGTTCAGTAAAGTATTAGTAACCATAGTTATCATATTGTACATTAGATTCCCAGAATTTATTCATTTTATAACTGAAAGTTTGTAACTACCCTGCCATTTCACATAGCTAGAAAAATGGATAAAATATATGAAATAATAGTTTTCAGGCATTGGATAAAAGGTGGGTCAGGACTTTATTTCTGAGAAAGGAGAAGCAAATGAGCTTTCTAGAGACCCATTTCTAGGCCACAGCTCAGAGATGGGAACCCAAACAGAGCCTAGCAGTCACTCAGAGTTGAGGGGCACAGATTGGAATTTGGGGAGGCTAGAGCACTTGAGTAGTACCAATACCAAGTAATTACCAGTATTAATAAAATAAAAAAGAAAGATTGAAAATCAGTAATTTAAGTTTCTAACTTTTTTTTTTTTTTTTTTTTTGAGACAGAGCCTCAAGCTGTCCCCCTGGGCAGAGTGCCGTGGCATTACAGCTCACAGCAACCTCCAACTCCTGGGCTCAAGCGAGTCTCCTGCCTCCGCCTCCCAAGTAGCTGGGACCACAGGCGCCCGCCACAACGCCTGGCTATTTTTTGGTTGCAGCCGTCATTGTTGTTTGGCGGGTCCGGGCTGGGGATTCGAACCCGCCACCTTAGGTGTACGTGGCTGGCGCCTTAGCCGGTTGAGCTATAGGCGCCGAGCCATTAAGTTTCTAACTTAAGAAATTAATAAAAAAAAAAAAAAAAGCAAATTAAACCCAAAGTAAGGAGAAGAAAGGAAAACAGTCAAAATAGAAATGAATAAAAGAAAATAAATCAGAAAAATAATTGTAAAAATAAGACAAAATTTTTTTTTTGAAAAGATCATTAAAATTAATGTTTATAGCCAGGTTGATTGGGGTATAAAAACTCCACAAATTACCAGTATTAGATATTTCAGTACAGATCCTACAGTCATTAAAATGCCAATAAGGGGGCTTGGCACCTGTGGCTCAAGTTGCTAAGGCGCCAGCCACATACACCTAAGGTGGCAGGTTTGAATCTAGCCTGGGCCCGCCAAAAACAACAATGATGGCTGCAACCAAAAAATAGCCGGGCATTGTGACAGGCGCCTGTGGTCCCAGCTACCTGGGAGGCTGAGGCAGGAGACTAGCTTGAGCCCAGGAGTTGGAGGTTGCTGTGAGCTGTGATGCCATGGCACTCTACCCAACGGGATAGCTTGAGGCTCTGTCTCAAAAAAAAAAAAAAAAAAATGCCAATAAGGGGATATTATGAATGGCTTTATGCTAACAGAATTGATGTTTTAGATGAAATGGGCAAGGTCCTTTAGGAATATAAACTACCAAGCAGAAATGTATTAAAAGAAGGTATTACATTGAATTTGTAGTCTAAAACATTGTCACAGTGAAAATTTACTCTGAGGTGATTTCATGGATGAATTCAGGCAAATAAGTAGAGAAGAAATAGAAAATTTAATAGAGAACACTTCTCAATTCATTTTATGAAATCTAACACAATTAGACAGAGATGTTACATGTAAAGAAAACTACAATTATTCTTATGAATGTAGATTCAAAAATCCTTAACAAAATGAAAACCGGGCTCGGCACCTGTGGCTCAAGTGGCTGAGGTGCCAGCCACATACACCTAAGGTGGCGAGTTCGAATCCAGCCCAGGCCTGCCAAACAACAATAATGGCTGCAACCAAAAAATAGCCAGGCATTGTGGCGGGCGCCTGTGGTCCCAGCTACTTGGGAGGCTGAGGCAGGAGACTCGCTTGAGCCCAGGAGTTGGAGGTTGCTGTGAGCAGTGAAGCCATAGCACTCTACCCAGGGGGACAGCTTGAGGCTCTGTCTCAAAAAAAGAAAACCGTTCTTATCCTACAGTATTTAAAAGGGATAATACTATGTACAGCATGACAGTGGTAGGTTGAATAATGGCCCCCAAAATATTCTTGTCTTAATCCCTTGAACCTAAGAGACTTTGCAGATGTGAATAGGTTAATAATTTTAAAGTGGGAATTATGTAGGTAGGACTGATACAATCACAGGAGTCCTTAGTAAAAGGAGGTCAGAAAATAGACTGGAAAGAGATCTGACAAAAGAAACCATGTCTGTAGTGAAGTGAAGAACCGTGTCAGGGTCAGGATCTCAGGAATGTACGGAGCCTGCAAAGGCTAAGGAAGGGAGTGGATTTTCTCCTAGAGCCTCCAGAATGAACCAACCATATCAATACCATGATATGGTATTGTATGGCTCATACAATACCTGTATGGCTCATTTTGGACTTTTGGTATCTAGAACTGTACTTGTACCTCTCTATATTGACTGTTGAGCTAATTTTCACAGACTAGACTTGTACCATGTATCAGCAGTACAGTAGGCCTAGTTCCTTACATTTACCACCTTTATATGTTGACCAATTTTACGGTCCCATGGGTAGTCAGCTTATAGAGGTTCTGTTGTATTTCTTGCATCCACAAAATGCCTGCAGGATTGTTTTCTAAGTTGTACATTTTGAGCATAAATTCTCTCATATTCAGGAGAGTTATATTTTGTTTTTAATTGTGTTTGTTTATTTGCTTATACAAGGGCCCGAGGTCTTTTGACTGGCCTGGACTAGTATTTATGCTGATTTTCCTATTTGGGGATCCTATACTACACTAGAATTTTGGATCCCATGAGTAGGTTATTTGTTTCTTGAAATGACTTGCTTACCTCCCAAATCCCAGCTGACAAGAGTTTTGTTTCTCTATGATAATAGGAAAAGTCAGTTTCTATACATATAGCTTTGATTTTTTTGGAACTTGGAAATTCTCTTTTTGACAGCTTGGAGATTTTCATTTTTTTCACATTGAACTTAGCTTATATTTTAAATATTCTGTTTTGCCTAACATTTGCTTATGGTTTTGGTCAGGAAAAGGTACTGCTTTTCAGCATAGTTTTCCATGTTCTGGGAGGTTGCTTATTTTTATTTGTTTGTTTTAGGTCAGTTAGTTATAAATTTAGTTTGACTTGTTTATTTTATTTTAGTTTTTATTTTCTTGAGACAAAGTCTCACTCTGTTACTCTGGGTAGAGTGCTGTTATGTCATAGCTCACAGCAACATCAAACTCTTGGGCTCGAGATCTTCTTGCTTCAGCCTCCTGAGTAGCTGGACCTATAGGCACTCATGGTCTAGTTTTTCTATTTTTAGTAGAGCTAAGGTCTTGCTCTTGCTCAGGTTGGTCTGCGCTTAGGCAGTCCACCTGCCTCGGCCTCTCAGAGTGCTAGGATCATAGGCATTAGCCACTGTATCTGACCACAACTTATTTATTCTTAACATAATTTTTCTTTTTTCTCTGTAAAGGTGATCTTTTTTTGTGACTTTCCCCCTCTGGATTGTTGATTCTTGTTTCCTTTCAGAATTATAATATTTTTTATAATCATTAAAAGAGTTTTGATGAAATGTATTTGTTTATACAGGTAACAAAAAAGTGTTTCGCTTTCAAAACTGTGAATTTGTCTTTGAATGAGGAAAAATTTTGAGTATATTTAAATTTTTATTTTATAAAGATACACCCTCCCAGAGGGTTCAGTTTATCCTTGGTACTGAAGATGATGATGAAGAACATATTCCCCATGATCTCTTCACGGAAATGGATGAACTGTGTTACAGAGATGGAGAAGAATATGAATGGAAAGAAACTGCCAGGTAGTATTGCTCATTTTTTGGTGGGCTTTACTTGGTTTCTTTTTGTAATGAGAATATTAAATTGAAATTATGAGCTTCACCTGTGCTTTACACTAGTGAGCAGAGGACTGTGAATGTGTGGAAACTCTCTGAAATATTTCACTTTATTCTCAGATTTTTTTTTTTTTTTTTTTTTTTTTTTTTTTTTTTGAGACAGAGCCTCAAGCTGTCCCCCTGGGCAGAGTGCCGTGGCATTACAGCTCACAGCAACCTCCAACTCCTGGGCTCAAGCGAGTCTCCTGCCTCCGCCTCCCAAGTAGCTGGGACTACAGGCGCCCGCCACAGCGCCCGGCTATTTTTTGGTTGCAGCCGTCATTGTTGTTTGGCGGGTCCGGGCTGGGGATTCGAACCCGCCACCTTAGGTGTACGTGGCTGGCGCCTTAGCCGGTTGAGCTATAGGCGCCGAGCCTCAGATTTTTTTCTTTAAGTAGTCCTATACTTCAACATAATATAAAAGTGATTACATTACTGTAGATTTTAATAAGTCTTTACTTAAATTTGAAAATCAAAATCTTTGATTTGTTAAAAGAAGAGTAGAAGTGGAAGCTATAGGAAAGGCCATAGTTTTTTTGGAAGGCTTATTATTTATTATTGTGATAGTTAGAAAAGATTGAGGACCTACAGAGGAAACTTACAACGATAGCTATTGCAGATAATTAGCTTAATCTGTGAAAATACATTTGTAACAAAATTTCATTTTGGTGCTCATTTTCTTTCTTTCTTTTTTTTTTTTTTTTTTTGAAAAGAACAAGTTTTCATTTTATCATCAAGATAAGCAATGGAATCTTCATTATTTATCCAAAAAAATATTTTTATATATTATACATACAGATGGCTGAAATTTGAAGAGGATGTTGAAGATGGCGGTGACCGGTGGAGTAAACCTTATGTGGCAACACTCTCTCTGCATAGTCTTTTTGAACTAAGGAGCTGCATCCTAAATGGAACAGTCATGCTGGATATGAGAGCGAGCACTCTAGATGAAATAGCAGGTTATAGTAAATTGACTTTTTAAAAAATGTTTAAGGTGTTCTAAGATTAGAGACAAGGAAAGTAGAACTTAGGCATGTGTGTAACAGCTATATGTTGAGTTTGTCTTCTGTGCAGGGGAGTATGAGGAAGGGACATACAAATAAAGGAGACTTTTGGTCTTTGATAAGTTTGGAGACATGAAGCTTAAATGAAATAGACATAACTGTAGTATCAAGAAGAGAGTGCTTGGTGCTATAAGCAAATACAGAGTCTGTTCTCTGAAAATTCTGAGAAAAGAGTTTTTGTTTCATTGTTTTTTTTTGGACCAGGTATCTGTGGAAGATACAGAGAGGAAATTAATTGTACAACTTATTTGTAGAATGTAAACATGTGGGAGCAAGGAGCAGGTAGTACAAGAGAAAATAAAATGGGGCGGCACCTGTGGCTCAGTAGTAGGATCCCAGCCCCATGCACCAGGGGTGTCAGGTTTGAACCTGGCCCCAGCCAAACTGCAACAACAACAACAAAAATAGCCAGGCGTTGTGGTGGGCGCCTATAGTCCCAGCTACCCGGGAGGCTGAGGCAAGAGAATCGCCTAAGTCCAAGAGCTGGAGGTTGCTGTGAGCTGTGTCGCCATGGCACTTTACTGAGGGTGACAAAGTGAGACTCTGTCTCTAATATTAAAAAAAAAAATTAAAAAAAAGAGAGAAAATAAAATATTTTAAGGAGGATAAAAGCAGGAGGAAGTATGGGCATACCTTTTTTCTAGAGAAGTATAGGCAGGTATAAATCTCAGGAAAGTCAATTTCATGTGAGTATGTAGATTTATTCAATAGTAGTAAGAGATCTGTTGGGAAAACAGGTTAGAGATTGATTATGATTTACCTTGAATTTTGAGGTAAGAAATTGGATTTTGGCTGGCATTTTGGCAGTTTGGATGGTTTTAAAGTTGGTGGGGAAGTATCACGTGAGATCATCTGCAGGAATATCATCCAGGCAACAGAATGTAAGGTGCATTTGGAGATGGAAGAGATTAGAAGCAAGTAGATCAACTCTCTTGGAATTGTTTATGCAAGAAGTGATGTTGACCTAGGCTATTATAGATACAGTCTGAAAATGAAGGAGAGTGAGATTTGAGGGATAATGTGGAGGTAGGAAATGGAAAAAGATAGCCATGATAAATTTTTTTGTTCACTAATTAAAATTGCTCAAAAACAATCAAATTCAGTGGTAATGGATTCGATGATTGTGACTGTTGTACGTTGCTCTCATGGAAAAACAAAAAATCTGTAGTGTTTCATTTTTAAGAAAACCACGAACTTGTTAGAACTTCTCAGGTTAGAATCATTCAATTTTACCTAGTATATTTGACTGTGTGCTGCAGATATTTAAATTGTCAAAGTCCTTACTTAGCTGTCTTACATAAATGACTAAAAAATTGAGTGAAGCCTGCGAATATTGAATTTGGACACCTGAGTCTTTGCAGTTACCATGTAAATGTATAATCCAGTATTTGCTTTTTTGGTAACTGTAGTTGTTGTATTAATGTTATAGATTGATCACTCAGTTTTTTTAAATAGAGTAATCGTATTATAACTTTTGAAAATTTGATTCTGTTCTCTCAAGTTAGTACCACTGTTTTTAAAATATACATATTTTATGAATTAAAGAGTCCAGCAACCACAATAATATATAAAATGGCATTGCCATCAATTTCTACATTCCTCACCTCTCCCTCATAACCTGATTTATTTCTCTTCCTAGAACTTACTACCCATTGATAGTTGATCTATTTATTTGCTCATTGGTTTTTCTACCTCTAAAAGAAAGCAGAAACTTGCTCTGTTAACTGTATTTTCAACATATAACAGGCACTTAGTAAATAGTTAATGATTAAATGAGTGAGTCCAGATATTGACTACTGGAACAGGTTTGGGGAGAAATATGAGATGAGGCAATAGAACACTTATACATCTTAGAAAGCTGGTATAATTGAATAGTCAGTTTAATAGAATTTATTGCATCCATATGGGTAAGCTCTTTCAACTATAGGATGATAGTTAGTATAAGTAAACTTTTTGTAAATAATTGTATTTATTAAAAAAGGGTGTCCTTATTTTTGTCATATAAAGTTCGTATTTGTCCCTATGCGCTATTTACTATTAAAAGAGAGTAATACTTTCAAGAGCTATTTAAGATGATAATTTTTGTTAAGAGGTTTCACTTTGAGTTTATTTCCGTATTATGGTTATCTAAGTAATAACAATAACTTATTTTTTTTCCTTTGAATAGATATGGTATTAGATAACATGATAGCCTCTGGCCAGTTAGATGAATCCATCCGAGAGAACGTCCGAGAAGCTCTTCTGAAGCGGCATCATCATCAGAATGAGAAAAGATTCGCCAGTCGAATTCCCCTTGTTCGGTCTTTCGCAGATATAGGCAAGAAACATTCTGACCCTCACTTGCTTGAAAGGAATGGTGAGATAAGTTGCGGCATCCAATTTTGCTAACACTACTACTGTAACAGCATTCTAGTATGTTACAATTAACATTTGAGGATATTTCTTTATTTATTTTTGTTGTTGCAGTTTGGCTGGGGTTGGGTTGAACCCACCACCCTTGGTATATGGGGCCATATATATATATAGTTATATAATATAATCAGTTATATATATTGTTATATAACTGATTAATGTGGCATAAATTATGATCTACATTTTAATTAGGGATCTTGGATGGGAACTTTTACATTAGATTTCAACTCATAATTTTTTCTTGTCTCCTGAATATACTTTATTTACAGGGTATAAACAAGTGTTTTTTGGTGATTTCACTGCTCTTTATTTATGATATGTGTGAAAGGCTCTTACGACTGTTCTGTCTTACACCAAGGATGACCTGGATGGTATCTGCCAACCCTTTAAGAATGATTTAGACCCAGGTTCACATATTCCAGCTTTCCTTTGTTATGCCCAGGCCAGTGGCAGACTGTTCAGGACATGGGAAGATGGTTGTTTTTTAGCTCTTTACCCCTGTCATTGTCTTAAGGCTGGCACACTTGGAGTTTCACTTTTCCCCATTTTCTTCTGCCTAAAACAAAGGAAAACGTCAATCACTAGGGTTGAGAACTCTGATGAAAACCTAGGTGCAAAAGATTGGCATAGCTTTTGAGGGCCTCTGTTGCCTCTAGCAGTTACTCCTAGCTGCTGGTATTATCCAAACGTATGAGGATTAGAGTGTCAAGGAGTGGGATATGGTACGTAGTGTCTGCTCACCTTTTTTTCTCTAGAGTAATATGAGGGCATATGATTAGCTTACATTGTTTGCTTTGTTAGGTAAAGTCCAACTTATAGTTGTGCCCTTGACCAAAGAGTTGTGCCATATACCCTTACATTGTGCCTGTTAGGTGAGAGCACACTAATCCTCCTCCCTATCCTTCATCCCCTCCCCTCCTTGAGTTTAATTGTGTTTTCTCTTGTGTGGGTGTTTGTTCATCTACTGGTTTCGTATTAAGTACCTTGGATGCTTGCTTTTCCATTCTTGTGATACTTTACTAAGAAGAATGTTCTTCTGCTCCATCCAGGTTAAAGCAAAAGATGTTAAGTCTTTATCTGTTTTTCTGGCTGAATAGTATTCCACAACATCTTTTTTATCCCTGAAATAATAGTATGGCTTTTAAGTGTTCTACCAGCAAATAGCTGTAGGTTACAGGGTTTAATACATCTGAAGGTGATAGTAGTCATCTCTTGTAGCTCAGTGTTGAGATACTTAATTTGACCACTAAAACTCTTGTAAAAGTCTGTTTAAAATTACGCATTGGTATGTTTAAGGAGTTTTATGAATGAAAGAACATCTCTTACGGAGCAGAGTTTAATTTAAAAGCAAGTTATATGTGGCACATCTTACCTTTCTTTTTCATCTTTTATTTTTTGTGTATTCTCTGTTTTGGTGCAACGAGTTCATTTATACAGAGGGACTCTGTTAAATTTTTATTCCTCATATGTAGTGATTCCTGATTATTTTCTAGCTGTTATCTGTTTGCTTTTAATCATAAGACAGTTGTCTATTTTAAATGCCATTTTATCATTGTTATTTTGTTGAAATATGGTAACTGAACAGTTTTTATGCATGTAGCTGATTTTTAAATAAGTGTTGTTTTTTAAATGGTTGATCTTTATTTTTAATATTTCTGAAATATCTTGAGCATGCATCTTTGATTACTTAGGCCACAAGGAATTAATTATTGTATTTTTTGTGTTTTTCATAAAAAAGAATGTTATTCTTTTAAACTTTACAATAGAAATATTAGGTATTTTGAAGTGTAAGTATGCATGGACTTTGAAATATTCTAGACTTGCTACCTATTGCTATTGTTGGTGAGAAATACTTTTTTTTTCTATTTAAATCAAATATTATATGTATTTGATTCAATTTATTTGCTGTGTTAGAAATAAGATGCATACTTTATGGCATTTATTAATACCTTTGGAGTGCTCAAGAATAGTATTCTTGGCTTACTGCCCGTAGCTCAGTGGTTAGGGTGCTGGGCACATACACTGGAGCTGGCGGTTTCCAACCAGCCTGGGACTGCTAAATGACAATGACAGCT
>NW_003852397.1:44247577-44258574 GCF_000181295.1 Otolemur garnettii | reverse complement strand
TTTTTTTTTTTTTGTCTCTATTTGCCTTCTGCAGTGAATTCATCATTTTTCATTTATTTGTTTTATCTCAGGGGAAGGCCTTTCAGCCTCCCGCCACTCTTTGCGAACAGGTCTGTCTGCCTCAAACCTTTCATTGAGAGGAGAATCGCCTTTATCTCTTCTTCTCAGTCATCTTCTTCCTTCTTCAAGAGCTGGAACCCCGGCAGGCTCGAGGTGTACAACCCCAGTACCCACCCCTCAGAACAGCCCTCCTTCCAGCCCTAGCACCCGTCGCCTGACTTCCAGAAGTTCCCAACAGAGTCAGCTTCAGGTCCCAGAACTACTGGTTTCACCTGCCAGTGATGACATTCCCACAGTAGTAATTCATCCGCCAGAGGAAGACTTAGAAGCACTGAAAGGCCAGGAGCAGAAGAATGAGGAAAATGTTGACTTAATTCCAGGCAACTATCCAAAAATCTTCCATGTGTGGTGCTTTCTGCCTCTGGATCACTTGCACTTGGAATGCCTTTCAGCACATAGCTTGAGCAGCATCTGTAGATAATGCTTACAATTTATTTTGACTTCTGCATGTTTTTTTCTTTATAGTGTATTGTTGAAGAGAATAGAATTATTAAAATTTAAGCTCTGAAAGAGTACAAAGAAGACTACGCATACATTTAAGCCCATTCACAAATTTTCACTAAGATTTTAGATATGAAAGCATTTGAATGGTTCAGAAAAGCATAGATATTTTTTATAATTAATATTTTCATTTGCCATGGATTTACTTTAGAATGGTGGCTTCTCTTATTGTGTATTCACTCATAAGGTGAATGAACGCATATATGTACGTTAATAATGAGGTGATATGCCTTTTTCCTGATGCTTTTCTCCAAAGAATGTAGTACATGTTAGCCTTTTTAACAAAGATAGTCATCAGAGAACTTGTCTTCTTAGAGGCAAAAATGAGAAAAAGAACATTCAATCCTGATTGCCTGGAATCATTATTTCAAACTGGTATTTATATTTTGGATTAGAATTTAATTGCTCTTTGGCTCGGCGCCTATGGCTCAAGTGGCTAAGGTGCTAGCCACATACACCTAAGGTGGCAGGTTCGAATCCAGCCCGGGCCCACCAAACAACAATGACAGCTGCAACCAAAAAATAGCTGGGTGTTGTGGCGGGCGCCTGTGGTCCCAGCTACTTGGGAGGCTGAGGCAAGAGACTCGCTCGAACCCAGGAGTTGGAGATTGCTGTGAGCTGTGATGCTACAGCACTCTACCCAGGGGGACAACTTGAGGCTCTGTCTCAAAAAAAAAGAATTTAATTGCTCTTTATTTAAGGCCGTGCCTATCTTTAATCCAAATGTACTTCAAAATTTTTAGGGTAAGAACTCCTATAGTTATGGCTAGAAGGAAAAAAAACCATTTATATATGTGTGTGTGTGTGTGTGTGTGTGTACATATATTACACACACATACACAAAGTAGAACCTCTGTAAGTTGATCACCCAAGAGACGGTAACAAACTGGTCAGCATACAGAGGTGATCAACATAAGGAACTAGGCCTACTGTACTGATACATACATGTGGTGCATGTCTGGAAAATTACATCAGCTTAATGACGTGGTTAATGTAGGGAAGTGGCCAACTATGGAGGTAGGGTCTCCAATGTATTCGTGTGTGTGTGCGTGCGTGTGTGTATGTGCATTTTTTTTTCTTTCTTTCTTTTTTTTTTTTTTTTGGGGGATAGAGTCTCACTCTGTTATTTAGAGTGCAGTGTCATTATCATGGCTTGCTGCAACCTTAAACTCTTTCTGTACTCAAGGGATCCTCCTTCCTCAGCCTCCCAAGTTGCTGGGACGATAGTGTGCCACCATACCCAGCTAAGTTTTCTATATTTTATAGAGACAGAGTTTTTCTTGCTCTTGCTCAAGTTGGTCTTGAACTTCTGACCTCATGCAGTCTTCCTCCCTTGGCCTCCCAGAGTACCAGGATTACAGGCATGAACCACCATTTCTGGCCTAGAATATATTTTTATATATGAATTAGAAAAACTATTTTATCAGTGGATAAAAGGTTTAGAACTTTAAGGGCTATAAATTATGATAATTTGGTTCTTATATATTAAGTATATATTTATACACATGTCTTTAATACTAATTTTGATAAAGTAAGTATGTTTTAGTGACTTATTGATATTTTATCTAGAGCTCATTGTGACATATATTAACATTAGTGATTATAATCACTTAAGTATTAGTCACACTTTTCTAAAATACTGATAATATCTAATACTTCAGTGGTAGTTGAGTCATTAATCTATTTGTGCATATACATTTTTGTAAGTTAGTTGTTAGAAAAGTTAGAACTTCCCTGAGTTATACATCAGGAAAGGGATAGTCTCAATCAGGGGTGTCCAACCTGGGGGCTGTGAGCTGCATGCTGATTTTGTGAGGACTTTTTTTTTTGCTTATTTGTGGTATGAAAAGTATGCATAAACTTTTTTTTTTTTTTTTTTGCTCATAAGCTTTCATTAAAGTTTGTATATTTAATGTGTGGCCCAAGACAACTCTAATTCTTCTAGTGTATGGCCCAGGAAAAAAAAAAAGGTTGGACACCCTTGGTAAATCCTCTACAAATTCTCTATTTTTATCATCCTATAAAAAAAAATCCATCTCTCTATTGGCATTATTTATATATATCAACTGTATTTAATCAAAGCTTATTTTAGTTGTAAAAAGGATAGATACGCTTCTAAAAGTACAAATGCAAGTTTGTGGTGTCATAGTTATAGCTACCATTGTTTTATAGTTTGTTCCAGGGGTAGTGATAGATGCTTTTCAAATATATTTTTGATTACTGTAATAATTTGATGAGATTGATGTTATTTCCATTTTACAAATGAAGAAAAGATTAGAGATATTAAGATCATACTATAAATGACCAGTGCAGGGATTTGAACTCAGGTCTACTTGCAACAAAATCTATAGTTGAGTATTTCATTATGAGTTTTACCAGTCATGAAATTGATAAAGCTTAAGAATGAGATAACTGAACATAAGGAGGAAATAATTATTCAGAAAAACCAGCACTATTTTCATTAAAAATCTTTAACTGTCAAGATTTGCTATGTTTCCTTGAACAAAAATGATTTTAAAGTTGTCCCTTTAGGCCCTGTTAAAGGGATAAAAGGAGCAGTTAACTGAGAATTGAGAAACACAAGTTTTTTATTTCCCAGGAGTTTTTTTGCCATGAGATTTGTCAGCCTTTCTCAAGAGAAGAAATAGAATGGAGGGAGTTTCTAAAGATAAGAAAAAGCTCATAATTACTCTTTAAGAAGGCATCTGTATAAGGTATGTAATTATTGAGGAGAAATAGTAGGGACTGTTACACGTTACTCCCTGTTTAGATTCCCTTGGTGCTTAAAGCACCCAGTGACTCTAGTGGTGTTTCCTAGAAGTCTGATAGTGTCTCAGAGGAGGAAGGTGGCCTCACCTTTACTTTGGAGAGATACCGCTGTGGTTTTGTGTTGTCATGGAGTAATTATTTGTGCCATGATAGCAAAGAAAGTGGTATTGCCCATTAGCTGTTTGCTGGAGGATAATTATATATGTAAAAGAGGTGAACTTACTTTTAGTCATTTTTTGTTTCCAAGTCAGTGCTTCTGGACATCAGCACTGTTGACAGTTTGGGCTTCAGTAATTCTTTGCAGGGTGGCTGGGTGGGAAGGAACAGTCCTGTGCTTTATAGGGTGGTTAGCAGCATACTTGCTTCGACACTGATAGCTACCAGTATCACTCCTCCCAGGTGTGACAACCAAATCTGTCTCTAGACAGTGCCAGATGTCCCTTGGGGCCATAATCTTCTCTGGTGTGAACCACTGCTTCACCTAGCTCAGCTTTCAAACTTTTATGGACAGAAAACTCTGGTATCTTTGATTTATCTTTCTCTAGTTAGATGGTATATGAGGGGGGAAAAAAGTAAGTGGAAAATGATAGATTAACTGGAATGTGATTTTTAAAATCCCATCTTTTATTTTATTTATATATTCTTATCTATTTTTCCTTTTTCTTTCTCTCTTTTTTTTTCTTTAAATTGAGTCAAGGCCTCACCCTGTCACCCAAGCTAGAATGCAGTGGCATCATCATAGGTCACTGCAACTTCAGACTCTTGGGCTCTAGCGATCCCCCTACCTCAGCCTCCTGAGTAGCAGGGACTTACAGGCATGTCCCACCATGCCTCACTAATGTTTTTTCCTTCTCTTAAAGCAAAGTAATATGGTCCTTCTGAGTTATCTGTGTTAATGACAGAAAGCTTTATTTCTTGGTGATTTACTTATTTAATTCTGACTGCTAGTAATTTATTGTAGGAATTAACTAATGGAAAAAAACAGTTTTTCAATAGCTGAGGTTGGAAAGGACTACATAGTCATGGTACAGAACTCTCACATGTACCTGGCATGTCAATTTTGAAAAAGGGACAGGTTCAGGAGGATCAAGTTAGCCAAGTGACTTCAGGTGGGCATTCTAGCTTTGTCAGTCAGTATTGACTTTCACTTTATTTCTGCTCATTTCACTGTTTCCTTCCTTTTCCCCACTCCTTTCCCTTAATTCTCAGAGTTTAGACTATTCTGGAAAATTGCATTATGTGTTCTTATGATAATACACCCACAGGTTGAATGCGTTTAGCTGTTGGAAAGATGTAATGCTAGGTCGCAGTTGCTACCAGGGTCTTAGTGAGACTTTTAATTTTCTTGTGTGGAAATAGTAGGAAGCCACTGGAAAAAAATGCTGGTTAACTAACCCCACCCTCCTGCCCCACATTGGGCAAGGAAAAGACTCTTTGGAAGTTTAGGAACAAAGGACAAAGAAGAGGAATCTCAGTAACATTTCAGTGCCAGGTTAACATTGTAGAAAATGAGTTAAGGGTTAAAGAATAGTGTTTATTTCAGAATTCTCCAAAGAATGATCATATGGCTAAATAGATTGCAAATTGAGATTTCGGGTCACATTGACGTCCTAGTTTAGGTACTTAACAGAGAAGTGGCTACACCAGAAGTCTTCTGTCATTGAGTTAAATCAACCCAGATGACTTAGTTTCAATGTTCTCTACCTATAGTATGTTCCATTCTACTAAAATGAATCAAGTATATCTGATGTGCTTAAAATTCCAGAACTTGATTACCCCAAATTAACTTTAGAGTTTATAGGCTCTAATCACAAAACAGATTTTAACTGAATTTTCATGAGTCGCTACTATGAGTGGCACAGTTAAAACTAAAGATAGAGTTAACTGTATTTCCATGCTTTATAGTCCCTGTAATATTCAGTGTTTTAGGTGTTATTAGTCTGTATTCTTGCCCTTGAAAATCTTTGACGTTTTGAAAAAATGAGATGCATTTAGGAATAGAAGTCTATGTAATGTACTTAAATTTAAAATTTTTGAAATTTGAGCTTTTTGCAGATTTCATAGTATAAATGACTGGTCATATACTAAGTCATGTTTTTAGTTAGGTTATTGCGGTTTGTTGCTGTTGAATGTTAGTTGAAATATATACACTAACATTTGAACATATATCTCCATTTGTTACCCAATTAACTATCATTTCTAATCCAAATGAGCTAATTTTTTATGGCTTTGATCAGAGGTTTGAGTGAGTTGCTTAAAGTCACATAGATACCAGTGGCAGAGAGCATATATTTTAACACAGATTAATTGTAAAACCCTTACTGTTTGCACTTACATTGTGAAATAAACTTGTTTATTGTATTTTAAAGTTGTATTTCTTAGTAATAATGACAGTAGGCATTATAGATGAATGTTATCAAAGAGAAATGAAAATTCTTAAGGAAACTTATAATTATGTTCCATTATATTAATTCAGCCTACATTTACTTGATACCATGTACATCTCTTAAATTTTTTGAGTCACACTTAATGTGTGCAGAGAATTTAGTTGGTGTTAGCATTAAAATGGTAAAGTTAGGCATCATTAAGCTCTATGCCGTTTACATGTATATAATACATTGAAAGTATTTTGCTAAGCTGGTTATTTATAATGATAATTAGATTAAGGGCTTCTATCCTTTGCGGTTCCATACCAACTAACTTCTTTTTTCTTTTTTGCAAAAGGCCACCATTTAAAAAATCCCATTTACATTATTTTAAATATTAGGACAGATAGCTTCATTATCGCTTCAGTGTCATTCTAGTTTTGCACATATGTTACTAACAGCTGGCACTTGTTTTTTTTTTTTTAACTCCTCACATTTGCTTTTATAATAAACCATCACTTTCAGGATATGAGCAGAGTCAGGTTGTGATGGTAATTTTCTCCTTACTAATTTGGAATTTGTTCTTCAATACAGGTATTTTGGCCTCTCCTCAGTCTGCTCCAGGAAACTTGGATAATAGTAAAAGTGGAGAAATTAAAGGTAATGGAAGTGGAGGAAGCAGAGAAAATAGTACTGTTGACTTCAGCAAGGTAATTATATTATTAGCTATACATTTCCTTAATCATTCTTACTGAGAAAATAAGTAGTGGTTTGCGGCTCTGATTGTAGTAATGTTTTAGTAGACTGGTGCTTACAAATGTGATGTCGTGATATGTTAATTGAAGGTCAAAAATTGTGAGAATGGTTATAGTTAACTTCTGAGTACTTGATTAATTTTGTATGCTTGCTTGTTTTAGAAATTCTAAAAAGGAATATATGAATAATAGGATATTTTCATCTATACCTACCTTTTGAACCTAATCATTAGTTTTGGAGCTTCTGCCACTAGAAAGGTTCATTCTGGAAGCGATGTTATAGTGCTGGCAATTATCAGCCTTTCCAGGACTGTAATGTGATCCCAGAATTACTTATGGTCTTACGGTGTCAGTACTTTCTGGAATGCTACAGAGAAACATATTAGTTTTTTCCCTTGGGTAGGTAAAGGCATGGATTAAAAACAAAAACCTATCTCAGCTATGACTCTTTTAAAAAAAATTTTGGTACATGATCATTTACTTGAAATAGGGAAGAAACCCTTACTTTAATAGAGTTTAAATTACAACTGAATTTAAAGTATGCTTTATGAGTACTTAGGAACAATTATGATTCTATGTAACCATCAAAATTTTTTGGATGTTAATTTGCTGTAGGTTGGTGTTCATTATTTTAATACTCATGCATCCAGTTTAAGGCTTTTTATTAAATGTGGTTATGTCAAGCAAGATTCATTTTCCTTAAGCCTTTTATTCTATGATGTGAAGTCTGTAAGTCACATTGTATAGAAAAGGAGTTTAAATGATTTGCATTATAGCTTTGCTGATCTTAGTAACTTTAAAATTATAGAAAGCTTACTTACGTTAAGGATGTTAACTATACAGAAAGGCTATTGTACTTGTAATTCTTTTAACTTGATCACATTTTTACTGGTACTTCTGTTATTTTAGATTAGTGAAAAGTATTCTGTAACTAAATTGCGATTTATTCCTTGTTAAATAAATAAATTAATATGATTTACGTTGTAGATCTCCTCTAGACATGGCAGTTGCCGTTTATTTTTGTTCCTCTGTCACAGTTTTATTTTTTTTTACTTGGCCTATCCTTGTGTACACCTCCTTGTCTCCTGTTGGGCAGGAGTCTGCCTCCTGGCACTGTAGTTGTGGCACACTGGGTGTGGGACTCAAGAGGCCCGCTGTAAGTGCTGGTTTTATTTTTAATAGCTAGCCCTGTAAGTGGTTGTTTAGTGACTTGTGTGAAACTGCATATAAATTAAGAAGTTCATATACTTTGATACCTTGTTTGTAACCTTTTCCTTGTAATTATACACAGAAAACTAAATTTTATTATTACAGCATTATTATTTATTTATACCAACAAGGGCTATTAACTTTAGTTTTAAATAAAAATAATGAATTTTTCCCACTTATGGAAATACTGGCAAATGTCTAGATTTATTTTTTTAAGGGACTTATTTTATATTAAGTGACTAGTTCATTTCTATAATTAAATAATAGAAAATCATAAAATCAGTTTTTTTTAGCACTGTGTATAATTTCATGAGCAGTTGTTAGTTTGTGAACTATATATTTGTCTTTAATAGTTTTTAATGAATACTGCTATATTCATTGAAAATTTTCTCAAGTTTATGTTTGATAATTTAGATCTCTGAAATAGTAGCGATTGTGACAGTTAAAATAGTAGTGATTGATGAAGATGTGTTTTGCTTGCTTTTTTGTATTTGTCTATTTCATTCTTTATATTTGTGAAAACTTTGGCATTTATATGTTCATTAGATCACAAGTTTTGATTAGCAAATAGTCTCAAAAAGCATTTCTTTCCTGTTTTTCTCAAAATAGTCTTATAAATAAGTACTATGCATACTTCGTTTTTAATTATTATTTGTTTGTCAATAGGTTGACATGAATTTCATGAGAAAAATTCCTTCGGGGGCTGAGGCATCCAATGTGCTGGTAGGAGAAGTAGACTTTTTGGAAAGACCTATAATTGCATTTGTGAGACTGGCTCCTGCTGTCCTCCTTACAGGGTTGACTGAGGTCCCTGTGCCTACCAGGTAAACAGTTACTTTCAGTTAACATTCTCTTATTTTATGCCTGGAAGGCCTAAGGTGAAAAAAAGATTCTCCCAGCATATTTGAAACCTAAATATTGTTATTCACTGAATGAGTAAGCATGTTGTTTTATGATGTATTATGATCATCTTAGTGCATGAAAGAATTTTCTTCCTGAGATTAAAAAATAAAATAAACATCATCCTTTTAAGACAAACCTTGCGTTTGTACCTTCATAAAACATTTGGTTTTTTCATTAGTATAGTGATGAGTTAAAAAAAAAGAAATTTGGTATCTTAGGAAGTTTGGTTTCAAAAATACAGTGTATCATTTTAGATGTGTTATCTAATGTTCCATGGTAGACAGTGGAGTTGGAGAGTATGGAATTGAATCCTTTTCTTTTACTTTTTATGGGGATGGGATTAATTATGCTTGACTTAAATTTTCTAAGTTTTATTTGTAGAATGAGGATAACCCTTCATAGGACTGTAGTAATACTTTTGAATTAGGCAAAATGTGTTATTCTGTCCTGCCTAATATTTTCTGTTCAGTATACATTATAAGTAAAAAAATCAAACTGGGGGTAACATCCATAACAATTAGTAGGCATGCTATAAAGGATAGTCAGTATGTTAGCTGTTGACTGTAGAAAATTATAAATGAGACTGATCTTTTAAAGTATTTATTATTTTTATAATGTAAGTAAATACGAAGAATTAACAAGGGCTTGATGGAAAATATTTATTTTTCATTTATTTTACTCAGTTTCATTAATGATGCATTGTTAAGTCAGAAAAATAATTCCGTGGTTCATATGTAAATTCTATAAAGTAGGAGGATAAATACGAATATAAATGTTTTTCTGTAGTGTTAATGAGGATATAACCAAGTAGAAAATTAAGTATTTTTTATTTAGTCACTAGGATAACATGAAGTTTTTTGCAAAATTTGGAGTTGTAAATAAAAATTCTTTTTCCTTTCAAAATGGATTATTTGACTAAAATCCCATAGTCGCAACATGAGTTTTTATCCAGAACTGTAATTTGAAGGATGGTGGATTTTTTGTGTATGCTCTTTCAGTGTTTTATTTGGCAAATCTTACTTTCGAGTACTCTATGGAATTATTATTTACTTTGTTTATTAATTTACATTTTTTCAATAGAGACCAGATTTATTTGTTTTATCCAAAATGATACAGAATTTTTTTTTTTTGGAGACAGAGTCTTACTCTGTTGCTTGGGCTAGAGTGCCATGGCCTCAGCCTAGCTCACATCCACCTCAGACTCCTGGGCTCAAGCAATCTTCCTGCTTCAGCCTCCTGAGTAGCTGGGACTATAGGAATGCACTTTCATGTCTGGCTACTTTTTCTGTTTTTAGTAGAAACTGGGTTTTGCTATGTTGCTGTGGTTGATCTTGAACTCCTGCCTCACCACCATGCCCAGCCTGAAGATAGGTACTTTTAATGTACAATATTTAGTTTCTTTCTTTCCTTTTTTTTTTTTTTTTGTTGTAGTTTGGTGGGGGTTGGGTTTGAACCCGCCACCCTTGGTATATGGGGCCAGTACCCTACTCATTGAGCCACAGGTGCTGCCCAATATTTAGTTTCTTAATTACTATTTTGCCCTAAGGAAGATGTATAGTGGTAACTTGATGGAAAGTTAAGGAGGCCCTTTTTGGGTTTATGATCTGCTTTCCTTTGAGTGGAATTGCCATCTTTTTTCAGTGATTGTTGTGGGAGAATGGATGAGGTCTGAGTGTTATTTCTGTGTTTACATTTGAATGATTCTTTTAAAAAAAAGATTGTTTAGTTTTGTATATGTTGTTTGTTCATTTTCAAATCTATGTATTTTAATGTTTCTTTAGGTTTTTGTTTCTATTACTGGGTCCAGCAGGCAAGGCACCTCAGTACCATGAAATTGGAAGATCAATAGCTACTCTGATGACAGATGAGGTAATTAAAATATGCTAAAATATCTTTGAAGTAAACACTGAGTATGAAGCATATATTATATATGTTAAATCATAGTCCTTTCATAGTGAAGTTAAAAAAAAAATTGTCCTTATTGTCTGTACTGTTTTTGTTCATGTTTGCTCTTTAACTATTTGCCATTCATAAGGTCTTGAAAACCTTTTTTTTGTCAGGATCAATGGGTACTTTTTAATGTTTTTTTTTTTTTTTTTTGAGACAGAGCCTCAAGCTGTGGCCCTGGGTAGAGAACCATGGCATCACAGCTCACAGCAACCTCCAACTCCTGGGCTCAAGCAATTCTCCTGCCTCCACTTCCCAAGTAGCTGGGACTACAGGCGCCCACCACAACACCTGGCTATTTTTTGGTTGCAGCTATCATTGTTGTTTGGCGGGTCTGGGCTGGATTCAAACCCGCCAGCTCAGGTGTATGTGGCTGGTGCCTTAGCCGGTTGAGCCATAGGCGCCGAGCTGCAACCTCCAACTCTTG
>NW_003852397.1:44218939-44247002 GCF_000181295.1 Otolemur garnettii | reverse complement strand
AAAAAAAAAAAATTTCCGTCTTCCATTTGGGGACCTCATCTGTGACCATGGCATTGGTGATTTCCTATGATATATTTAGATTTAAATGCATACTCTTTTTTTTTTTTTTAAGAAGTTAGGCAGATCCTAGCTAATACAATTATGATAACTTAAAAATCCCGATGGTTTGTAAAAAAAATAAAAATTTCAATTGTATTGGTAACTTCTGAGTTACCAAGTTACTTGCAAGTTACCTAAAACAATAGAAAAATTCAGCAATGTAGCTAACTTCAAAATAACTACAAAATCAATTATATTCCTATGTAAGAAAGAATTACAAAATAATATTAGAAAAAAAAGATAACATTGTATCAGCAACCAAAATAGAAAGTACCTATCAATATAGCTTTAACAAGAGCTGTGCAATTTGTTTTTGAATACATAATCACTTAATACTTGTTTGTTACAGAATATGCAAGATAAAATACAAATAGCAAACAATTTTTTTCCTTATTATGTTTTTACCAAAGTCTAAAAAAAAGATGACTAATATATATAAATAAAAGTAAAAATAATTTCTAAAAAAAAAATGCAGATCATGCAGTAGAAATAGAAATACTTCAAAATCATTCTACTTAATCTGGATACCCCTGATAGTAAAATTAGAAAAATTTTACTATCATGGGTAGTACAACTTTACTGAGTGGTGGTAATGAGTACACTTATCTCATAATTGATTTGTAGTATGCTTTTGTTTCCTCATAAAATTGATATAGTTGTCCCAATATTATCTTCAATGATTATGTCAATGTTTTGCTTATAGTTGATATTCTGTAAATATTCATGGAATAAAGGAGCCTGAAATAAAAAAAATAAAACTATCAGATTAAATTTTAAAAAAAAAAGAAATTTAGGCATCAAAGCTCAGTGCTAGGGAAGAAAGGAAAAAAAAGAAATTTAGAAAAAGGAGATTTATGGACTTTTATGACCACAAAAGCAGTCATGATAAAAGCTTATTTTTGCCCTGTGCTGAGCACTTTATGTGTATTAACTTGGTTGGCACTCACACCAGCCTTATAAAGTGGGTACTATTGTTTTCCCTATTTTGCAGTGAGTAAAATTAAGACACATGTTGGTGGCTCAAACCCAAAATTACTTGGCTAGTTAGTAATATGGCTGAGTTATGATTCAAATTACGCCTCCAAGGCTGGTCGTTTTTTTTAAAAAAACAAAAAAACCTCGAAAAAAATTATACAAAAACTTGGCAAGGTGGCTTACGCCTATAATCCTAGCACTCTGGGAGGCTGAGGCAAATGGATTGCCTCAACTCAGGAGTTAAGAGACCAGGGTGAACAAAGTGAGACCCATCTCTCCTAAAAATAGAAAATTAGCTGAGTGTTGTGTTAAGTGCCTGTAGTCCCAGCTACTTGGAAAGCTGGGGCAGGAGGATCACTTGATCCCACGAGTTTGAGGTTGCTGCGAGGTTGGCTGAGGCTCACATTAGTAATCATCTTAAAATATAGTCAAAGGCTTGATGCAGTGGCTCACTCCTATAATCCTAGTACTCCAGGAGGCCAAGGAAGGTGGACTTCCTGAGCTCAAGAGTCTGAGACCAGCCTGAGCTAGAGCACTAGAGCAAGACCCCTGTCTTTTAAAAATAGCTGGGTGTTGTGGCACAAGCCTGTAGTCCCAGCTACTTGGGAGGCTGAAGCAAGAAGATCGCTAGAGCCCACGAGTTTGCGGTTACTGTGAGCTATGACGCCATGGTACTCAACCCAGGGTGGCAAAGTAAGACTCTGCACCCCCCCCCCCCAAATATATATAAAGCTCCTCTAGTCAGATTCATGGCTTTGGCCTCAATATCCCCTTTAAAACTTCTCTGGGTGGGCAGTATCCATAGCTCAGTGGATAGGGCACCAGCCACATACACCAATGCTAGCGAGTTCTAACTCTGCCCAGGCCAACTAAAACAACAATGACAACTGCAACAACAACAAAAAATAGCCAGGCATTGTGATGGGAGCCTGTAGTCCCAGTTACTTGGGAGGCTGAGGCAAGAAAATTGCTTAAGCCCAATAGTCTGAGGTTGCTGTGAGTTGTGACGCCACAGCACTCTACCCAGGGTGACAGCTTGAGACTCTGTCTCAAGAAAAAGACCAACAAACTTCACTGGGCTTATTTATGAAGTGCTTATTATACACCAAGCACTGGTCACTGAGGATGAGTAGTTTACAGACCAGGTGGGAATACAGGAACATCAAATAACTTTAATAGAGCATAATCAGCTGTTACAGAGTCTGTGAGAATGTGGATAGTTTCTGGTAATGGATTATGAAATGCTAAGTTTTTATTCTCTGTAGGTTCACAAAATCTAGAATAGTAATGTCCAATGTGGTAACCACGAGCCACATTTCAAACAGTGAACCACCACACAAGGCTAGTGTCTTATCATTTTGGGTAGCGACTTAAATGCATACTCTTTACCATTGTCTGAACAGATACTACCTGAGCTATTCTTAGTGTACTTCTTAAAGCTTACATCCTAATACTGCTCGTTCCTACTCCCTGCAGCCAAAGTAGTTTCCTTTTTGTTCCTCACAAGTACCTCTGGTCATTTAGGATTGCTAATTCCTCTGCCTGAGTACTTTTCTGTCATACCCTTTATATGGTTTTGTCCCTCATTTTGTCCAGATTTCCTTCTCTAAGGCACCTTCCCTGGCCACTTCGTTCTTTCTCTTTAGCCTCCCTTTCTGCACCCTGCTTTATGTTTATAAAAACATATATCATTGCCTATAATTACATATATTTTTAATTACTTGTTTTGCTACATTTTCCCTTAGAACTAAAGGTTCTGGAGTACAGAGTCTTTGCCTTGACTATCTCTACTGGGCTATCTATAGTGCTTAGCATTGAGTCTAACAAATAGTAGGTGACCACTAAGTGTTTGTCATTGATTAAATTATTTAAGTGAAATTGTTTGTGTATCCATGATTATTTTCATAGAATAAACAACCCGTAAATGTCATAATAGAATGATATACACAGTATTTTATTCCCTGAATGGAATACTGAGTATTTCTCATGTGCAGTCTTCTTTTTTAAAAAATTGTTTTATCTTAACACTGTATTTTGTTGTTGTTGTTGTTTGTTATTGTTAATTTATCTGATAATACAAATAATGGCCTACCTTTTATAGTTGTTACCCAGGGTAGGGTGCACCTGCTTGGGCTAAAAGTTAGGCAATTTTCTTTATATTGAACGTACTTATGTTTTCCAAAGTGAGTTTAGTATATGTAGAATTTTCTTTCAACTTTAAAATTCTTTTGCTCAGTATTTTTTCTTTTTTAGATATTTCATGATGTAGCTTATAAAGCAAAAGACAGAAATGACCTCTTATCTGGAATTGATGAGTTTTTAGATCAAGTAACTGTCCTACCTCCAGGAGAGTGGGATCCTTCTATACGCATAGAGCCACCAAAAAGTGTTCCTTCTCAGGTAAGAATCTAGAACCATTCTTCTGTGGGCTACTTTGTTCTCAATTAAATTTTTTGAATAAGTTATACATTTTTATGATTCAGAGATTAAAACTGTTTTATAAAGAGGTAGAGAAGTCATGTCCCTGCCTTGTCCTCTTTACTGTCTTAGCCATATATCCAGCTCTGTGGGTAACCACTTGTGATTAGTTTCTTATTTTCTAGTTTTCATTCAGTATGTGGAGGTATGACCATGTATTGTCTTATGTATTCCTTTTACCAAAATTTAACATTCTAAATATATTCTGTTCTGCACCTTGCCTTTTCCCTATACCAGTACATTCTGGAGATCTACTCTTAAGAAATCATGGCAATATTCCTTGCTCTTTTTTCATAGTTGGGTTGTATTCTATTTATAGATGTAGCATAGTTTATCTTATTCCTGGATCATGGTAGTTTTTAGTCTTTTTTTTTTTTTTTTGTTACAAATCATTTCATGATACTCATCTACCATTTTCGTTTATTTGTTTATTTATTTTTGAGATGGAGTCACCCTCTGTCACTCTGGCTAGAGTGTAGTGGTGTCATCATAGCTCACAGCAACCTCAAACTCCTGGGTTTAAGTGATCCACCGGCCTCAGCCTCCTGAGTAGGTGGGACTGTAGGTGCCTGTCACCATGCTTGTCTAAATTTTCTATTTTTTTTTTTTGAGACGGAGCCTCAAGCTATCCCCCTGGGTAGAGTGCCATGGCATCACGCTCACAGCAACCTCCAACTCCTGGGCTCAAGCGAGTCTCCTGCCTCAGCCTCCCAAGTAGCTGGGACTACAGGCGCCCGCCACAACGCCTGGCCATTTTTTGGTTGCAGCCATCATTGTTGTTT
The DNA here is from genome assembly GCF_000181295.1 of Otolemur garnettii. Taxonomy (NCBI): domain Eukaryota; kingdom Metazoa; phylum Chordata; class Mammalia; order Primates; family Galagidae; genus Otolemur; species Otolemur garnettii. The sequence goes on along the minus strand of NW_003852397.1, from coordinate 44,242,668 downwards.
GGCGGGCCCGGGCTGGGGATTCGAACCTGCCACCTTAGGTGTATGTGGCTGGCGCCTTAGCTGCTTGAGCCACAGGCGCAGAGCCTAAATTTTCTATTTTTAATAGAGGTTGGGTCTTGCTCTGGTTCATCTTGAACTCCTGAGCTCAAGTGATCCTCCGACTTTAGCCTCCCAGAGTGTTAGGAAGGAGCCACCAGACCTGACTTAATATGCCATTTTAGTCTTGTGCAGGTGTATCTGTGGATTAGATCCCCAGAAATAGAATTACTGACTCAAAGGGGAATTCCCCAGAGTTCCTTCTATATTAACTTGAGACTCCTATAATGATACATGAGAGTCCATTTCCCAGTAACACAGTATGTTGCCAAACTTCTGTATATTTGACAATCTTAGATAGCTTTATGTTACTCTTTCAAGTTTTGTTTGTTCTTTTTTTCTCTGAGACAGTCTCACTCTGTTACCTTGGGCTAGAGTGCTGTGGTATCAGCTTAGCTGACAGCAACCTCAGACTGCTGGGTTCAAGTGATCTTCCTGCATTGGCTTTCCAGAGTGCTAGGATTATAGCCATGAGCTGCTGTGCCTAGCCATATTTCAAATATTTTTAATGGGTTTTTAATTTGCATTTCTGTAATTGATGTGGTTGAATATGCCTGATTATATTTTTTGTTCATAACACTCTGCAACCTTTTAAAAAAAAATTTAAATTGTTCGTTGTTCCTTTGGGTATTATCATGGTATATATGAGTAGGCAGCCAACTTTATCTTTTTCTGAATTGCTGCCTGATTGTTCCAGTTCATTAAAAAGTTAAGCATTGCCCCCCTTGATTGGTGATACTATCTTTATCATTAAACTCGTATTTGCATTTGGTTGTGTTTCTGGAATTTCTTTTATTTTTCATTGGTCTTTCTGTTCATCAATCAATTATATACTCTTTAATTTTGGAGGCTTTGGTATAATTTAATATCTGGTAGGTCTGGATTCATTTTAGCTTTCTTCTTCCTCTTAGTTTCCTTGGCTGTCTTTACACAGTTCTTTCTTTCTTTCTTTTTTTTTTTTTTTGAGACCAAGTCTCACTCTGTTGCTTTGTTGTCCTGAGTGTCATTGTCACTCAGCAGCAACCTCAAACTCCTGAGCTCAAGGGAATCCTCTTGGCTTCAGCCTCCCAAGTAGCTGGGACTATGTGCATGCACCACCATGCTTGGCTAGTCTTTTCTGTTTTTTTTTTTTTTTTTGAGATAGAGCCTCAAGCTATCCCCCTGGGTAGAGTGCTGTGGCCTCACAGCTCACAGCAACCTCCAACTCCTGGGCTCAAGTGAGTCTCCTGCCTCAGCCTCCCAAGTAGCTGAGACCCCAGGTGCCCACCACTACACCTGGCCATTTTTTGGTTGCAGCCGTCATTGTTGTTTGGCAGGCCCGGGCTGGATTCGAACCCGCCACCTTAGGTGTATGTGGCTGGTGCATTAGCCACTTGAGCCACCGGTGCCGAGCTGTCTTTTCTGTTTTTAATGGAGATGGCGGTCTCACTCTTGCTCAGGCTGGTTTTGAATTCCTGTGCTCAAGCAATCCGCCTACCTTGGCCTCCTAGAGTGCTAGGATTACAGGTGTGTGCCACTGTGCCAGCCTTACATTTATTTTTCTATGTAAAGTTTAAAATAAGCTTTATATTTCTAAAAATAAAATCTGATGGTTTTTGAAAGCTTATGATAATGATTAAATTCTCTTAGTGATTTTAGAAAGAATTGATATCCTTATGACATTGAAGCTTTCTGGCCAAGTACGTGATGTATCTCTCCCATGTGTCTCCCCGGTTTTCTGTTTTAAGTTGGTATCCTTAAGAATGGTACCCAAGTTTTTCTCACCTATAACTTACATGCTTCTTGATGAGTGTTATTATAAATATTGTATCTTTGTTGCTTTTATATGTATATGAAGGCTATTTTTTATGTATAGGCATGACTTTTGAACAACACGAATTTGAACTGTGCAGTTTGCATTATATGCAGATTTTTTCCATAAACATAATGGAAAAAATATTTGGAGGTTTGCAAAAACTTGACAGAATTTTCCAATGAACTACAACACCTAGAAATAACTGAAAACATTAAGAAAAAGTTAGGTATATCATGAATGCATAAAATATATGTCAATATTACTCTATTTTATCATTTATTTCCATAAAATATATACAAATCTATTATAAAAAGAGAAAACTTATGTACACAGATAGGATATGTGGCACCATTCTTAGAAATGTAAACGATATAAACATGCATTAAATCGGAGGTGCCTAAAATTATAGTACATGGTTTGTATGCTACCATAATAATTTTGTAGCCACCTCTTGTTGCTATCTGGTGAACTTAAGTGTTGCAGGTTAACATGCAAGTGTCCATGTTGAAACACTGTGGCACTTATCTCCACATGAGCATTTGATCTCTCTAGTAAATTACACATGCAGTAAAAAGTGATCACCCACAGCTGTTTGGGTATTTTTCACTGTGTTTAGTGCAGTTTCCTAAACTTTGAATTATACTGTAGGATCTATATGAATTGCCACTAGTGATCTTGGAAATGCTGTCCACAGAGAAAAGTCATGATATTGTAATAGAAAGTTGTATTGCTTGGTAGACCTCAAATTGAAGTCTGCAGCTGTGGTTGCCTGCAACGTCCAGGTACATGTACACAATGTGGACCATTGCGTAAAAGGGAAGGAGACTGGTACAGTAGCTCATGCCTGCAATCCCAGCACTTTGGAAGTCCAAAGTGGGAGGATCACTTGAGCCCAGGCATTTGAGACTAGTCTAGGCAACATATAGGGGGTTCTTTTCTCAAGAAGACAAAAAAGAAAGGGAAAGGAAATGCTTGAAGTTATTGCTGCAGCTATGCCAATAGGTGTAAAACTTTGAAAAGTACCTTTTTATCTTTTATTGAAAATGAAACTTTTATGGGGGTGCAGGATTGCTATAAGAAAGGCATACCAGTATATTAATTTGATTCAAGAAAAAGCAGTGTCATTATATGACGCCTTCAAGCAAAAGGAAGGTGAAGGATCTGAAACTGGAGAATTTAATGCTAGCAAAGGATGGTTTGATAATATTAAAAAGAGGTTTGGTTTAAAAAGTGTCACCGTAAAGGAGAAGCAGCTTTTGTTGATCAAGAGGGAGCAAATGGGTTCCCAGAGCAGATGCCATTAAGAAATCATTGAGGAGAAAGGATTATCTGCCTGAACAGCTTTTTAATGCAGGAAAAAAGTGCCCTCTTTTGGGAAGAAGTACCACAGAGGACATTCATCAGTAAAGGAGAGAAGCAAGCTCCAGGATTTAAGGCAGGAAGGGAGAGGATAACTCTTCTGTTTTGTGCAAATGTATTTGGATTTATGATGAGGCCTGCCCTTATCTGTAAAGTCCTCACTTCTGGTCCATGAATAGAATAGACCAGTGGTTCTCAACCTTCCTAATGCCGCGGCCCTTTAATACAGTTCCTGTGGGTCGTGACCCACAGGTTGAGAACCGCTGGAATAGACAAATACTACCTACCAGTCTTTTGGTTACACAGAAAGAAGGGCTGGACAATCACAACCATTTTTGTGGATTGGTTTCATCTTTGCTTTATTCCTCAGGTCAGGAAGTACCTTACCAGTAAGGGACAGTCTTGTAAAATTTTTTCGATACTGGACAATGCTCTGACCACTCAAAATCTCATGAGTTCAATATCCAAGGGTATCAAGGTAGTCTCCTTGTCCACAAATACAACATGTCTGCCTCAGCCTCTGGGTTGGGAGGTCATAAAGACCTTTAAGGCTTATTGCCTATAATGTATATGGAAAGGATTGTCATGCCGTGGAAGAGAACCTCGATGGAGAGACTATCATAAAGTCTGGAATGATCACCCCACTGAAGATGCCATCCTTGTTACAGAAACAGCCATGAACGCTCTCAAGCCTGAAACAATGAATTCCTGATGGAGAAAACTTTTCCCAGATGTTGTGCATGACTTCACAGGATTTATGACAGAGCCACTCAAGGAAATCACGAAAGGGATTATAGACATGGCTAAAAAGGTGAAGAGTTCAAGATATGGATCTTGGAGAAATTTAAGCGCGAATAGTTAACACAGGAGAGGAATTGACAGAAGATGACTTGATGGAAGTGAGTGCTTCTGAACCAGGGCCAGACAACGAGGAAGAAGACAGAGGAGAAGCAGTGCCAGAAGACAAACTGGCTTTAGACAGTCTGGCAGATGGGCTCTGATTATTCAAGACTGCTTTTAATGTCTTCAGAAACATGGGCCCTTCTATGACATGGGCAGTCAACTAAAGCCAATGGTGGAAGGAGGATTGGTACTGTATAGAAACATTTTTACAGAAATGAAAAATCTCAAAAGTCAGACGTGTTGTATTTGCATTAAGTTACACTTAGCGTGCACCTCCTTCTCCCACCTCCCTCTCCACCTCTTCACCTCTTCTGCTTCCGCCACCTCTGAGACAGCAAGGCCAACCCCACCTCTTTTTCCTGCTCAGCCTACTCAGTGTGAAGATGAGTGGGGTGATCTTTATGATTGCTCTCACTTATGAATAGTAAATATATTTTTTCTTCTTTATGATTTTAATAATAGTTTTCCTTTATTGTAAGAATTACTGTAAGACTATAATATGTAATACAACATACCACATATATGTTGATGGATTGTTTGTTGTAGGTAAGGCATTCTAGTCAACAGTAGGCTACTAGTAGGTTAGTTTTGGGGGAGACAAAAAGTTCCCTGGGATTTTCAATTGCACATAAATTGGTGCCCCAACTCCCACCCTCTTCAGGAGTCAACTGTATGTTTTTTTGTTGTGTTAATTTTCTTCTTTTATTGTATATAGTTGTTTTTTAGTCATATCATCTGTAATAAAAGATGTTTCTTTTTTCTTCTCTCATTTATTTTTAATACAGTTGGTTAATTTTCTTGAATAATACTTTCGCTATTTCCCATAGATTATAGATTATAATAATGTGCTTTCCATTACTTTTGTTTTCTAGGAATTCTCTTTCTATATTTTTTCTCCTTTCCCTCTAAGATATAAGCTGGTAATCTTACTTTTGTAGATGAGTCTTGCTGCTCTGTAAATGTCACACTTGTAAACCAGGTAGCAAAAGTCTAGTTCAGCCAATCCTTTGACTCAAGGGACCTACCTCCTGCGATGACACGACTCTGTCTTTCTCTTTCTTCATTTCTCCTTCCTCTCACCTTCCTTCAGTCTTTTTAGTCCTGCAAACTCTTCAGGTAACAAATTAAAAGCTTATTGTCTTCAAGTGAGAAGGAAAAGATCCTATATTATGAGTATAACACTCTTGAATTTGTAGTCAAATGTAAAAGGAAGTTGATTTTAATGAAAACATGTTTGACGACTCTCTGGCTACTTAATTTTAAGGGGTGTATTTTTGTAAAAGAAAGAGCATTTTTTTTTCTTTAAAGTATATATATATTTTTTTTTTGAGACAGAGCCTCAAGCTGTCCCCCTGGGCAGAGTGCCGTGGCATTACAGCTCACAGCAACCTCCAACTCCTGGGCTCAAGCGAGTCTCCTGCCTCCGCCTCCCAAGTAGCTGGGACCACAGGCGCCCGCCACAACGCCCAGCTATTTTTTGGTTGCAGCCGTCATTGTTGTTTGGCGGGTCCGGGCTGGGGATTCGAACCCGCCACCTTAGGTGTACGTGGCTGGCGCCTTAGCCAGTTGAGCTATAGGCGCTGAGCCTAAAGTATATTTTTTAATAGTTAATGTGAGTAATACTTTAAACTTTGGTAGGGTAGATGCTTTGCTGAAGGTTACTCACATTCTAGCTTTTGCTAATAGTAGTTTGACATGGTATATATGAATATGTTTTACAGTATATTGATACTAGAATATAAGATTTAAAAAAACTAATCATAAACTTAAAATACTAGTAAAACATTAGAGAAAAAATAAAAACATTAGACTCCCTTAAAGTGCAATTGGTTCAAGAAGGAAGTATCAGAAAGCATTTCTTTCTTGGATCACTGATAACCTTATCAATATTAAATCTGATGTTCCTGCTAATTGAAGATCCTATCATAGTTTTCTTAAAATAGAAATCTGAAAATATGTTTTTGTGAAATTCAGGAAAAGAGAAAGATCCCTGTGTTTCACAATGGGTCTGCCCCCACGTCAGGTGAGACTCCCAAAGAGGCCGCTCATCACGCGGGGCCTGAGCTGCAGCGGACTGGACGGTGGGTACAATGCTGATATGTTTGGGGGGTAGGGGTTGGTTTAATGAAAAAGACATAAATATTCTGCTTCTTTCCAAGTATTTGGAACTTAATTTTATACAATGATTTTTTTCATATTTTAAAAAGTCTGTATTATTTATGAAAAATTTATATGCATCTAAAAATAATTTTAATAGTATGTACCAAGCTGTGGACCATATGTTCAGAATATTGCAATTATATAGCACATGTTTATAGATTAATTTCCATTACTTATACAAAAGTTCTTGAAGAAGGTGTAGAGTCCTATTAAAATTCTTCACATAAGTTAGAGAATTATGGGAACAGAGAGTAATTATAACTGATGATTTTTTTCTGTGTGTGCATAGATTTAAAACTCTTATATCATGAAATAAGGTAAAATTTTAGATGGATAAGCATGACTAAACCATTGTAATGATCTCTGGAAACCTACTTAGAAAAATTAACCAGTTAATTTTTGGAATAAAGAGTAGAAATGTTGCCAGGTGTAAATATTTGTAGAAGTAGATAAATATTATAGTATTTTCATACTATCGAAGAGCATGTGGCTGTTGATACTGTACGTCCATTGGTGGTCAGTGTGCAACTAGATAATATTAAATCTTTGTTTAAAAGACTTAAGGTGCGCTATTGGGGATTTTGATGACGTGCCTGAAGGGTACGATGTTTATGAGAAAAATAAACAATTAGCATACTGAACGTAGACTTCAGAGAAGCTTAAGTTCACAATTCATTCACTGACTAGTGAAATGTATTAGTCTTAGTAAATATAATAGAGAAAGTTTTGCCAACAGTGCGATTCTGTTATTAGCTATTATTATTATTTTTTCAAACTTCAAACTGGAATACGGTTAGTCACTGAGAAGCACCGTGTCAGGCCCCCCGTTGATCTCATAGTCACTTGAGAGCATCTTTAAGCCATCTTTTAAGTGCTCAGTTATTGGTTAAATGACATAGATTCATTTTTTTATATTTTCAGTGGCGCCTTTTTTTTTTATTGCAAGCTCATTCTCCTTGCTGTCATATAATTTATAGAATAATTTCTTCCATCTGTCAGCACGTGTTTAGGATTTATTTCAGCATTAACCAAGAAAAATTAGAATGGAAAAGCTTGAAATATCCAAAACATTTGAAAGCTTAAGGTTAATTTTTTGGTATTTTCCTGCAGTTGAGATTCGAACAGTTCTCTTACTGTATGAGTCAGAAAGCTTTACTGACTTACTGATTCACTGGAGTATCTGCCGTGTCCCAGGCTGTGTTGTGGACACTGGAGATATGGCAGTGAACAAGGAAAAGTCCCTACTCCTTCTGGAGCTTATATTTTATTGGAATATTTTGAAGTTAGATGTATCCAAAAACCTGATTTTTAACAAAAGTTGAAGCGACATGGTCTTGATGTACAAATATAGATTTTCATCTACTAATTGGCACTTCTTAGTTTTATTTATATATATATACTTGTTTGACTATGTATGTAGTAAATTAAATACACTGAAATAGATTTTAGGGTATATATTTTTTTCCTAGATAGAAATACGTAAATGTTTGAAGTAATAATTCTAAAAGTTGTTGAAATTATTTAATTCACTACTCATACATTTAAGCATAGGATACAGTATTCATATTGAAGGATATATCGATTTTAATTGCCTTTCTGGTATTTTTTGAGAGTTGCATTTAAGATTTATAATGTAGATGATAATAGAGTGCTTGTTCACATTTTCATGAATGGGGTCATTAGGCTTTACTTTATTGTACATTTCCTTAACATTTGTGTCCGAAATTACATTTACTCATATAAAATCATTTGCCTGCATTTTTTTAGTAATTAGTTCATAAAATACAGATGTTTGTCTCTTTTAACTTAATGAGATATACCTTTCCTCTATCATCAGTAGATTCGATTAAATGAGTGTATCTTCTATAATTTATATTATGATTTAAATAGGATTTTAATTTTTGTTGACAAAACACTAGGCACTGGCAGTTTTATGTACCCCATAGTTTTAGTTTGAACTAGCTAGAATCCTCTAGTGTACAGTTTGACGAGTTTCATCTCACCTATTTAGGCTTTTTGGTGGTTTGATACTTGACATCAAAAGGAAAGCACCTTTTTTCTTGAGTGACTTCAAGGATGCATTAAGCCTGCAGTGCCTGGCCTCGATTCTTTTCCTATACTGTGCCTGTATGTCTCCTGTAATCACTTTTGGAGGGCTGCTTGGAGAAGCTACAGAAGGCAGAATAGTGAGTACAAAGATTGGTAGTGGCCAGGCTCTTAGCTCTTCAGAGGCAAGTGTCTGTATGCATTTGTCTCACTATTCATACTTTTATTTGAAGAGTCTACCCACAGCACGATTAACCTGTCCCAAAGCAGACTTCCCCCAAGGTAATTGCTATGGAAAACATGGGGAAGCCATTTGAACAGAAGATGCACAGTTGAGGTAAAACCAAACAAAAAAAGTTTATCTTGGCTTGCTGGATGAATGGTTTTATAAATTGAGTAAAAGGCTTGCATTGTCTTTGGGGAGGCTGGGTGGATTGGGGGTGAAGACACCAATTGAACTGATTCTGGGTGGGGCATGGGTGGGTGGATTTATCAATGGGGTTACTTCAGTAAGGTATCATAGGATTAGTTAGAGCCATGTTTAATATTAATGCATCACTATTGGCTTGTAGGCCTCGACTAGACTATTTGGTAAGAATAGAACATAATGTGCAAATACTAGCTTTTTGAAGGGGCATTTACTTTTAATTTTGCTATTATTAAATCTATGAAAATAGCCAAATCTTTTATTTGGAAAAAATAAAATATAATGAAGGTTGCGTCCATCCTTTGATACGACTAAAATGAAAGTTTTTCTGTTTTTCTGTTTGTGGTAATACTGTAAAGCTTTGGTGCTTTGTGAAATCTTAAAAGGCAATTTTTTTTTGTTTATATACATTTTAATGGCATTTAAATGAGATAGTTTGTAATTCTTAAGATCTTAAGTGTATTTTACTTAATTGTAATTATTTTTAATAGAAAATACATTTTTTATAGATGAAAGGTTAAACTACCTAATGACAAGCAGTGATAATTACTCAATTAAAATGTTTCATGAGCTGAACATGAGATTAAACCTGACAACTGAAGCTTTCTTGCAACTCTGTTTTTGATTATTTAGAGTCTTTTTAGTGTAGTCTCTAATTATCGTATCAAACACACATATTTTTAGCAAGTGGCTTTATGTGCTATCACCAAGTATGCATGTAACTTTGCTGGTCCCCATGCCAATGTGTTTTATCTGTTCCCATCATGGATGTGCTACCTCTCTGCTCATGGACTGTCACTCACTGCCTCCCATCTCATCCTGTTAATGTGGTAGTACAGCAGGACTGGAGGAGCATAGACACGTGAAGAACAGGGCATTAGTATATGCACAGTGACTATGCCATGGTATGCTTTGCCACATAGAAGAGAGAAATGGGCTGTAGGGTGGAAGTGATAGAAATAGAGAAAGCTCAGGGATATTATGGAGGAAAAGGATATGGAGATGTGTTTTCAGATGCTTGCCTAGAACTTCAAGGAGAAATGGAGATATTAGGGGGTAGAGTTCCAGCATTTACGGAGTGGTAAAGAGGACATGTAAAGATTGAGAATTGTTCATATACAAGTGAGGGTTGAAAGTGAGAACAGATGAGGCTAACAAAGGAGACAGAGAGGGAAAAAGTGGGAAATTGCCCAGGTTTATGGAATGGAGGAAGGACGAGATGTAGGGATTGGATGGAGGAGGAAAATGACCTAGCAAAGCAGACACAGAGACCTAGAAGAGCAATCAGGGTGATGTAATTTTGTGAAAACCAAACGAGAGGTTTTGAGGAGGAAAGATTAGCAAGGAGTGTTTGAAGACCTAGTAGAGTAGGAGAGTAGTAATGCGGTACAGATATATATCATTTGTGAGGGGAAATGAAAGTTAGGGCTTCTCTTGGGTAAAACGGAAATTTTTGAATGTGTGGGTGAGTAGGCAGGCCAGTGTAATTAGGGGCTGTGTTTTCTGTAGTGAAAAACAGGTTTCAGTTTGACAGTAAACATAAACAAAAATTTCAAAAATTAGAAAAAAATAGCTCTGGGGTAAGGGAAATTTTTGCTTGTAGTAAAATACAGCAGTAGGGGCTGGGGTGAAAGGAAAGTCTTCCTGTGACAACATCTACTATTTTAACCCAAAGCTGGGGACAGGAAGTTTTCATTTTGTGCCCATTTGCCGCGTTAAGATTTTCTTATTTTGCTTTCTCCTGGCTTCTCTTCTCAGGTTTTTTTCTGGCTCTTGATTTAGTTAGACTTTGTTTTCCTTTTACTTAAGCTCTGCCTCAATGTGTTTTTTAAGTGTGCATATTCTAATTGAAGAGTTTTATGATGGCTTAATAGTGTCTCCTAGGATAAACTTGTTTTCCCATTGGCAAGAAAACAAATTTATCCCATGCAGTTTACAAATGTATCATTCATACAGACACTTCTTTATGTTGCCAAAAGTCAAAATTTGCGTGTGGGTTTGATCCTGTTTTTATTCTGATAGTTGAATTATACTGTCACTGGGTACTGTCATTTTGTGATTTTGATTTTGGAAGCCGCTATTAAAGCTTATGAGCATTGCCGCCATTCTTCTTGAGTCAGGCACTGTGCTTCCTAGGTATTTTTGCAAACACCACTGACAATCTTCTAGCTCTCCTTAGTTGTCATTTACAATCGAAAAACCGTAGGTTTAAAAGGGTGAAGGTGTGGCCATGACTCCACACCAGGTAACAGCCAGTCTTCTCTTCCAGTCTGGGTTTGGCCGCCCTTGTCTTCTGCTGCTGCGCTGCCTCTCATTTCAGGAGGGCTGTGTGTTACGAGCTTCTTTTCCTTCCCTTACTTTATTTCCCCTTCTTTCCTTACTTTATTATCCTTCCCCTTTTCTAGGTTTCATGGTACATCATCAGCCTTGCTATCTAATAACTTGATCAGTTAGAATATAATGGTGGTGGTGGTACAGAGTTAGTGTACTAGCTTTGAATTTAACTCTCTCGGTCTTTAGGAGAGATTTTTCTCATTTATTTTGTTGAGTATTTCAGTTTGGGTATCAATTGATTAAGCCATTCGTATTCATTTCTTTAAAACATTGGGAAAATTGCCCTGTAGAAATCAGTTTGAAAAAGATAGGACCTCATGTTATTTCCTGTTTGATTCTTACTTTGTAGCACTATATCGAGTACTTATTATTTTGTATTTTTAAAGTATACTATTTTAGACATATAACAGTATTCAAAATAATAGATAACCCTTTTGTACTGACTGCAGACTTAAGAAGTAAAACATCTGTGGATAAAGTTGGAGCCCTTTTGTGTGTCTCTTCTGTTTACTCTTTGCTCCTTGCATCCTGTTGCAAAGGTTGATTATCCCTTCTCTGAAATGCTTGGGACCAGAAGAAGTGTTTTGGATATTGGATTTTTTTTAAAAGGATTTTGGAATATTTGCATTTTACAAACTGGCTGAGCGTCTATAATCCAAAATCCAAAATGCTCTAATGAGCATTTCCTTTGAGTGTCACATTGTGCTTGAAAACTTTGGGAGTTTGAATTGTTGGATTAGGGATACTCAACCTGTATTGAATTGAATTCAAATGTTTACTTTTAGTATGCAAAAGAAAGTAGTTTTTTCCTATGGATTTAAAATGAATTTGTAATTTTCCATATTTAAAGTTTAAATTGAAGACTCACAGTTGTGTTTTGCTTTATAACTACTTGATTAGTACTCTTATTTTCTAGATGTCCTATGTGTATTATACACATAATAGGTTAGAGATGTGTTTATGATGTATTGCTTTTATTCATTTCTTTTTCCTTAAACAGAGTGCAATAGAGTCTCTTTTTGGAGCATCATTAACTGGGATTGCCTATTCTTTGTTTGCTGGGCAACCTCTGACAATATTGGGGAGCACAGGTCCAGTTCTAGTGTTTGAAAAAATTTTATTTAAATTCTGCAGGTAAGAGTTCTCTCCTCATCACATGTGTTTGCATGTATTTATAATTATATCTTGTTTATTAGTTAATTTTACTATATATTTAATAGCTAAAAAAGAGGATCTGATAAATACATACAGCTTCAATATTTTGGTGCTACTATGTGGTTGGCCCTGTCCTAGCCCATAAAACCATTCCTAACCTAATAACTTGGAAATGAGGAAAGTAAGATTGCCTATGCCAACATTACCAATCATTGACGTTTAACAGTGGGGCTTGAATCAATCAGAGTGAAGTGTCAGTTTCCACTGGCAAGATTGTTTTCTGTGGTAGTGAACATAGGGTATTAGAATAGTTAGACTTTGAATTCATCATGGCCAATACTGTTTCCTTTGTGAGATAAATGAGTTCACAATTTTAGCCTGGAACTAACTTCATGCTATCAAATACTTGATTGATATAACTCTTCTGTTCTGATTCTCTACTTACAATGATTCTAATCTGGCATGCTTACAGAGACTAACAGAAAGAGAATGCAATAACCTGATGTATAGACTCTGCTAGTAATTTCATATTTGAAATTTAAAATAAGAAATTATGGTGGGTAAGGAGATGGTAGTAGGGATGGTAATGATGTTGGAGCTGTAGGTATGATTGCTCTATTTACCGTATTGATGCGTGTGACTTCTGCATCTTCAGAGAGAATCAGATACAGTTGTTCTTACAGACAGTCTATCATTAATTCCTAACTGATTTCTAAAGTGAGGTCTAATTTTGAAATATTTATTACATGGTAAATTTTCTCTACAAATCCTTTATATGTAATAACTAACAGATCTGTAAGTAAGAAGTTAGTCTTCAGTTGAAGCAGAGTTTTCTGTAGTCATTTTGTCATTCTGTAGTTCACTCTCTTTTTTAGAAATTATATGTTTTTATGCTGTTTGAATTGCTTGTTATAAAAATTGTGGGGTATAAATAATACTCCACATACATATGTTGATCTTGTTCACATTTTTTCTTTTTAAACAGAGATTATCACCTTTCTTACCTGTCTTTAAGAACCAGTATTGGTCTGTGGACTTCTTTTTTGTGCATTGTTTTGGTTGCAACAGATGCAAGCAGCCTTGTGTGTTATATTACTCGATTTACAGAGGAGGCTTTTGCAGCTCTCATTTGTATCATATTCATCTATGAGGCTTTGGAGAAGCTCTTTCATTTAGGTGAAATATATGCATTTAATATGCACAACAACTTAGATGAACTGACCAGCTACTCGTAAGTGTTTCTGTTTTCTCCTAATATTAAAATGTGTCTTTGCAGAGATGTCAGAGCCTAAGAAAATGCACTTCTTGCATCGTGATACTGTATCTAGATGTAACTACCCAGCTAGCATGTGATAGTTGGACATGTTTGTTTCAGATGTAATTTGGTAAAGCATTCAATGGACATAAATATAGTTGATCAAATTCAGTCATTTTTTGTTAACTGAAATCATTCAAATGTGTGTGTTTTTAGTCTTTTTGAATTAGATTGGCTAATTTAAATCTGATTACTGGACAACTAATCTACAGTATATTTGAATTGGGCAGTTATAATTGTATCTTAAATCCTTTAACTAAAGTCTGAATGTACACTAGGATATAGGATATAGTTTTAAAATTTATGTTTTTCACATTTTTCATGTCATTAATTTTTAAAGGTTAATAATTTTTAATAAATTTTTTTAGTAGAATTTTAGTATACTCTTTGACATTTAGTGGAATATTTTCTTTGTTGATGAGTATGAAATGAAAATAATTTTAAACTCTAGACTAAAATAGGACTTTAAAAGTCACATCTAATAGGTATAAAAAGGTTGGCAAATATGAATGCATTTCAGTAGATTCCTATATTTGCTGTCTTTAACAGTCATGCTTGTGTAAGTGCAGTATTGCATTTGATTAACTTACATTGAGAAATGTGGTTACCAAAAGACTGTAAAGGATACAGATTTAGTTTTCCTGTTTCTATGGGCCCTAAATACCTATACTCTCCCCCTTCCTTCCATTTGTCATCATTTTCCTTTTTCCTCTGCTACTGTCACTTATGTGCCCGCAGCTTTGATGGCTGACGTAGAGAGGGATGTGAAAATTCCTATAAGACATTGACCTATTGGAAAATGTTAGTGACACTTTGATTCTAAATATATAATGTCCTACCTCCTTTGTTCTTAATTGCTTTAATTTGAAACGTTCTCTGTTTCGCTGCCTTTTGTTCCTTTGATCTTTATGAAGCATAAATTTTATAGTTAGTGTTGGCCAATTAGGGCAATGTTTTCTTCCTGGTGACCAATTACATGTGAATAGCATTAATTCAGCTAACATTCTATGAGATCTTGCAGAAACTGTGTTAGAACTATTGCCTAATTTATATTATAAATTTATAATTTGTATTTCTAATGGTACTTAATTATTCATATCATAGCCCCTTTTGTGTATGAAGAAATCGAGGCTCTTGGAGGTTAAAGCTTGTCTTAGGTCATATAGCTAGTTAATGATATTACTTGGACAGACTCCAGAATCTATCTTCTTGCCTTTTCTCAAATAGTTTATAATCTTATTTGGGACTATTTAGGGTACCCCACCCCATTTTTAAATATAAAGAACGTTTTTGTGTATTGCTTTTTTTAGGCAGCAGAAATATTCTGGGTGTGAACTGAACTCTCTGACTTCCTAAGATTCTCCTTGTACTGTCTTGATTAAAAAAACTTGTGTGTTTATTTATTTATTTATTTATTTATTTTGAGATAGAGTCTCACTCTGGCACGCTACTTCCTAAGACTTTCCTAGTACTGTCTTAATAAAAAAAAAAAAAAACCCATGTGTTTATTTGAGATAGAGTCTCACTCTGTCACCCTGGGTAGAGTGCCGTGGCCTCATAGCTCATAGTAACCTCAAACTCTTGGGCTTAAGCGATATTCTTATCTCAGCCTCCCAAGTAGCTGGGACTATAGGTGCCTGCCACAACACCTAGCTATTTTTTGGTTGTAGTTGTCATTGTTGTTTGGCGGGCTGGGCTAGATTTGGGGGGCTAGAACCCACGAGCTCTGGTGTATGTGGCAGGTGCCTTAGCCTATTTATTTTTTTAAGAGTAAGTCTCAAGACCAATAAAGAGGGAGCACTACTAGGTAGCAATTGTACAAAAAATTATTAGTGGGCCGAGGCCAATAGATTGATTAAGCTTAGGAATTCAAGACAAGCCTGAGTTAAGAGTGAGGCGCCATCTCTAAAAATAGCCAGACATTATTGAGGTTGCTATAGTTACAGCTACTAGGAAAGCTAAGGCAAGAGGGTCACTTGAGCGTAAGAGTTTGAGGTTGCTGTGAGTTCTGATACCACTGCACTCTACTGAGGAGAGTAGTGAGACTCTGTCTCACAAATAAAAAGGAAGAAAGAATTAATAGTATAATTTACTGTGAGTCCCCACGTGTGATGGGTGGGCAGAGGCAGCAGTAATTGCTATGGAGGTTAAATAGAGTTAGGAGAGTGTAATGTTGCTAAACGTGGTGGTATCTTCTCAGAGTTTTAAAGAAAATAGTGCCCCTCCAAGGGTGTATTTTACTAGTTTCATTAAGTAAACGTTTAGTTGATATTTGTATTAGTTTGATTTTATTTATGTAATTCAAACCATATTCCATTCTGTTGTTTCTGATGTATTTTCACTTTCTAGTCTCTGTGTTTTGCAACATGGTAAAAAGGTTGAGAATTTAAAAGCTGCCACATTGTGTAATTGATTTAGCATAATGTAAACATGAAATCCAGGAGCCTTAAAAATTTATCCTACTCTAATTTCTCAGATGTGTGTGTACTGAGCCTCCTAACCCTAGCAATGAAACGCTAGAGCTGTGGAATAAAGAGAATATAACAGCACACAGTATTTCCTGGGGAAATCTCACTGTTTCTGTGAGTATATTATGCAATAAAGAGTTTCTTAAATACATATTATTCTGATTCGTTTAGACTTTTCTGATTAGACATACTTTTTTTCTAGATCAATGAATATGTAGTATGTTTTCAAAATGTAGTGCTGTGACCAGATAGTAGTTACCAATTGTTTTACTGTATCATGCCCTAAAAAGTATAGGCTGAAAGAATGAAGCTGGTTAAAGAGATAAAGGTAGACTATATTTGACTTCCAAGATATAATTATTAGAAAGATGTACATATACTTCTAGTTTCAAATTCTACCTAAATGGATAAATTTGAAGGAAATATTTACCGTAACTGTGGTTCCATATTCTAGACATTATATGTATCACGTTTTGTGTCCACTTGTCCTGCTTGCTTTTTATCAGTTCATCTCCTTTGTGGACAGCTTATTTAGAGGATCATGTGTGCTGTGGTTATATTTTGAATGTTTTAAGTGAACCATGTCTAGCTCCTAGAGATAAGTCTGACTCAAGCGCTAAGTGATGATAAATGAAAAAAAAAAATGCAATGAGCACTTATTGTGCACTGAATACTACTACAGATGCTTTGTATTTTGTCCCTAGAATATTTTCTTTTATTCCTAGAATATTCGTTTTGAACACTTCTAAGGTTGGGATATACAGTGATGCTAGCATTCCAAAGTAAAATTCAGATGCATTGAGCTTCTCTGGTGCTGTTTAGTATATGAGCTCTGAAGCAAGCACTCTGGTGCTTTTCATGTTATATAAGAAACAGCTATATTTTGTATAAGCAGCTGTATAACAACTGTATAACAGTTGTATAAGCAGCTGTAGGTTATTCCTTTCTTACTAAAGGTGATATTTAGCCCCTAACTGTATAATTTAAAGGTAACTAAAATTTTATCCCAGTGTTAATTTAAGGCTGTGCTATCTAGTATAGTATCCATTAGCTATATGTGCGTATTAAAATGAAACTTAAATATGAGTAATTAAAAGTTTAGTTTCTCAGTGAACTATCTACATATCAGGCTCTCAATAACTTATGTGACTGCTGGCTTCTGTATTGGCTGGTGAAGATATGACATTTCTACCACAATGGACAGTGGTATGTCTATTGGACAGTGCTAATTTAAAGCAATAAAAATCAGTAATTTGAGTTAGATTCATGCTTTACTATTTTATATTTTAAAAGTCATTTATTGGTATGTAAGAAGCATAGTTAATAGAGTTGTTCAAATAAAAGTAATTTGTTAAAAATAATTTATTTCATGATACGTAGGATGTCTTCATATTATTAGGGGTATATGTAATGAGGGGTATCTGGCTTGCAGCCTGCGGGCCACAGGCTGATTTTGTTAGGACTTTTTTGCTTGTCTGTGGTATCAGATATCCTGTAAAGCGTGTAGGCACCTAACTCTCCCCCCAGTCTGCTTTCACTAGTGTTGTGTATTTAATGTGTGGCCCCAAACAACTCTTTTTCTTCCAACGTGCAGCAGAGGAAAAAAGAAAAGCTTGGACAGCTCTGAATAGGTCTTTTCAGAATGTTTTCTTTACAAACAGAAAGGGCATGTGGGTTTTGTTCTGTTTTGTTTTGTTTTTTGATAGGTATAGCTTTTATCTCCATGATCCATCAGTACATGGATATTGAAGATAATGAAACATTTAGCTATTTTTCTTTTGGTATTCCTGACTTGTTTTGTTAAAATAAGCCACATTAGAGTATGAGTTAGAAAAGGATTTTATGGCATGCGTCTTTGTTACTCTCTGGTTCCTTTTCAGTTATCAAGTCAATAGATTTCTATAGTTGTGTAATATCATGCTGTATCACTGAATTAAAGTTGGCAGAATATCGTATTCCAGTGAACTGAGAAATGTGTTTATTTTTTAGATTATAATATCTCTGAACTCAGGATGTGTCTTACAATTAATTAATGGTATACTGAATTTGGTGATTTTTTTTTTTTGAAAATGAAACAAATTAACCACGTGTTTTATAATCAGTTGCATCTTAGAGTCAGTGAAGTATATCAATCTGTTTGATATTTAAGAATCTCTTTCATCTCTCTTTTTTTCTTTTCTCTCTCTCCTTTTTTCTAGGAATGTAAAACATTTCATGGTGTATTTGTAGGATCAGCTTGTGGTCTTCATGGACCTTATATTCCAGATGTTCTCTTTTGGTGTGTCATCTTGTTTTTTACAACATTTTTCCTGTCTTCATTCCTCAAGCAATTTAAGACCAAGCGTTATTTTCCTACCAAGGTAACTGGGATCTAATTTTAAAATTCTGGTAATATTTATGTCTTTAATTTTTATTTCCTTGTTTTACTTCAAAACAATAACATATTGTTTGAGGAAAATTGTTCATAGTATAAAATAGTTATTACATATCAGAGAGCACAGTAGGAAGATGATAGTATTGTGAGAATGAGTAGATTAGTTGTGAAATGTTTTATCTTCTGGGAAAGAATTAGACATAAATGTATGTAATTAATAACATTGTCACTAATGAAAATCCCCATTCATACTTTTTAGTGACATATTATCTGTGAAAGATGAATTATTTTGAAAGGACACAATATATCTCTGTTTATATTAACATATTTCCTTTAACATAGGTGCGATCAACAATCAGTGACTTTGCTGTATTTCTCACAATAGTAATAATGGTTGCAATTGACTACCTTGTAGGAGTTCCATCTCCTAAACTTCATGTTCCTGAAAAATTTGAGGTAAGGAATAAACCAGTGGCTATTTGTTGCTTAGGGATACAAAACAGATTTTTTTTTTTAGTAGTTGCCTGGGAAAAATAGTTTTCTATATGCTAATTCTGATTTGTACTGACTCTGTCAAAGTCTCAGGGTCTTTAAAGCAGTTTGGTTTAGGAGTTGATCTAGTAGGCAGATTGATTTCACCTTGTACAAAGTATATAAGAACACATTGAAATGACATTCTGGTTTGCTTATTTAATCCTGCTAACACATTTCTTCAGAATGTAATGCCTTTGAACAACAACCTTAATTTGTTTATAATTCTATAGCAGTTGGGACTGGGCTTAGTCCCAGCATAGGGGCTTGGTCTGCGGCTGCAATCATCTATTGGTTTGATGGGGGCAATATGACCTCATTTACCTCTGGAGCCTCAGCTCAGAGGGTTGAAACAGCAGCTGAGATAGGAGCCTTGCCACTCTCCCATCCCGTCCACCACATTATCCTTAAGAAAGCTTATCTAGGCTCGGTGCCTGTGGCACAAGTGGCTAGGGTGTCAGCCACATATACCTGAGGTAGCAGGTTCGAATCCAGCCCAGGCCTGCCCAACAACAATGATGGCTGCAACCAAAAAGTAGCTGGACGTTGTGGTGGGCACCTGTAGTCCCAGCTACTTGGGAGGCAGAGGCAGGAGACTCGCTTGAGCCCAGGAGTTGGAGGTTGCTGTGAGCTGTGATGCCTCGGCACTCTACCCAAGGGGACAGCTTGAGGCTCTGTCTTAAAAAAAAAAAAAAAAAAAAGAAAGCTTATCTAGGCTTACTCAACAGCGTAATAATCTTAGGGTTCCAAGAAGGTTAAAGAAGAAGTTGCAAGGTCTCTTGAAGTAGACTTGGAAATCACACAGTGTTACTTTGGCCTTATGTTGTGAGTTAAAGTAAGTCAAAAGGTCATTCCATGTTACAAGGGAAAGGAAATAGACTCCACTTCTAGATGGAAAGAGTGGCTAAGTCACATGCCTAGGCATATATACTTGTAGGCAAGGGAAGAATCTCTGTGACTGTCATTGAAAATAATTCACTGTACACGCCCCAATTCTGTCCATTGGCATTTCTTGGAATAGACCTTGGCCATGCTGTGCACTAGAGGAAGGAAACTTTTTTCTTTATTATTTTATTTTTTTTTGACAGCCTACTGATCCAAATAGGGGCTGGATCATAAGCCCATTGGGAGACAACCCTTGGTGGACCTTACTAATAGCTGCTATTCCTGCTCTGCTTTGTACCATTCTCATCTTCATGGATCAACAAATTACAGCTGTAATCATCAACAGAAAGGAGCACAAATTGAAGGTGATTTTAAAATTTTGTCTGAAACTTTGTGATTTCTTAAAGGGTTTAAGGTATTTTCAAAATGATTTGAACATTAAAAGATGTAAGATGAATAGTAGTTTCTTCTCTCTTTATAATTAATAAAGAATTTTAAACTGAAAGAACTCTTTAGACTTACAAATATGCACGTTGCTTTCCCTTTTCAGAAAGGAGCTGGCTATCACCTTGATTTGCTCATGGTTGGTGTTATGTTGGGAGTTTGCTCTGTCATGGGACTTCCATGGTTTGTGGCTGCAACAGTGTTGTCAATAAGTCATGTCAACAGCTTGAAAGTTGAATCTGAATGTTCTGCTCCAGGGGAACAACCCAAGTTTTTGGGAATTCGTGAACAGCGGGTTACAGGGCTAATGATTTTTATTCTAATGGGCCTCTCTGTGTTCATGACTTCAGTACTAAAGGTAAAATCTCTTTGTTATATTTTTTTAAATCTTGTTTATCATAAGATTGTCATACAATCTTAGTTGTATAAAAATGAAATAGTAACATGTACTTAAAATAGCTAAAATTAGTTTCGTTTTCTACAGTGTGCTTGGACAATAATATTTCGTAGTATTTTTAGTATAGTAAGTTTTATTAGTAAGTATATTCATCTTAAAAATAATGTAAAAGGGGCTTGGCGCCTGTAGTACAGTGGTTAGGGCACCAGCCACATACACCGAGGCTAGTGGGTTTGAACCCAGCTAAACAACAACAATGACAACTGCAACAAAAAATAGCCGGACGTTGTGGCCGGTGCCTGTAGTCCCAGCTACTGGAGAGGCTGAGCCAAGAGAATCGTTCAAGCCCAAGAGTTTGAGGTTGCTGTGAGCTGTGATGTCACTGCACTCTACCAAGGATGATATAGTGACACTCTGTCTCAAAAAAAGAAAAGAAAAGAAAAGAAATGTAAAAGGGTAACATTAAAGACTATAGTTTTGGAAAAACTAATGGCTTAGTTATGATCTGAAAGGAGAATATACCCAAAGGATTTTGTAGACATATTAGATGAAGTAATATGGCAAAATGGGTGAAAATTTGTTACTTGACCAAAATGTGAATATCATGTTGTCATTAACGAACTTAATGTATTCTTCCTGATGGACTAAATGAAACAAAAGTAGTAAATACTCATTAGAAAAACAAAACTAATGTAATGAAGTATAAATACATTTATTGTATCATGTTTTTATAGTACACATCATACTAAATCTAGTAGATTAAAGAAACCTATAGCAATGTATTTTAGTATCTAATCTCTTACTTTCTGTTCATCATGAAAGAGCCCAACTTTTCCTCCCTTGTGTTTCAGTTATGTTGTAAAGAAAAACAAAAATAAGAATCATAATGTCATTTCTCAATTAGATTATAAACTTGGGGTGTGTATGTGTGTATTAACTAAAAAAAAAAATTCTAGTAAATATTGAATTCCTTGGCCTCATTTCATGGACTTTCTACCAGCCAATTAAGTCACTCAATAATTTGTTGAGTACCTGCTCTGCTATTAGGCATTGGGGAAACAATAACCAATAGAATACATTATTGTCTACGTCAGAAATTGAAGACCTTTTTGGTGAAATAGGTAAATGGTCAGTTACAGTGTAGTGGTAAGTATAGTTTAGAAATGCTTGGGGACAAGAGGAGGAATATTCAGTGCAGTCTTACAGGGATATAGTCACCCACTGATTAAGGTTACCCTTTAAATTTTTAAAGAAATTTAAAAAATTTTAAACTATTAACTACAGATAAGTAGAAATACTAGAGTATAATTTGAAGAAAGCTGTAAAATGAGAAGGTAGTCCTGTTTTCATTCATTTTCCAAAAGCAACTCTCCAGACGTAAACTCATTTTTAACTTCTTTGGGATTTTTTGGTGTCTATTCTCGTTGGTACTATCATTATAGCTCTAAATATTTTTATAATTTTATTTTTCAGTTTATGTTTAGACTGAGGTTCTTTCTCTAAAGTAGTTGATTCTCAAAATTGTCATAGTTCAAGGACCTCTGAGAGTCTCTGAAACCCTGACAGGGATTTGCCATGTCCATTTTTGCCAGATGCATACTGGGTGGCAGGATTTCTTTCATACACTTTAACCGGAACAGAATATTGCAGCAGATTGAATGCAGATGCAGATATGATAATTCAGTAGCCTTCTTTTAAGCTAGACACTAAAGAGTTTTACAAAAATGTAGTACAGTGCTCTTCTTTCACTTAATCATGTTTTGTTTCAGAAATAATAGTTTTTCATAAAAATTTGTTTCTTATGTCAACTTGTAAGTTTATTGTGAGTTTAACATAGCTATTTACATTTTTTAAAAAATTTCTAAATATGGCCAATATCAGTATACATAACCCACATAAACAGAAGTAGTTTTGGAGAGGTGTCCTCCCTACTTTTTGAAGGGTTCCTGAAACCATAATGTTTGAAAGCCTCTGATCTAAGTCCGTGTCTTTCATGAGGAGTTTAGCATGCTTACATATTCTCCATCCTCACTCTCCCTTCCATCACTACCTTCTATTGACTTTTACTGTTATTTAAAGGTTAGTAACATTTGCTTTCTGTGCTGTTATTATAATTGAACCTTCTGTGCCGCTTCTGTACATTAAATTATAAAAATGTAAACCCTCTGAGAATACACAAATAATACTATGATATGAATATTTGCTGAGGACTAAGCAGTATGACCTCCTTACAGGGAGGCAGAAATATACCCATTTTATTCCAACCCAAGCCTCAAGATCCAATAATTTTTTAATATCTACCATCTTCCTTTACTGGAAAAAATTGTATATGCAGGTTCCCCTTTTTCCTGTATTCCTTTTTTTGTATTGTGAAAGATTCTTTTTTACATGGTACCGTAAGTAGCAAACTTTTTAAGAGCTCTTGCATGTTTCTCAATGGCTGTATTCACTCTACTAGTTGGATATATATTTCTAAGTTCGAGATAATTTTCCTTTGGGTCAGAAGTCATTGTTGTATTATTTTCTAAAGAGAAGTCTGATATCTGTTTGATTTTTGTACTTTTATAGAGATCATTTCTCCCCCTTTCTGGAAGCTACTAAAATTTTTCTCTGTGGGTCAGTTTACTCTGGAACTTGGGCCTTCAGTGGTGGGAATTTTATTCCATTGAATATTTCTTCTATTGTCTCTGTTAGAAATTTCTTCAACTCCAACTAAATAGATCTCAGACCTTGTGGATTTGTTCTTATGTTCTTATCCTGGCTCCCTCTTAGTATTAAAGAAAATTTCCCCCATTTTTTTGTATTGTTGCACTGATCTTTAGTCTTCTCAAAACTATTACTACAAAATTCTTTTTGATTATTTTGATAATTATATTTTTAACTTCTGGGAGCTTTTTTGATTCTGATTATTCCTTTTTACTAGCATTCTATAGTTGCTTTTTGGATAAAATTCTTTTTTTTTTTTTTTTTTTTTGAGACAGAGGCTCAAGTTGTCACCCTGGGTAGAGTGCTGTTGCATCACAGCTCACAGCAACCTCCA